>NW_026778205.1:932706-1243608 GCF_025265405.1 Mesoplodon densirostris
CTTTCTGGTTTTTACACATTTTGTGGATGTCCCTTTTGACCGGTGGGAGGTGATACTTCTTTGTAGTGCAGATTTGCATTGCCCGCTTGCTTGCTTGGCCAAAAAGGGCGTATGCGTTTTCTCCTGAATATATTCAGGAGAAAACGCATACGCCCTTTTTGGCCAAGTGCACCATTGTCCAAGTTGTGCCCCTCTTCCTGTGCTTTACAGGCGATTCCAACGTACCTCTTGACATCTGTTTCCTGCTATTTTGCCTCACTTTCAAGTCCGCCTCGTTGACTTCCCTCAACAGATTTTTGGACGATAGTTGTCCTTTATCACTCTGCCAGTTTGTGAATTGCTGTGCCCCTGAGCTCCATTTCTCAACTCGTTTTTTGTGAGCTGAACGCAAGTCCAAAATTTTGCATCATGTCCTATAGTGGTTCCCGGTGGGTGGCTGAGACTTTGGTTAATTCTTCTTCCTGCCGGGAAATTAGATTGACATGTGCCCGTCCAAATGCCTAACAGCTACTCTCTCATGGGTTCTCCCTCGTCCCTTCCATCCTCTGCCAAATTGGGAACCTGTGCAAACCAGGAGGTTAAAGGGCCTGTCTCTCCAAGTTGGGAGATTTATAGTAAGGCAGTTGGAAAGTCAAACTGGAGCACCAGGAGAGGGACTATTCGTTGAGTTTTAGAAACCTTTCGTATTCACAGTGTGTCCATTCTCTAGGTTTCCTGTACATGTTATAGCTGTAGTAATATTCCCTTGAACATGGAGAGTTGGGACCCATGGAATGGGGGCCATGCATTATTGCTTGAAAGGGTCTGCATTTGCTCACCCAATCTCACCAATCCTCTCAGTCCCAAGTGTCCAGCCTTATGCCACATCCAGCTGTCATTGTAGATAGGGTCTTTCCAGGTTTCCTCAGACACCCTGAAGGAATTGTAAAGAATTTCCCTGTTTTTTGGTTTTGCTTTTGAAATTCCTTTTTATAGTGGGTTTGAGCTGATTCTCGCTGCCATGTTTATGCCACTCTAGACACACTTGATTCCCTTATGCAGACATATCAATACATAGGTTTTAAGATTCTTACTAGTCAGATATATTCCTCTGTGGGAAATATGGGGTTTTGAGTCTCTTTCACTGAGGAAGGTGTCGGTCTTGTCAATTCCAAAGTTGGTTTTTAAAACGGTCCCTGTGCTTATATCAAACTCTGGTTTTATGCATCACCCCACCTCTCCTTCCCCTTTATGCAGGCATAAGAGTGTTTTCTAAATGTGAGACTCTGTTCTCTTTCCTAACTCAGTTCACGTGTAGCCATGTTTACAGGATCTTCATAAGTGATATCTTATGATAAGTTTCTTTTTCTGTGTGACTTATTTCACTTAGAATTATCGTACCTGAATCAACTCACTTTGCTGCTACTGGTCTTATGACATTGATTTCATGGCTGAGGGATATTCCATCGTACGTAAGTACCACAATGTTTTGAACCATTTTTATATTTCCTGGGATATTTAAGGTGTACCCAAGTTGAGGTTCTTGTAGCCAGTGCAGCCCTAAATTTGGAGGTGGCTCTTTCTTATTGATTTTCAGTTTTCCCCAGGTATATTCCCTAGACTGGAAGTGGCCTTGGCTCTTTAGCTCTGTTGTTTACTTGTTTTAGGGAACACAATGCACTCCTCCAGTGAGGCAGTTGGCAATTTACATCCCGCCCATCAGCATAACAAGGCTCCCTGTTCTCCAGGGCCTGTCTTGCCTTTCTGGTTTTTACACATTTTGTGGATGTCCCTTTTGACCGGTGGGAAGTGATACTTCTTTGTAGTGCAGATTTGCATTGCCCACTTGCTTGCTTGGCCAAAAAGGGCGTATGCGTTTTCTCCTGAATATATTCAGGAGAAAACGCATACGCCCTTTTTGGCCAAGTGCACCATTGTCCAAGTTGTGCCCCTCTTCCTGTGCTTTACAGGCGATTCCAACGTACCTCTTGAAATCTGTTTCCTGCTATTTTGCCTCACTTTCAAGTCCGCCTCGTTGACTTCCCTCAACAGATTTTTGGACGATAGTTGTCCTTTATCACTCTGCCAGTTTGTGAATTGCTGTGCCCCTGAGCTCCATTTCTCAACTCGTTTTTTGTGAGCTGAACGCAAGTCCAAAATTTTGGATCATGTCCTATACTGGTTCCCGGTGGGTGGCTGAGACTTTGGTTAATTCTTCTTCCTGCCGGGAAATTAGATTGACATGTGCCCATCCAAATGCCTAACAGCTACTCTCTCATGGGTTCTCCCTCGTCCCTTCCATCCTCTGCCAAATTGGGAACCTGTGCAAACCAGGAGGTTAAAGGGCCTGTCTCTCCAAGTTGGGAGATTGATAGTAAGGCAGTTGGAAAGTCAAACTGGAGCACCAGGAGAGGGACTATTCGTTGAGTTTTAGAAACCTTTCGTATTCACAGTGTGTACATTCTCTAGGTTTCCTGTACATGTTATAGCTGTAGTAATATTCCCTTGAACATGGAGAGTTGGGACCCATGGAATGGGGGCCATGCATTATTGCTTGAAAGGGTCTGCATTTGCTCACCCAATCTCACCAATCCTCTCAGTCCCAAGTGTCCAGCCTTATGCCACATCCAGCTGTCATTGTAGATAGGGTCTTTCCAGGTTTCCTCAGACACCCTGAAGGAATTGTAAAGAATTTCCCTGTTTTTTGGTTTTGCTTTTGAAATTCCTTTTTATAGTGGGTTTGAGCTGATTCTCGCTGCCATGTTTATGCCACTCTAGACACACTTGATTCCCTTATGGAGTCATATCAATACATAGGTTTTAAGATTCTTACTAGTCAGATATATTCCTCTGCGGGAAATATGGGGTTTTGAGTCTCTTTCACTGAGGAAGGTGTAGGTCTTGTCTATTCCAAAGTTGGTTTTTGGAACGGTCCCTGTGCTTATATCAAACTCTGGTTTTATGCATCACCCCACCTCTCCTTCCCCTTTATGCAGGCATAAGAGTGTTTTCTAAATGTGAGACTCTGTTCTCTTTCCTAACTCAGTTCACGTGTAGCCATGTTTACAGGATCTTCATAAGTGATATCTTATGATAAGTTTCTTTTTCTGTGTGACTTATTTCACTTAGAATTATCGTACCTGAATCAACTCACTTTGCTGCTACTGGTCTTATGACATTGATTTCATGGCTGAGGGATATTCCATCGTACGTAAGTACCACAATGTTTTGAACCATTTTTATATTTCCTGGGATATTTAAGGTGTACCCAAGTTGAGGTTCTTGTAGCCAGTGCAGCCCTAAATTTGGAGGTGGCTCTTTCTTATTGATTTTCAGTTTTCCCCAGGTATATTCCCTAGACTGGAAGTGGCCTTGGCTCTTTAGCTCTGTTGTTTACTTGTTTTAGGGAACACAATGCACTCCTCCAGTGAGGCAGTTGGCAATTTACATCCCGCCCATCAGCATAACAAGGCTCCCTGTTCTCCAGGGCCTGTCTTGCCTTTCTGGTTTTTACACATTTTGTGGATGTCCCTTTTGACCGGTGGGAAGTGATACTTCTTTGTAGTGCAGATTTGCATTGCCCGCTTGCTTGCTTGGCCAAAAAGGGCGTATGCGTTTTCTCCTGAATATATTCAGGAGAAAACGCATACGCCCTTTTTGGCCAAGTGCACCATTGTCCAAGTTGTGCCCCTCTTCCTGTGCTTTACAGGCGATTCCAACGTACCTCTTGAAATCTGTTTCCTGCTATTTTGCCTCACTTTCAAGTCCGCCTCGTTGACTTCCCTCAACAGATTTTTGGACGATAGTTGTCCTTTATCACTCTGCCAGTTTGTGAATTGCTGTGCCCCTGAGCTCCATTTCTCAACTCGTTTTTTGTGAGCTGAACGCATGTCCAAAATTTTGGATCATGTCCTATACTGGTTCCCGGTGGGTGGCTGAGACTTTGGTTAATTCTTCTTCCTGCCGGGAAATTAGAGTGACATGTGCCCGTCCAAATGCCTAACAGCTACTCTCTCATGGGTTCTCCCTCGTCCCTTCCATCCTCTGCCAAATTGGGAACCTGTGCAAACCAGGAGGTTAAAGGGCCTGTCTCTCAAAGTTGGGAGATTGATAGTAAGGCAGTTGGAAAGTCAAACTGGAGCACCAGGAGAGGGACTATTCATTGAGTTTTAGAAACCTTTCGTATTCACAGTGTGTCCATTCTCTAGGTTTCCTGTACATGTTATAGCTGTAGTAATATTCCCTTGAACCTGGAGAGTTGGGACCCATGGAATGGGGGCCATGCATTATTGCTTGAAAGGGTCTGCATTTGCTCACCCAATCTCACCAATCCTCTCAGTCCCAAGTGTCCAGCCTTATGCCACATCCAGCTGTCATTGTAGATAGGGTCTTTCCAGGTTTCCTCAGACACCCTGAAGGAATTGTAAAGAATTTCCCTGTTTTTTGGTTTTGCTTTTGAAATTCCTTTTTATAGTGGGTTTGAGCTGATTCTCGCTGCCATGTTTATGCCACTCTAGACACACTTGATTCCCTTATGCAGACATATCAATACATAGGTTTTAAGATTCTTACTAGTCAGATATATTCCTCTGTGGGAAATATGGGGTTTTGAGTCTCTTTCACTGAGGAAGGTGTCGGTCTTGTCAATTCCAAAGTTGGTTTTTGAAACGGTCCCTGTGCTTATATCAAACTCTGGTTTTATGCATCACCCCACCTCTCCTTCCCCTTTATGCAGGCATAAGAGTGTTTTCTAAATGTGAGACTCTGTTCTCTTTCCTAACTCAGTTCACGTGTAGCCATGTTTACAGGATCTTCATAAGTGATATCTTATGATAAGTTTCTTTTTCTGTGTGACTTATTTCACTTAGAATCATCGTACCTGAATCCACTCACTTTGCTGCTACTGGTCTTATGACATTGATTTCATGCCTGAGGGATATTCCATCGTACGTAAGTACCACAATGTTTTCAACCATTTTTATATTTCCTGGGATATTTCAGGTGTACCCAAGTTGAGGTTCTTGTAGCCAGTGCAGCCCTAAATTTGGAGGTGGCTCTTTCTTATTGATTTTCAGTTTTCCCAAGGTATATTCCCTAGACTGGAAGTGGCCTTGGCTCTGTAGCTCTGTTGTTTACTTGTTTTAGGGAACACAATGCACTCCTCCAGTGAGGCAGTTGGCAATTTACATCCCGCCCATCAGCATAACAAGGCTCCCTGTTCTCCAGGGCCTGTCTTGCCTTTCTGGTTTTTACACATTTTGTGGATGTCCCTTTTGACCGGTGGGAAGTGATACTTCTTTGTAGTGCAGATTTGCATTGCCCGCTTGCTTGCTTGGACAAAAAGGGCGTATGCGTTTTCTCCTGAATATATTCAGGAGATAACGCATACGCCCTTTTTGGCCAAGTGCATCATTGTCCAAGTTGTGCCCCTCTTGCTGTGCTTTACAGGCGATTCCAAGGTACCTCTTGAAATCTGTTTCCTGCTATTTTGCCTCGCTTTCAAGTCCGCCTCGTGGACTTCCTTCAACAGATTTTTGGACGATAGTTGTCCTTTATCACTCTGCCAGTTTGTGAATTGCTGTGCCCCTGAGCTCCATTTCTCAACTCGTTTTTTGTGAGCTGAACGCAAGTCCAAAACTTTGGATCATGTCCTATACTGGTTCCCGGTGGGTGGCTGAGACTTTGGTTAAATCTTCTTCCTGCCGGGAAATTAGAGTGACATGTGCCCGTCCAAATGCCTAACAGCTACTCTCTCATGGGTTCTCCCTCGTCCCTTCCATTCTCTGCCAAATTGGGAACCTGTGCAAACCAGGAGGTTAAAGGGCCTGTCTCTCCAAGTTGGGAGATTGATAGTAAGGCAGTTGGAAAGTCAAACTGGAGCACCAGGAGAGGGACTATTCTTTGAGTTTTAGAAACCTTTCGTATTCATAGTGTGTCCATTCTCTAGGTTTCCTGTACATGTTATAGCTGTAGTAATATTCCCTTGAACATGGAGAGTTGGGACCCATGGAATGGGGGCCATGCATTATTGCTTGAAAGGGTCTGCATTTGCTCACCCAATCTCACCAGTCCTCTCAGTCCCAAGTGTCCAGCCTTATGCCACATCCAGCTGTCATTGTAGATAGGGTCTTTCCAGGTTTCCTCAGACACCCTGAAGGAATTGTAAAGAATTTCCCTGTTTTTTGGTTTTGCTTTTGAAATTCCTTTTTATAGTGGGTTTGAGCTGATTCTCGCTGCCATGTTTATGCCACTCTAGACACACTTGATTCCCTTATGGAGACATATCAATACATAGGTTTTAAGATTCTTACTAGTCAGATATATTCCTCTGTGGGAAATATGGGGTTTTGAGTCTCTTTCACTGAGGAAGGTGTCGGTCTTGTCAATTCCAAAGTTGGTTTTTGAAACGGTCCCTGTGCTTATATCAAACTCTGGTTTTATGCATCACCCCACCTCTCCTTCCCCTTTATGCAGGCATAAGAGTGTTTTCTAAATGTGAGACTCTGTTCTCTTTCCTAACTCAGTTCACGTGTAGCCTTGTTTACAGGATCTTCATAAGTGATATCTTATGATAAGTTTCTTTTTCTGTGTGACTTATTTGACTTAGAATCATCGTACCTGAATCCACTCACTTTGCTGCTACTGGTCTTATGACATTGATTTCATGGCTGAGGGATATTCCATCGTACGTAAGTACCACAATGTTTTGAACCATTTTTATATTTCCTGGGATATTTAAGGTGTACCCAAGTTGAGGTTCTTGTAGCCAGTGCAGCCCTAAATTTGGAGGTGCCTCTTTCTTATTGATTTTCAGTTTTCCCCAGGTATATTCCCTATACTGGAAGTGGCCTTGGCTCTGTAGCTCTGTTGTTTACTTGTTTTAGGGAACACAATGCACTCCTCCAGTGAGGCAGTTGGCAATTTACATCCCGCCCATCAGCATAACAAGGCTCCCTGTTCTCCAGGGCCTGTCTTGCCTTTCTGGTTTTTACACATTTTGTGGATGTCCCTTTTGACCGGTGGGAAGTGATACTTCTTTGTAGTGCAGATTTGCATTGCCCGCTTGCTTGCTTGGCCAAAAAGGGCGTATGCGTTTTCTCCTGAATATATTCAGGAGAAAACGCATACGCCCTTTTTGGCCAAGTGCACCATTGTCCAAGTTGTGCCCCTCTTCCTGTGCTTTACAGGCGATTCCAACGTACCTCTTGAAATCTGTTTCCTGCTATTTTGCCTCACTTTCAAGTCCGCCTCGTTGACTTCCCTCAACAGATTTTTGGACGATAGTTGTCCTTTATCACACTGCCAGTTTGTGAATTGCTGTGCCCCTGAGCTCCATTTCTCAACTCGTTTTTTGTGAGCTGAACGCAAGTCCAAAATTTTGGATCATGTCCTATACTGGTACCCGGTGGGTGGCTGAGACTTTGGTTAATTCTTCTTCCTGCCGGGAAATTAGATTGACATGTGCCCGTCCAAATGCCTAACAGCTACTCTCTCATGGGTTCTCCCTCGTCCCTTCCATCCTCTGCCAAATTGGGAACCTGTGCAAACCAGGAGGTTAAAGGGCCTGTCTCTCCAAGTTGGGAGATTGATAGTAAGGCAGTTGGAAAGTCAAACTGGAGCACCAGGAGAGGGACTATTCGTTGAGTTTTAGAAACCTTTCGTATTCACAGTGTGTCCATTCTCTAGGTTTCCAGTACATGTTATAGCTGTAGTAATATTCCCTTGAACATGGAGAGTTGGGACCCATGGAATGGGGGCCATGCATTATTGCTTGAAAGGGTCTGCATTTGCTCACCCAATCTCACCAATCCTCTCAGTCCCAAGTGTCCAGCCTTATGCCACATCCAGCTGTCATTGTAGATAGGGTCTTTCCAGGTTTCCTCAGACACCCTGAAGGAATTGTAAAGAATTTCCCTGTTTTTTGGTTTTGCTTTTGAAATTCCTTTTTATAGTGGGTTTGAGCTGATTCTCGCTGCCATGTTTATGCCACTCTAGACACAATTGATTCCCTTATGGAGACATATCAATACATAGGTTTTAAGATTCTTACTAGTCAGATATATTCCTCTGTGGGAAATATGGGGTTTTGAGTCTCTTTCACTAAGGAAGGTGTCGGTCTTGTCAATTCCAAAGTTGGTTTTTGAAACGGTCCCTGTGCTTATATCAAACTCTGGTTTTATGCATCACCCCACCTCTCCTTCCCCTTTATGCAGGCATAAGAGTTTTTTCTAAATGTGAGACTCTGTTCTCTTTCCTAACTCAGTTCACGTGTAGCCATGTTTACAGGATCTTCATAAGTGATATCTTATGATAAGTTTCTTTTTCTGTGTGACTTATTTCACTTAGAATCATCGTACCTGAATCCACTCACTTTGCTGCTACTGGTCTTATGACATTGATTTCATGGCTGAGGGATATTCCATCGTACGTAAGTACCACAATGTTTTGAGCCATTTTTATATTTCCTGGGATATTTAAGGTGTACCCAAGTTGAGGTTCTTGTAGCCAGTGCAGCCCTAAATTTGGAGGTGGCTCTTTCTTATTGATTTTCAGTTTTCCCCAGGTATATTCCCTAGACTGGAAGTGGCCTTGGCTCTGTAGCTCTGTTGTTTACTTGTTTTAGGGAACACAATGCACTCCTCCAGTGAGGCAGTTGGCAATTTACATCCCGCCCATCAGCATAACATGGCTCCCAGTTCTCCAGGGCCTGTCTTGCCTTTCTGGTTTTTACACATTTTGTGGATGTCCCTTTTGACCGGTGGGAAGTGATACTTCTTTGTAGTGCAGATTTGCATTGCCCGCTTGCTTGCTTGGCCAAAAAGGGCGTATGCGTTTTCTCCTGAATATATTCAGGAGAAAACGCATACGCCCTTTTTGGCCAAGTGCACCATTGTCCAAGTTGTGCCCCTCTTCCTGTGCTTTACAGGCGATTCCAAGGTACCTCTTGAAATCTGTTTCCTGCTATTTTGCCTCGCTTTCAAGTCCGCCTCGTTGACTTCCCTCAACAGATTTTTGGACGATAGTTGTCCTTTATCACTCTGCCAGTTTGTGAATTGCTGTGCCCCTGAGCTCCACTTCTCAAGTCGTTTTTTGTGAGCTGAACGCAAGTCCAAAATTTTGGATCATGTCCTATACTGGTTCCCGGTGGGTGGCTGAGACTTTGGTTAATTCTTCTTCCTGCCGGGAAATTAGAGTGACATGTGCCCGTCCAAATGCCTAACAGCTACTCTCTCATGGGTTCTCCCTCGTCCCTTCCATCCTCTGCCAAATTGGGAACCTGTGCAAACCAGGAGGTTAAAGGGCCTGTCTCTCCAAGTTGGGAGATTGAAAGTAAGGCAGTTGGAAATTCAAACTGGAGCAACAGGAGAGGGACTATTCGTTGAGTTTTAGAATCCTTTCGTATTCACAGTGTGTCCATTCTCTAGGTTTCCTGTACATGTTATAGCTGTAGTAATATTCCCTTGAACCTGGAGAGTTGGGACCCATGGAATGGGGGCCATGCATTATAGCTTGAAAGGGTCTGCATTTGCTCACCCAATCTCACCAATCCTCTCAGTCCCAAGTGTCCAGCCTTATGCCACATCCAGCTGTCATTGTAGACAGGGTCTTTCCAGGTTTCCTCAGACACCCTGAAGGAATTGTAAAGAATTTCCCTGTTTTTTGGTTTTGCTTTTGAAATTCCTTTTTATAGTGGGTTTGAGCTGATTCTCGCTGCCATGTTTATGCCACTCTAGACACACTTGATTCCCTTATGGAGTCATATCAATACATAGGTTTTAAGATTCTTACTAGTCAGATATATTCCTCTGCGGGAAATATGGGGTTTTGAGTCTCTTTCACTGAGGAAGGTGTAGGGCTTGTCTATTCCAAAGTTGGTTTTTGGAACGGTCCCTGTGCTTATATCAAACTCTGGTTTTATGCATCACCCCACCTCTCCTTCCCCTTTATGCAGGCATAAGAGTGTTTTCTAAATGTGAGACTCTGTTCTCTTTCCTAACTCAGTTCACGTGTAGCCATGTTTACAGGATCTTCATAAGTGATATCTTATGATAAGTTTCTTTTTCTGTGTGACTTATTTCACTTAAATCATCGTACCTGAATCCACTCACTTTGCTGCTACTGGTCTTATGACATTGATTTCATGGCTGAGGGATATTCCATCGTACGTAAGTACCACAATGTTTTGAACCATTTTTATATTTCCTGGGATATTTAAGGTGTACCCAAGTTGAGGTTCTTGTAGCCAGTGCAGCCCTAAATTTGGAGGTGGCTCTTTCTTATTGATTTTCAGTTTTCCCCAGGTATATTCCCTAGACTGGAAGTGGCCTTGGCTCTGTAGCTCTGTTGTTTACTTGTTTTAGGGAACACAATGCACTCCTCCAGTGAGGCAGTTGGCAATTTACATCCCGCTCATCAGCATAACAAGGCTCCCTGTTCTCCAGGGCCTGTCTTGCCTTTCTGGTTTTTACACATTTTGTGGATGTCCCTTTTGACCGGTGGGAAGTGATACTTCTTTGTAGTGCAGGTTTGCATTGCCCACTTGCTTGCTTGGCCAAAAAGGGCGTATGCGTTTTCTCCTGAATATATTCAGGAGAAAACGCATACGCCCTTTTTGGCCAAGTGCACCATTGTCCAAGTTGTGCCCCTCTTCCTGTGCTTTACAGGCGATTCCAACGTACCTCTTGAAATCTGTTTCCTGCTATTTTGCCTCACTTTCAAGTCCGCCTCGTTGACTTCCCTCAACAGATTTTTGGACGATAGTTGTCCTTTATCACTCTGCCAGTTTGTGAATTGCTGTGCCCCTGAGCTCCATTTCTCAACTCGTTTTTTGTGAGCTGAACGCAAGTCCAAAATTTTGGATCATGTCCTATACTGGTTCCCGGTGGGTTGCTGAGACTTTGGTTAATTCTTCTTCCTGCCGGGAAATTAGAGTGACATGTGCCCATCCAAATGCCTAACAGCTACTCTCTCATGGGTTCTCCCTCGTCCCTTCCATCCTCTGCCAAATTGGGAACCTGTGCAAACCAGGAGGTTAAAGGGCCTGTCTCTCCAAGTTGGGAGATTGATAGTAAGGCAGTTGGAAAGTCAAACTGGAGCACCAGGAGAGGGACTATCCGTTGAGTTTTAGAAACCTTTCGTATTCACAGTGTGTCCATTCTCTAGGTTTCCTGTACATGTTATAGCTGTAGTAATATTCCCTTGAACCTGGAGAGTTGGGACCCATGGAATGGGGGCCATGCATTATAGCTTGAAAGGGTCTGCATTTGCTCACCCAATCTCACCAATCCTCTCAGTCCCAAGTGTCCAGCCTTATGCCACATCCAGCTGTCATTGTAGACAGGGTCTTTCCAGGTTTCCTCAGACACCCTGAAGGAATTGTAAAGAATTTCCCTGTTTTTTGGTTTTGCTTTTGAAATTCCTTTTTATAGTGGGTTTGAGCTGATTCTCGCTGCCATGTTTATGCCACTCTAGACACACTTGATTCCCTTATGGAGTCATATCAATACATAGGTTTTAAGATTCTTACTAGTCAGATATATTCCTCTGCGGGAAATATGGGGTTTTGAGTCTCTTTCACTGAGGAAGGTGTAGGTCTTGTCTATTCCAAAGTTGGTTTTTGGAACGGTCCCTGTGCTTATATCAAACTCTGGTTTTATGCATCACCCCACCTCTCCTTCCCCTTTATGCAGGCATAAGAGTGTTTTCTAAATGTGAGACTCTGTTCTCTTTCCTAACTCAGTTCACGTGTAGCCATGTTTACAGGATCTTCATAAGTGATATCTTATGATAAGTTTCTTTTTCTGTGTGACTTATTTCACTTAGAATCATCGTACCTGAATCCACTCACTTTGCTGCTACTGGTCTTATGACATTGATTTCATGGCTGAGGGATATTCCATCGTACGTAAGTACCACAATGTTTTGAACCATTTTTATATTTCCTGGGATATTTAAGGTGTACCCAAGTTGAGGTTCTTGTAGCCAGTGCAGCCCTAAATTTGGAGGTGGCTCTTTCTTATTGATTTTCAGTTTTCCCCAGGTATATTCCCTAGACTGGAAGTGGCCTTGGCTCTGTAGCTCTGTTGTTTACTTGTTTTAGGGAACACAATGCACTCCTCCAGTGAGGCAGTTGGCAATTTACATCCCGCTCATCAGCATAACAAGGCTCCCTGTTCTCCAGGGCCTGTCTTGCCTTTCTGGTTTTTACACATTTTGTGGATGTCCCTTTTGACCGGTGGGAAGTGATACTTCTTTGTAGTGCAGATTTGCATTGCCCGCTTGCTTGCTTGGCCAAAAAGGGCATATGCGTTTTCTCCTGAATATATTCAGGAGAAAACGCATATGCCCTTTTTGGCCAAGTGCACCATTGTCCAAGTTGTGCCCCTCTTCCTGTGCTTTACAGGCGATTCCAACGTACCTCTTGAAATCTGTTTCCTGCTATTTTGCCTCACTTTCAAGTCCGCCTCGTTGACTTCCCTCAACAGATTTTTGGACGATAGTTGTCCTTTATCACTCTGCCAGTTTGTGAATTGCTGTGCCCCTGATCTCCATTTCTCAACTCGTTTTTTGTGAGCTGAACGCAAGTCCAAAATTTTGGATCATGTCCTATACTGGTTCCCGGTGGGTTGCTGAGACTTTGGTTAATTCTTCTTCCTGCCGGGAAATTAGAGTGACATGTGCCCATCCAAATGCCTAACAGCTACTCTCTCATGGGTTCTCCCTCGTCCCTTCCATCCTCTGCCAAATTGGGAACCTGTGCAAACCAGGAGGTTAAAGGGCCTGTCTCTCCAAGTTGGGAGATTGATAGTAAGGCAGTTGGAAAGTCAAACTGGAGCACCAGGAGAGGGACTATCCGTTGAGTTTTAGAAACCTTTCGTATTCACAGTGTGTCCATTCTCTAGGTTTCCTGTACATGTTATAGCTGTAGTAATATTCCCTTGAACCTGGAGAGTTGGGACCCATGGAATGGGGGCCATGCATTATTGCTTGAAAGGGTCTGCATTTGCTCACCCAATCTCACCAATCCTCTCAGTCCCAAGTGTCCAGCCTTATGCCACATCCAGCTGTCATTGTAGATAGGGTCTTTCCAGGTTTCCTCAGACACCCTGAAGGAATTGTAAAGAATTTCCCTGTTTTTTGGTTTTGCTTTTGAAATTCCTTTTTATAGTGGGTTTGAGCTGATTCTCGCTGCCATGTTTATGCCACTCTAGACACACTTGATTCCCTTATGGAGACATATAAATACATAGGTTTTAAGATTCTTACTAGTCAGATATATTCCTCTGTGGGAAATATGGGGTTTTGAGTCTCTTTCACTGAGGAAGGTGTCGGTCTTGTCAATTCCAAAGTTGGTTTTTGAAACGGTCCCTGTGCTTATATCAAACTCTGGTTTTATGCATCACCCCACCTCTCCTTCCCCTTTATGCAGGCATAAGAGTGTTTTCTAAATGTGAGACTCTGTTCTCTTTCCTAACTCAGTTCACGTGTAGCCATGTTTACAGGATCTTCATAAGTGATATCTTATGATAAGTTTCTTTTTCTGTGTGACTTATTTCACTTAGAATCATCGTACCTGAATCCACTCACTTTGCTGCTACTGGTCTTATGACATTGATTTCATGGCTGAGGGATATTCCATCGTACGTAAGTACCACAATGTTTTGAACCATTTTTATATTTCCTGGCATATTTAAGGTGTACCCAAGTTGAGGTTCTTGTAGCCAGTGCAGCCCTAAATTTGGAGGTGGCTCTTTCTTATTGATTTTCAGTTTTCCCCAGGTATATTCCCTAGACTGGAAGTGGCCTTGGCTCTGTAGCTCTGTTGTTTACTTGTTTTAGGGAACACAATGCACTCCTCCAGTGAGGCAGTTGGCAATTGACATCCCGCCCATCAGCATAACAAGGCTCCCTGTTCTCCAGGGCCTGTCTTGCCTTTCTGGTTTTTACACATTTGTGGATGTCCCTTTTGACCGGTGGGAAGTGATACTTCTTTGTAGTGCAGATTTGCATTGCCCGCTTGCTTGCTTGGCCAAAAAGGGCGTATGCGTTTTCTCCTGAATATATTCAGGAGAAAACGCATACGCCCTTTTTGGCCAAGTGCACCATTGTCCAAGTTGTGCCCCTCTTACTGTGCTTTACAGGCGATTCCAACATACCTCTTGAAATCTGTTTCCTGCTATTTTGCCTCACTTTCAAGTCCGCCTCGTTGACTTCCCTCAACAGATTTTTGGACGATAGTTGTCCTTTATCACTCTGCCAGTTTGAGAATTGCTGTGCCCCTGAGCTCCATTTCTCAACTCGTTTTTTGTGAGCTGAACGCAAGTCCAAAATTTTGGATCATGTCCTATACTGGTTCCCGGTGGGTTGCTGAGACTTTGGTTAATTCTTCTTCCTGCCGGGAAATTAGAGTGACATGTGCCCATCCAAATGCCTAACAGCTACTCTCTCATGGGTTCTCCCTCGTCCCTTCCATCCTCTGCCAAATTGGGAACCTGTGCAAACCAGGAGGTTAAAGGGCCTGTCTCTCCAAGTTGGGAGATTGATAGTAAGGCAGTTGGAAAGTCAAACTGGAGCACCAGGAGAGGGACTATCCGTTGAGTTTTAGAAACCTTTCGTATTCACAGTGTGTCCATTCTCTAGGTTTCCTGTACATGTTATAGCTGTAGTAATATTCCCTTGAACCTGGAGAGTTGGGACCCATGGAATGGGGGCCATGCATTATAGCTTGAAAGGGTCTGCATTTGCTCACCCAATCTCACCAATCCTCTCAGTCCCAAGTGTCCAGCCTTATGCCACATCCAGCTGTCATTGTAGACAGGGTCTTTCCAGGTTTCCTCAGACACCCTGAAGGAATTGTAAAGAATTTCCCTGTTTTTTGGTTTTGCTTTTGAAATTCCTTTTTATAGTGGGTTTGAGCTGATTCTCGCTGCCATGTTTATGCCACTCTAGACACACTTGATTCCCTTATGGAGTCATATCAATACATAGGTTTTAAGATTCTTACTAGTCAGATATATTCCTCTGCGGGAAATATGGGGTTTTGAGTCTCTTTCACTGAGGAAGGTGTAGGTCTTGTCTATTCCAAAGTTGGTTTTTGGAACGGTCCCTGTGCTTATATCAAACTCTGGTTTTATGCATCACCCCACCTCTCCTTCCCCTTTATGCAGGCATAAGAGTGTTTTCTAAATGTGAGACTCTGTTCTCTTTCCTAACTCAGTTCACGTGTAGCCATGTTTACAGGATCTTCATAAGTGATATCTTATGATAAGTTTCTTTTTCTGTGTGACTTATTTCACTTAGAATCATCGTACCTGAATCCACTCACTTTGCTGCTACTGGTCTTATGACATTGATTTCATGGCTGAGGGATATTCCATCGTACGTAAGTACCACAATGTTTTGAACCATTTTTATATTTCCTGGGATATTTAAGGTGTACCCAAGTTGAGGTTCTTGTAGCCAGTGCAGCCCTAAATTTGGAGGTGGCTCTTTCTTATTGATTTTCAGTTTTCCCCAGGTATATTCCCTAGACTGGAAGTGGCCTTGGCTCTGTAGCTCTGTTGTTTACTTGTTTTAGGGAACACAATGCACTCCTCCAGTGAGGCAGTTGGCAATTTACATCCCGCTCATCAGCATAACAAGGCTCCCTGTTCTCCAGGGCCTGTCTTGCCTTTCTGGTTTTTACACATTTTGTGGATGTCCCTTTTGACCGGTGGGAAGTGATACTTCTTTGTAGTGCAGATTTGCATTGCCCGCTTGCTTGCTTGGCCAAAAAGGGCATATGCGTTTTCTCCTGAATATATTCAGGAGAAAACGCATATGCCCTTTTTGGCCAAGTGCACCATTGTCCAAGTTGTGCCCCTCTTCCTGTGCTTTACAGGCGATTCCAACGTACCTCTTGAAATCTGTTTCCTGCTATTTTGCCTCACTTTCAAGTCCGCCTCGTTGACTTCCCTCAACAGATTTTTGGACGATAGTTGTCCTTTATCACTCTGCCAGTTTGTGAATTGCTGTGCCCCTGATCTCCATTTCTCAACTCGTTTTTTGTGAGCTGAACGCAAGTCCAAAATTTTGGATCATGTCCTATACTGGTTCCCGGTGGGTTGCTGAGACTTTGGTTAATTCTTCTTCCTGCCGGGAAATTAGAGTGACATGTGCCCATCCAAATGCCTAACAGCTACTCTCTCATGGGTTCTCCCTCGTCCCTTCCATCCTCTGCCAAATTGGGAACCTGTGCAAACCAGGAGGTTAAAGGGCCTGTCTCTCCAAGTTGGGAGATTGATAGTAAGGCAGTTGGAAAGTCAAACTGGAGCACCAGGAGAGGGACTATCCGTTGAGTTTTAGAAACCTTTCGTATTCACAGTGTGTCCATTCTCTAGGTTTCCTGTACATGTTATAGCTGTAGTAATATTCCCTTGAACCTGGAGAGTTGGGACCCATGGAATGGGGGCCATGCATTATTGCTTGAAAGGGTCTGCATTTGCTCACCCAATCTCACCAATCCTCTCAGTCCCAAGTGTCCAGCCTTATGCCACATCCAGCTGTCATTGTAGATAGGGTCTTTCCAGGTTTCCTCAGACACCCTGAAGGAATTGTAAAGAATTTCCCTGTTTTTTGGTTTTGCTTTTGAAATTCCTTTTTATAGTGGGTTTGAGCTGATTCTCGCTGCCATGTTTATGCCACTCTAGACACACTTGATTCCCTTATGGAGACATATAAATACATAGGTTTTAAGATTCTTACTAGTCAGATATATTCCTCTGTGGGAAATATGGGGTTTTGAGTCTCTTTCACTGAGGAAGGTGTCGGTCTTGTCAATTCCAAAGTTGGTTTTTGAAACGGTCCCTGTGCTTATATCAAACTCTGGTTTTATGCATCACCCCACCTCTCCTTCCCCTTTATGCAGGCATAAGAGTGTTTTCTAAATGTGAGACTCTGTTCTCTTTCCTAACTCAGTTCACGTGTAGCCATGTTTACAGGATCTTCATAAGTGATATCTTATGATAAGTTTCTTTTTCTGTGTGACTTATTTCACTTAGAATCATCGTACCTGAATCCACTCACTTTGCTGCTACTGGTCTTATGACATTGATTTCATGGCTGAGGGATATTCCATCGTACGTAACTACCACAAAGTTTTGAACCATTTTTATATTTCCTGGCATATTTAAGGTGTACCCAAGTTGAGGTTCTTGTAGCCAGTGCAGCCCTAAATTTGGAGGTGGCTCTTTCTTATTGATTTTCAGTTTTCCCCAGGTATATTCCCTAGACTGGAAGTGGCCTTGGCTCTGTAGCTCTGTTGTTTACTTGTTTTAGGGAACACAATGCACTCCTCCAGTGAGGCAGTTGGCAATTGACATCCCGCCCATCAGCATAACAAGGCTCCCTGTTCTCCAGGGCCTGTCTTGCCTTTCTGGTTTTTACACATTTGTGGATGTCCCTTTTGACCGGTGGGAAGTGATACTTCTTTGTAGTGCAGATTTGCATTGCCCGCTTGCTTGCTTGGCCAAAAAGGGCGTATGCGTTTTCTCCTGAATATATTCAGGAGAAAACGCATACGCCCTTTTTGGCCAAGTGCACCATTGTCCAAGTTGTGCCCCTCTTACTGTGCTTTACAGGCGATTCCAACATACCTCTTGAAATCTGTTTCCTGCTATTTTGCCTCACTTTCAAGTCCGCCTCGTTGACTTCCCTCAACAGATTTTTGGACGATAGTTGTCCTTTATCACTCTGCCAGTTTGAGAATTGCTGTGCCCCTGAGCTCCATTTCTCAACTCGTTTTTTGTGAGCTGAACGCAAGTCCAAAATTTTGGATCATGTCCTATACTGGTTCCCGGTGGGTTGCTGAGACTTTGGTTAATTCTTCTTCCTGCCGGGAAATTAGAGTGACATGTGCCCATCCAAATGCCTAACAGCTACTCTCTCGTGGGTTCTCCCTCGTCCCTTCCATCCCCTGCCAAATTGGGAACCTGTGCAAACCAGGAGGTTAAAGGGCCTGTCTCTCCAAGTTGGGAGATTGATAGTAAGGCAGTTGGAAAGTCAAACTGGAGCACCAGGAGAGGGACTATCCGTTGAGTTTTAGAAACCTTTCGTATTCACAGTGTGTCCATTCTCTAGGTTTCCTGTACATGTTATAGCTGTAGTAATATTCCCTTGAACCTGGAGAGTTGGGACCCATGGAATGGGGGCCATGCATTATTGCTTGAAAGGGTCTGCATTTGCTCACCCAATCTCACCAATCCTCTCAGTCCCAAGTGTCCAGCCTTATGCCACATCCAGCTGTCATTGTAGACAGGGTCTTTCCAGGTTTCCTCAGACACCCTGAAGGAATTGTAAAGAATTTCCCTGTTTTTTGGTTTTGCTTTTGAAATTCCTTTTTATAGTGGGTTTGAGCTGATTCTCGCTGCCATGTTTATGCCACTCTAGACACACTTGATTCCCTTATGGAGTCATATCAATACATAGGTTTTAAGATTCTTACTAGTCAGATATATTCCTCTGCGGGAAATATGGGGTTTTGAGTCTCTTTCACTGAGGAAGGTGTAGGGCTTGTCTATTCCAAAGTTGGTTTTTGGAACGGTCCCTGTGCTTATATCAAACTCTGGTTTTATGCATCACCCCACCTCTCCTTCCCCTTTATGCAGGCATAAGAGTGTTTTCTAAATGTGAGACTCTGTTCTCTTTCCTAACTCAGTTCACGTGTAGCCATGTTTACAGGATCTTCATAAGTGATATCTTATGATAAGTTTCTTTTTCTGTGTGACTTATTTCACTTAGAATCATCGTACCTGAATCCACTCACTTTGCTGCTACTGGTCTTATGACATTGATTTCATGGCTGAGGGATATTCCATCGTACGTAAGTACCACAATGTTTTGAACCATTTTTATATTTCCTGGGATATTTAAGGTGTACCCAAGTTGAGGTTCTTGTAGCCAGTGCAGCCCTAAATTTGGAGGTGGCTCTTTCTTATTGATTTTCAGTTTTCCCCAGGTATATTCCCTAGACTGGAAGTGGCCTTGGCTCTGTAGCTCTGTTGTTTACTTGTTTTAGGGAACACAATGCACTCCTCCAGTGAGGCAGTTGGCAATTTACATCCCGCTCATCAGCATAACAAGGCTCCCTGTTCTCCAGGGCCTGTCTTGCCTTTCTGGTTTTTACACATTTTGTGGATGTCCCTTTTGACCGGTGGGAAGTGATACTTCTTTGTAGTGCAGATTTGCATTGCCCGCTTGCTTGCTTGGCCAAAAAGGGCATATGCGTTTTCTCCTGAATATATTCAGGAGAAAACGCATATGCCCTTTTTGGCCAAGTGCACCATTGTCCAAGTTGTGCCCCTCTTCCTGTGCTTTACAGGCGATTCCAACGTACCTCTTGAAATCTGTTTCCTGCTATTTTGCCTCACTTTCAAGTCCGCCTCGTTGACTTCCCTCAACAGATTTTTGGACGATAGTTGTCCTTTATCACGCTGCCAGTTTGTGAATTGCTGTGCCCCTGATCTCCATTTCTCAACTCGTTTTTTGTGAGCTGAACGCAAGTCCAAAATTTTGGATCATGTCCTATACTGGTTCCCGGTGGGTTGCTGAGACTTTGGTTAATTCTTCTTCCTGCCGGGAAATTAGAGTGACATGTGCCCATCCAAATGCCTAACAGCTACTCTCTCATGGGTTCTCCCTCGTCCCTTCCATCCTCTGCCAAATTGGGAACCTGTGCAAACCAGGAGGTTAAAGGGCCTGTCTCTCCAAGTTGGGAGATTGATAGTAAGGCAGTTGGAAAGTCAAACTGGAGCACCAGGAGAGGGACTATCCGTTGAGTTTTAGAAACCTTTCGTATTCACAGTGTGTCCATTCTCTAGGTTTCCTGTACATGTTATAGCTGTAGTAATATTCCCTTGAACCTGGAGAGTTGGGACCCATGGAATGGGGGCCATGCATTATTGCTTGAAAGGGTCTGCATTTGCTCACCCAATCTCACCAATCCTCTCAGTCCCAAGTGTCCAGCCTTATGCCACATCCAGCTGTCATTGTAGATAGGGTCTTTCCAGGTTTCCTCAGACACCCTGAAGGAATTGTAAAGAATTTCCCTGTTTTTTGGTTTTGCTTTTGAAATTCCTTTTTATAGTGGGTTTGAGCTGATTCTCGCTGCCATGTTTATGCCACTCTAGACACACTTGATTCCCTTATGGAGACATATAAATACATAGGTTTTAAGATTCTTACTAGTCAGATATATTCCTCTGCGGGAAATATGGGGTTTTGAGTCTCTTTCACTGAGGAAGGTGTCGGTCTTGTCAATTCCAAAGTTGGTTTTTGAAACGGTCCCTGTGCTTATATCAAACTCTGGTTTTATGCATCACCCCACCTCTCCTTCCCCTTTATGCAGGCATAAGAGTGTTTTCTAAATGTGAGACTCTGTTCTCTTTCCTAACTCAGTTCACGTGTAGCCATGTTTACAGGATCTTCATAAGTGATATCTTATGATAAGTTTCTTTTTCTGTGTGACTTATTTCACTTAGAATCATCGTACCTGAATCCACTCACTTTGCTGCTACTGGTCTTATGACATTGATTTCATGGCTGAGGGATATTCCATCGTACGTAAGTACCACAATGTTTTGAACCATTTTTATATTTCCTGGCATATTTAAGGTGTACCCAAGTTGAGGTTCTTGTAGCCAGTGCAGCCCTAAATTTGGAGGTGGCTCTTTCTTATTGATTTTCAGTTTTCCCCAGGTATATTCCCTAGACTGGAAGTGGCCTTGGCTCTGTAGCTCTGTTGTTTACTTGTTTTAGGGAACACAATGCACTCCTCCAGTGAGGCAGTTGGCAATTGACATCCCGCCCATCAGCATAACAAGGCTCCCTGTTCTCCAGGGCCTGTCTTGCCTTTCTGGTTTTTACACATTTGTGGATGTCCCTTTTGACCGGTGGGAAGTGATACTTCTTTGTAGTGCAGATTTGCATTGCCCGCTTGCTTGCTTGGCCAAAAAGGGCGTATGCGTTTTCTCCTGAATATATTCAGGAGAAAACGCATACGCCCTTTTTGGCCAAGTGCACCATTGTCCAAGTTGTGCCCCTCTTACTGTGCTTTACAGGCGATTCCAACATACCTCTTGAAATCTGTTTCCTGCT
The DNA here is from genome assembly GCF_025265405.1 of Mesoplodon densirostris. Classification (NCBI taxonomy): domain Eukaryota; kingdom Metazoa; phylum Chordata; class Mammalia; order Artiodactyla; family Ziphiidae; genus Mesoplodon; species Mesoplodon densirostris. The sequence continues at coordinate 953,818 of NW_026778205.1, forward strand.
ATTTTGCCTCACTTTCAAGTCCGCCTCGTTGACTTCCCTCAACAGATTTTTGGACGATAGTTGTCCTTTATCACTCTGCCAGTTTGAGAATTGCTGTGCCCCTGAGCTCCATTTCTCAACTCGTTTTTTGTGAGCTGAACGCAAGTCCAAAATTTTGGATCATGTCCTATACTGGTTCCCGGTGGGTTGCTGAGACTTTGGTTAATTCTTCTTCCTGCCGGGAAATTAGAGTGACATGTGCCCATCCAAATGCCTAACAGCTACTCTCTCATGGGTTCTCCCTCGTCCCTTCCATCATCTGCCAAATTGGGAACCTGTGCAAACCAGGAGGTTAAAGGGCCTGTCTCTCCAAGTTGGGAGATTGATAGTAAGGCAGTTGGAAAGTCAAACTGGAGCACCAGGAGAGGGACTATCCGTTGAGTTTTAGAAACCTTTCGTATTCACAGTGTGTCCATTCTCTAGGTTTCCTGTACATGTTATAGCTGTAGTAATATTCCCTTGAACCTGGAGAGTTGGGACCCATGGAATGGGGGCCATGCATTATAGCTTGAAAGGGTCTGCATTTGCTCACCCAATCTCACCAATCCTCTCAGTCCCAAGTGTCCAGCCTTATGCCACATCCAGCTGTCATTGTAGACAGGGTCTTTCCAGGTTTCCTCAGACACCCTGAAGGAATTGTAAAGAATTTCCCTGTTTTTTGGTTTTGCTTTTGAAATTCCTTTTTATAGTGGGTTTGAGCTGATTCTCGCTGCCATGTTTATGCCACTCTAGACACACTTGATTCCCTTATGGAGTCATATCAATACATAGGTTTTAAGATTCTTACTAGTCAGATATATTCCTCTGCGGGAAATATGGGGTTTTGAGTCTCTTTCACTGAGGAAGGTGTAGGTCTTGTCTATTCCAAAGTTGGTTTTTGGAACGGTCCCTGTGCTTATATCAAACTCTGGTTTTATGCATCACCCCACCTCTCCTTCCCCTTTATGCAGGCATAAGAGTGTTTTCTAAATGTGAGACTCTGTTCTCTTTCCTAACTCAGTTCACGTGTAGCCATGTTTACAGGATCTTCATAAGTGATATCTTATGATAAGTTTCTTTTTCTGTGTGACTTATTTCACTTAGAATCATCGTACCTGAATCCACTCACTTTGCTGCTACTGGTCTTATGACATTGATTTCATGGCTGAGGGATATTCCATCGTACGTAAGTACCACAATGTTTTGAACCATTTTTATATTTCCTGGGATATTTAAGGTGTACCCAAGTTGAGGTTCTTGTAGCCAGTGCAGCCCTAAATTTGGAGGTGGCTCTTTCTTATTGATTTTCAGTTTTCCCCAGGTATATTCCCTAGACTGGAAGTGGCCTTGGCTCTGTAGCTCTGTTGTTTACTTGTTTTAGGGAACACAATGCACTCCTCCAGTGAGGCAGTTGGCAATTTACATCCCGCTCATCAGCATAACAAGGCTCCCTGTTCTCCAGGGCCTGTCTTGCCTTTCTGGTTTTTACACATTTTGTGGATGTCCCTTTTGACCGGTGGGAAGTGATACTTCTTTGTAGTGCAGATTTGCATTGCCCGCTTGCTTGCTTGGCCAAAAAGGGCATATGCGTTTTCTCCTGAATATATTCAGGAGAAAACGCATATGCCCTTTTTGGCCAAGTGCACCATTGTCCAAGTTGTGCCCCTCTTCCTGTGCTTTACAGGCGATTCCAACGTACCTCTTGAAATCTGTTTCCTGCTATTTTGCCTCACTTTCAAGTCCGCCTCGTTGACTTCCCTCAACAGATTTTTGGACGATAGTTGTCCTTTATCACTCTGCCAGTTTGTGAATTGCTGTGCCCCTGATCTCCATTTCTCAACTCGTTTTTTGTGAGCTGAACGCAAGTCCAAAATTTTGGATCATGTCCTATACTGGTTCCCGGTGGGTTGCTGAGACTTTGGTTAATTCTTCTTCCTGCCGGGAAATTAGAGTGACATGTGCCCATCCAAATGCCTAACAGCTACTCTCTCATGGGTTCTCCCTCGTCCCTTCCATCCTCTGCCAAATTGGGAACCTGTGCAAACCAGGAGGTTAAAGGGCCTGTCTCTCCAAGTTGGGAGATTGATAGTAAGGCAGTTGGAAAGTCAAACTGGAGCACCAGGAGAGGGACTATCCGTTGAGTTTTAGAAACCTTTCGTATTCACAGTGTGTCCATTCTCTAGGTTTCCTGTACATGTTATAGCTGTAGTAATATTCCCTTGAACCTGGAGAGTTGGGACCCATGGAATGGGGGCCATGCATTATTGCTTGAAAGGGTCTGCATTTGCTCACCCAATCTCACCAATCCTCTCAGTCCCAAGTGTCCAGCCTTATGCCACATCCAGCTGTCATTGTAGATAGGGTCTTTCCAGGTTTCCTCAGACACCCTGAAGGAATTGTAAAGAATTTCCCTGTTTTTTGGTTTTGCTTTTGAAATTCCTTTTTATAGTGGGTTTGAGCTGATTCTCGCTGCCATGTTTATGCCACTCTAGACACACTTGATTCCCTTATGGAGACATATAAATACATAGGTTTTAAGATTCTTACTAGTCAGATATATTCCTCTGTGGGAAATATGGGGTTTTGAGTCTCTTTCACTGAGGAAGGTGTCGGTCTTGTCAATTCCAAAGTTGGTTTTTGAAACGGTCCCTGTGCTTATATCAAACTCTGGTTTTATGCATCACCCCACCTCTCCTTCCCCTTTATGCAGGCATAAGAGTGTTTTCTAAATGTGAGACTCTGTTCTCTTTCCTAACTCAGTTCACGTGTAGCCATGTTTACAGGATCTTCATAAGTGATATCTTATGATAAGTTTCTTTTTCTGTGTGACTTATTTCACTTAGAATCATCGTACCTGAATCCACTCACTTTGCTGCTACTGGTCTTATGACATTGATTTCATGGCTGAGGGATATTCCATCGTACGTAACTACCACAATGTTTTGAACCATTTTTATATTTCCTGGCATATTTAAGGTGTACCCAAGTTGAGGTTCTTGTAGCCAGTGCAGCCCTAAATTTGGAGGTGGCTCTTTCTTATTGATTTTCAGTTTTCCCCAGGTATATTCCCTAGACTGGAAGTGGCCTTGGCTCTGTAGCTCTGTTGTTTACTTGTTTTAGGGAACACAATGCACTCCTCCAGTGAGGCAGTTGGCAATTGACATCCCGCCCATCAGCATAACAAGGCTCCCTGTTCTCCAGGGCCTGTCTTGCCTTTCTGGTTTTTACACATTTGTGGATGTCCCTTTTGACCGGTGGGAAGTGATACTTCTTTGTAGTGCAGATTTGCATTGCCCGCTTGCTTGCTTGGCCAAAAAGGGCGTATGCGTTTTCTCCTGAATATATTCAGGAGAAAACGCATACGCCCTTTTTGGCCAAGTGCACCATTGTCCAAGTTGTGCCCCTCTTACTGTGCTTTACAGGCGATTCCAACATACCTCTTGAAATCTGTTTCCTGCTATTTTGCCTCACTTTCAAGTCCGCCTCGTTGACTTCCCTCAACAGATTTTTGGACGATAGTTGTCCTTTATCACTCTGCCAGTTTGAGAATTGCTGTGCCCCTGAGCTCCATTTCTCAACTCGTTTTTTGTGAGCTGAACGCAAGTCCAAAATTTTGGATCATGTCCTATACTGGTTCCCGGTGGGTTGCTGAGACTTTGGTTAATTCTTCTTCCTGCCGGGAAATTAGAGTGACATGTGCCCATCCAAATGCCTAACAGCTACTCTCTCGTGGGTTCTCCCTCGTCCCTTCCATCCCCTGCCAAATTGGGAACCTGTGCAAACCAGGAGGTTAAAGGGCCTGTCTCTCCAAGTTGGGAGATTGATAGTAAGGCAGTTGGAAAGTCAAACTGGAGCACCAGGAGAGGGACTATCCGTTGAGTTTTAGAAACCTTTCGTATTCACAGTGTGTCCATTCTCTAGGTTTCCTGTACATGTTATAGCTGTAGTAATATTCCCTTGAACCTGGAGAGTTGGGACCCATGGAATGGGGGCCATGCATTATTGCTTGAAAGGGTCTGCATTTGCTCACCCAATCTCACCAATCCTCTCAGTCCCAAGTGTCCAGCCTTATGCCACATCCAGCTGTCATTGTAGACAGGGTCTTTCCAGGTTTCCTCAGACACCCTGAAGGAATTGTAAAGAATTTCCCTGTTTTTTGGTTTTGCTTTTGAAATTCCTTTTTATAGTGGGTTTGAGCTGATTCTCGCTGCCATGTTTATGCCACTCTAGACACACTTGATTCCCTTATGGAGTCATATCAATACATAGGTTTTAAGATTCTTACTAGTCAGATATATTCCTCTGCGGGAAATATGGGGTTTTGAGTCTCTTTCACTGAGGAAGGTGTAGGGCTTGTCTATTCCAAAGTTGGTTTTTGGAACGGTCCCTGTGCTTATATCAAACTCTGGTTTTATGCATCACCCCACCTCTCCTTCCCCTTTATGCAGGCATAAGAGTGTTTTCTAAATGTGAGACTCTGTTCTCTTTCCTAACTCAGTTCACGTGTAGCCATGTTTACAGGATCTTCATAAGTGATATCTTATGATAAGTTTCTTTTTCTGTGTGACTTATTTCACTTAGAATCATCGTACCTGAATCCACTCACTTTGCTGCTACTGGTCTTATGACATTGATTTCATGGCTGAGGGATATTCCATCGTACGTAAGTACCACAATGTTTTGAACCATTTTTATATTTCCTGGGATATTTAAGGTGTACCCAAGTTGAGGTTCTTGTAGCCAGTGCAGCCCTAAATTTGGAGGTGGCTCTTTCTTATTGATTTTCAGTTTTCCCCAGGTATATTCCCTAGACTGGAAGTGGCCTTGGCTCTGTAGCTCTGTTGTTTACTTGTTTTAGGGAACACAATGCACTCCTCCAGTGAGGCAGTTGGCAATTTACATCCCGCTCATCAGCATAACAAGGCTCCCTGTTCTCCAGGGCCTGTCTTGCCTTTCTGGTTTTTACACATTTTGTGGATGTCCCTTTTGACCGGTGGGAAGTGATACTTCTTTGTAGTGCAGATTTGCATTGCCCGCTTGCTTGCTTGGCCAAAAAGGGCATATGCGTTTTCTCCTGAATATATTCAGGAGAAAACGCATATGCCCTTTTTGGCCAAGTGCACCATTGTCCAAGTTGTGCCCCTCTTCCTGTGCTTTACAGGCGATTCCAACGTACCTCTTGAAATCTGTTTCCTGCTATTTTGCCTCACTTTCAAGTCCGCCTCGTTGACTTCCCTCAACAGATTTTTGGACGATAGTTGTCCTTTATCACTCTGCCAGTTTGTGAATTGCTGTGCCCCTGATCTCCATTTCTCAACTCGTTTTTTGTGAGCTGAACGCAAGTCCAAAATTTTGGATCATGTCCTATACTGGTTCCCGGTGGGTTGCTGAGACTTTGGTTAATTCTTCTTCCTGCCGGGAAATTAGAGTGACATGTGCCCATCCAAATGCCTAACAGCTACTCTCTCATGGGTTCTCCCTCGTCCCTTCCATCCTCTGCCAAATTGGGAACCTGTGCAAACCAGGAGGTTAAAGGGCCTGTCTCTCCAAGTTGGGAGATTGATAGTAAGGCAGTTGGAAAGTCAAACTGGAGCACCAGGAGAGGGACTATCCGTTGAGTTTTAGAAACCTTTCGTATTCACAGTGTGTCCATTCTCTAGGTTTCCTGTACATGTTATAGCTGTAGTAATATTCCCTTGAACCTGGAGAGTTGGGACCCATGGAATGGGGGCCATGCATTATTGCTTGAAAGGGTCTGCATTTGCTCACCCAATCTCACCAATCCTCTCAGTCCCAAGTGTCCAGCCTTATGCCACATCCAGCTGTCATTGTAGATAGGGTCTTTCCAGGTTTCCTCAGACACCCTGAAGGAATTGTAAAGAATTTCCCTGTTTTTTGGTTTTGCTTTTGAAATTCCTTTTTATAGTGGTTTTGAGCTGATTCTCGCTGCCATGTTTATGCCACTCTAGACACACTTGATTCCCTTATGGAGACATATAAATACATAGGTTTTAAGATTCTTACTAGTCAGATATATTCCTCTGTGGGAAATATGGGGTTTTGAGTCTCTTTCACTGAGGAAGGTGTCGGTCTTGTCAATTCCAAAGTTGGTTTTTGAAACGGTCCCTGTGCTTATATCAAACTCTGGTTTTATGCATCACCCCACCTCTCCTTCCCCTTTATGCAGGCATAAGAGTGTTTTCTAAATGTGAGACTCTGTTCTCTTTCCTAACTCAGTTCACGTGTAGCCATGTTTACAGGATCTTCATAAGTGATATCTTATGATAAGTTTCTTTTTCTGTGTGACTTATTTCACTTAGAATCATCGTACCTGAATCCACTCACTTTGCTGCTACTGGTCTTATGACATTGATTTCATGGCTGAGGGATATTCCATCGTACGTAAGTACCACAATGTTTTGAACCATTTTTATATTTCCTGGCATATTTAAGGTGTACCCAAGTTGAGGTTCTTGTAGCCAGTGCAGCCCTAAATTTGGAGGTGGCTCTTTCTTATTGATTTTCAGTTTTCCCCAGGTATATTCCCTAGACTGGAAGTGGCCTTGGCTCTGTAGCTCTGTTGTTTACTTGTTTTAGGGAACACAATGCACTCCTCCAGTGAGGCAGTTGGCAATTGACATCCCGCCCATCAGCATAACAAGGCTCCCTGTTCTCCAGGGCCTGACTTGCCTTTCTGGTTTTTACACATTTGTGGATGTCCCTTTTGACCGGTGGGAAGTGATACTTCTTTGTAGTGCAGATTTGCATTGCTCGCTTGCTTGCTTGGCCAAAAAGGGCGTATGCGTTTTCTCCTGAATATATTCAGGAGAAAACGCATACGCCCTTTTTGGCCAAGTGCACCATTGTCCAAGTTGTGCCCCTCTTACTGTGCTTTACAGGCGATTCCAACATACCTCTTGAAATCTGTTTCCTGCTATTTTGCCTCACTTTCAAGTCCGCCTCGTTGACTTCCCTCAACAGATTTTTGGACGATAGTTGTCCTTTATCACTCTGCCAGTTTGAGAATTGCTGTGCCCCTGAGCTCCATTTCTCAACTCGTTTTTTGTGAGCTGAACGCAAGTCCAAAATTTTGGATCATGTCCTATACTGGTTCCCGGTGGGTTGCTGAGACTTTGGTTAATTCTTCTTCCTGCCGGGAAATTAGAGTGACATGTGCCCATCCAAATGCCTAACAGCTACTCTCTCGTGGGTTCTCCCTCGTCCCTTCCATCCCCTGCCAAATTGGGAACCTGTGCAAACCAGGAGGTTAAAGGGCCTGTCTCTCCAAGTTGGGAGATTGATAGTAAGGCAGTTGGAAAGTCAAACTGGAGCACCAGGAGAGGGACTATCCGTTGAGTTTTAGAAACCTTTCGTATTCACAGTGTGTCCATTCTCTAGGTTTCCTGTACATGTTATAGCTGTAGTAATATTCCCTTGAACCTGGAGAGTTGGGACCCATGGAATGGGGGCCATGCATTATTGCTTGAAAGGGTCTGCATTTGCTCACCCAATCTCACCAATCCTCTCAGTCCCAAGTGTCCAGCCTTATGCCACATCCAGCTGTCATTGTAGACAGGGTCTTTCCAGGTTTCCTCAGACACCCTGAAGGAATTGTAAAGAATTTCCCTGTTTTTTGGTTTTGCTTTTGAAATTCCTTTTTATAGTGGGTTTGAGCTGATTCTCGCTGCCATGTTTATGCCACTCTAGACACACTTGATTCCCTTATGGAGTCATATCAATACATAGGTTTTAAGATTCTTACTAGACAGATATATTCCTCTGCGGGAAATATGGGGTTTTGAGTCTCTTTCACTGAGGAAGGTGTAGGTCTTGTCTATTCCAAAGTTGGTTTTTGGAACGGTCCCTGTGCTTATATCAAACTCTGGTTTTATGCATCACCCCACCTCTCCTTCCCCTTTATGCAGGCATAAGAGTGTTTTCTAAATGTGAGACTCTTCTCTTTCCTAACTCAGTTCACGTGTAGCCATGTTTACAGGATCTTCATAAGTGATATCTTATGATAAGTTTCTTTTTCTGTGTGACTTATTTCACTTAGAATCATCGTACCTGAATCCACTCACTTTGCTGCTACTGGTCTTATGACATTGATTTCATGGCTGAGGGATATTCCACCGTACGTATGTACCACAATGTTTTGAACCATTTTTATATTTCCTGGGATATTTAAGGTGTACCCAAGTTGAGGTTCTTGTTGTCAGTGCTGCCCTAAATTTGGAGGTGGCTCTTTCTTATTGATTTTCAGTTTTCCCCAGGTATATTCCCTAGACTGGAAGTGGCCTTGGCTCTGTAGCTCTGTTGTTTACTTGTTTTAGGGAACACAATGCACTCCTCCAGTGAGGCAGTTGGCAATTGACATCCCGTCCATCAGCATAACAAGGCTCCCTGTTCTCCAGGGCCTGTCTTGCCTTTCTGGTTTTTACACATTTTGTGGATGTCCCTTTTGACCGGTGGGAAGTGATACTTCTTTGTAGTGCAGATTTGCATTGCCCGCTTGCTTGCTTGGCCAAAAAGGGCGTATGCGTTTTCTCCTGAATATATTCAGGAGAAAACGCATACGCCCTTTTTGGCCTAGTGCACCATTGTCCAAGTTGTGCCCCTCTTCCTGTGCTTTACAGGCGATTCCAACATACCTCTTGAAATCTGTTTCCTGCTATTTTGCCTCACTTTCAAGTCCGCCTCGTTGACTTCCCTCAACAGATTTTTGGACGATAGTTGTCCTTTATCACTCTGCCAGTTTGAGAATTGCTGTGCCCCTGAGCTCCATTTCTCAACTCGTTTTTTGTGAGCTGAACGCAAGTCCAAAATTTTGGATCATGTCCTATACTGGTTCCCGGTGGGGTGCTGAGACTTTGGTTAATTCTTCTTCCTGCCGGGAAATTAGAGTGACATGTGCCCATCCAAATGCCTAACAGCTACTCTCTCGTGGGTTCTCCCTCGTCCCTTCCATCCCCTGCCAAATTGGGAACCTGTGCAAACCAGGAGGTTAAAGGGCCTGTCTCTCCAAGTTGGGAGATTGATAGTAAGGCAGTTGGAAAGTCAAACTGGAGCACCAGGAGAGGGACTATCCGTTGAGTTTTAGAAACCTTTCGTATTCACAGTGTGTCCATTCTCTAGGTTTCCTGTACATGTTATAGCTGTAGTAATATTCCCTTGAACCTGGAGAGTTGGGACCCATGGAATGGGGGCCATGCATTATTGCTTGAAAGGGTCTGCATTTGCTCACCCAATCTCACCAATCCTCTCAGTCCCAAGTGTCCAGCCTTATGCCACATCCAGCTGTCATTGTAGATAGGGTCTTTCCAGGTTTCCTCAGACACCCTGAAGGAATTGTAAAGAATTTCCCTGTTTTTTGGTTTTGCTTTTGAAATTCCTTTTTATAGTGGGTTTGAGCTGATTCTCACTGCCATGTTTATGCCACTCTAGACACACTTGATTCCCTTATGGAGACATATAAATACATAGGTTTTAAGATTCTTACTAGTCAGATATATTCCTCTGTGGGAAATATGGGGTTTTGAGTCTCTTTCACTGAGGAAGGTGTCGGTCTTGTCAATTCCAAAGTTGGTTTTTGAAACGGTCCCTGTGCTTATATCAAACTCTGGTTTTATGCATCACCCCACCTCTCCTTCCCCTTTATGCAGGCATAAGTGTGTTTTCTAAATGTGAGACTCTGTTCTCTTTCCTAACTCAGTTCACGTGTAGCCATGTTTACAGGATCTTCATAAGTGATATCTTATGATAAGTTTCTTTTTCTGTGTGACTTATTTCACTTAGAATCATCGTACCTGAATCCACTCACTTTGCTGCTACTGGTCTTATGACATTGATTTCATGGCTGAGGGATATTCCATCGTACGTAAGTACCACAATGTTTTGAACCATTTTTATATTTCCTGGGATATTTAAGGTGTACCCAAGTTGAGGTTCTTGTAGCCAGTGCAGCCCTAAATTTGGAGGTGGCTCTTTCTTATTGATTTTCAGTTTTCCCCAGGTATATTCCCTAGACTGGAAGTGGCCTTGGCTCTGTAGCTCTGTTGTTTACTTGTTTTAGGGAACACAATGCACTCCTCCAGTGAGGCAGTTGGCAATTGACATCCCGCCCATCAGCATAACTAGGCTCCCTGTTCTCCAGGGCCTGTCTTGCCTTTCTGGTTTTTACATATTTGTGGATGTCCCTTTTGACCGGTGGGAAGTGATACTTCTTTGTAGTGCAGATTTGCATTGCCCGCTTGCTTGCTTGGCCAAAAAGGGCGTATGCGTTTTCTCCTGAATATATTCAGGAGAAAACGCATACGCCCTTTTTGGCCAAGTGCACCATTGTCCAAGTTGTGCCCCTCTTCCTGTGCTTTACAGGCGATTCCAAGGTACCTCTTGATATCTGTTTCCTGCTATTTTGCCTCGCTTTCAAGTCCGCCTCGTTGACTTCCCTCAACAGATTTTTGGACGATAGTTGTCCTTTATCACTCTGCCAGTTTGTGAATTGCTGTGCCCCTGAGCTCCATTTCTCAACTCGTTTTTTGTGAGCTGAACGCAAGTCCAAAATTTTGAATCATGTCCTATACTGGTTCCCGGTGGGTGGCTGAGACTTTGGTTAATTCTTCTTCCTGCCGTGAAATTAGAGTGACATGTGACGGTCCAAATGCCTAACAGCTACTCTCTCATGGGTTCTCCCTCGTCCCTTCCATCCTCTGCCAAATTGGGAACCTGTGCAAACCAGGAGGTTAAAGGGCCTGTCTCTCCAAGTTGGGAGATTGAAAGTAAGGCAGTTGGAAAGTCAAACTGGAGCACCAGGAGAGGGACTATTCGTTGAGTTTTAGAATCCTTTCGTATTCACAGTGTGTCCATTCTCTAGGTTTCCTGTACATGTTATAGCTGTAGTAATATTCCCTTGAACCTGGAGAGTTGGGACCCATGGAATGGGGGCCATGCATTATTGCTTGAAAGGGTCTGCATTTGCTCACCCAATCTCACCAATCCTCTCAGTCACAAGTGTCCAGCCTTATGCCACATCCAGCTGTCATTGTAGACAGGGTCTTTCCAGGTTTCCTCAGACACCCTGAAGGAATTGTAAAGAATTTCCCTGTTTTTTGGTTTTGCTTTTGAAATTCCTTTTTATAGTGGGTTTGAGCTGATTCTCGCTGCCATGTTTATGCCACTCTAGACACACTTGATTCCCTTATGGAGTCATATCAATACATAGGTTATAAGATTCTTACTAGTCAGATATATTCCTCTGCGGGAAATATGGGGTTTTGAGTCTCTTTCACTGAGGAAGGTGTAGGTCTTGTCTATTCCAAAGTTGGTTTTTGGAACGGTCCCTGTGCTTATATCAAACTCTGGTTTTATGCATCACCCCACCTCTCCTTCCCCTTTATGCAGGCATAAGAGTGTTTTCTAAATGTGAGACTCTGTTCTCTTTCCTAACTCAGTTCACGAGTAGCCATGTTTACAGGATCTTCATAAGTGATATCTTATGATAAGTTTCTTTTTCTGTGTGACTTATTTCACTTAGAATCATCGTACCTGAATCCACTCACTTTGCTGCTACTGGTCTTATGACATTGATTTCATGGCTGAGGGATATTCCATCGTACGTAAGTACCACAATGTTTTGAACCATTTTTATATTTCCTGGCATATTGAAGGTGTACCCAAGTTGAGGTTCTTGTAGCCAGTGCAGCCCTAAATTTGGAGGTGGCTCTTTCTTATTGATTTTCAGTTTTCCCCAGGTATATTCCCTAGACTGGAAGTGGCCTTGGCTCTGTAGCTCTGTTGTTTACTTGTTTTAGGGAACACAATGCACTCCTCCAGTGAAGCAGTTGGCAATTGACATCCCGCCCATCAGCATAACAAGGCTCCCTGTTCTCCATGGCCTGTCTTGCCTTTCTGGTTTTTACACATTTTGTGGATGTCCCTTTTGACCGGTGGGAAGTGATACTTCTTTGTAGTGCAGATTTGCATTGCCCGCTTGCTTGCTTGGCCAAAAAGGGCGTATGCGTTTTCTCCTGAATATATTCAGGAGAAAACGCATACGCCCTTTTTGGCCAAGTGCACCATTGTCCAAGTTGTGCCCCTCTTCCTGTGCTTTACAGGCGATTCCAACGTACCTCTTGAAATCTGTTTCCTGCTATTTTGCCTCACTTTCAAGTCCGCCTCGTTGACTTCCCTCAACAGATTTTTGGACGATAGTTGTCCTTTATCACTCTGCCAGTTTGTGAATTGCTGTGCCCCTGAGCTCCATTTCTCAACTCGTTTTTTGTGAGCTGAACGCAAGTCCAAAATTTTGGATCATGTCCTATACTGGATCCCGGTGGGTTGCTGAGACTTTGGTTAATTCTTCTTCCTGCCGGGAAATTAGAGTGACATGTGCCCATCCAAATGCCTAACAGCTACTCTCTCATGGGTTCTCCCTCGTCCCTTCCATCCTCTGCCAAATTGGGAACCTGTGCAAACCAGGAGGTTAAAGGGCCTGTCTCTCCAAGTTGGGAGATTGATAGTAAGGCAGTTGGAAAGTCAAACTGGAGCACCAGGAGAGGGACTATCCGTTGAGTTTTAGAAACCTTTCGTATTCACAGTGTGTCCATTCTCTAGGTTTCCTGTACATGTTATAGCTGTAGTAATATTCCCTTGAACCTGGAGAGTTGGGACCCATGGAATGGGGGCCATGCATTATTGCTTGAAAGGGTCTGCATTTGCTCACCCAATCTCACCAATCCTCTCAGTCGCAAGTGTCCAGCCTTATGCCACATCCAGCTGTCATTGTAGATAGGGTCTTTCCAGGTTTCCTCAGACACCCTGAAGGAATTGTAAAGAATTTCCCTGTTTTTTGGTTTTGCTTTTGAAATTCCTTTTTATAGTGGGTTTGAGCTGATTCTCGCTGCCATGTTTATGCCATCTAGACACACTTGATTCCCTTATGGAGACATATAAATACATAGGTTTTAAGATTCTTACTAGTCAGATATATTCCTCTGTGGGAAATATGGGGTTTTGAGTCTCTTTCACTGAGGAAGGTGTCGGTCTTGTCAATTCCAAAGTTGGTTTTTGAAACGGTCCCTGTGCTTATATCAAACTCTGGTTTTATGCATCACCCCACCTCTCCTTCCCCTTTATGCAGGCATAAGAGTGTTTTCTAAATGTGAGACTCTGTTCTCTTTCCTAACTCAGTTCACGTGTAGCCATGTTTACAGGATCTTCATAAGTGATATCTTATGATAAGTTTCTTTTTCTGTGTGACTTATTTCACTTAGAATCATCGTACCTGAATCCACTCACTTTGCTGCTACTGGTCTTATGACATTGATTTCATGGCTGAGGGATATTCCATCGTACGTAAGTACCACAATGTTTTGAACCATTTTTATATTTCCTGGCATATTTAAGGTGTACCCAATTTGAGGTTCTTGTAGCCAGTGCAGCCCTAAATTTGGAGGTGGCTCTTTCTTATTGATTTTCAGTTTTCCCCAGGTATATTCCCTAGACTGGAAGTGGCCTTGGCTCTGTAGCTCTGTTGTTTATTGTTTTAGGGAACACAATGCACTCCTCCAGTGAGGCAGTTGGCAATTGACATCCCGCCCATCAGCATAACTAGGCTCCCTGTTCTCCAGGGCCTGTCTTGCCTTTCTGGTTTTTACACATTTGTGGATGTCCCTTTTGACCGGTGGGAAGTGATACTTCTTTGTAGTGCAGATTTGCATTGCCCGCTTGCTTGCTTGGCCAAAAAGGGCGTATGCGTTTTCTCCTGAATATATTCAGGAGAAAACGCATACGCCCTTTTTGGCCAAGTGCACCATTGTCCAAGTTGTGCCCCTCTTCCTGTGCTTTACAGGCGATTCCAAGGTACCTCTTGAAATCTGTTTCCTGCTATTTTGCCTCGCTTTCAAGTCCGCCTCGTTGACTTCCCTCAACAGATTTTTGGACGATAGTTGTCCTTTATCACTCTGCCAGTTTGTGAATTGCTGTGCCCCTGAGCTCCATTTCTCAACTCGTTTTTTGTGAGCTGAACGCAAGTCCAAAATTTTGGATCATGTCCTATACTGGTTCCCGGTGGGTGGCTGAGACTTTGGTTAATTCTTCTTCCTGCCGGGAAATTAGAGTGACATGTGCCCGTCCAAATGCCTAACAGCTACTCTCTCATGGGTTCTCCCTCGTCCCTTCCATCCTCTGCCAAATTGGGAACCTGTGCAAACCAGGAGGTTAAAGGGCCTGTCTCTCCAAGTTGGGAGATTGAAAGTAAGGCAGTTGGAAAGTCAAACTGGAGCACCAGGAAAGGGACTATTCGTTGAGTTTTAGAATCCTTTCGTATTCACAGTGTGTCCATTCTCTAGGTTTCCTGTACATGTTATAGCTGTAGTAATATTCCCTTGAACCTGGAGAGTTGGGACCCATGGAATGGGGGCCATGCATTATTGCTTGAAAGGGTCTGCATTTGCTCACCCAATCTCACCAATCCTCTCAGTCCCAAGTGTCCAGCCTTATGCCACATCCAGCTGTCATTGTAGACAGGGTCTTTCCAGGTTTCCTCAGACACCCTGAAGGAATTGTAAAGAATTTCCCTGTTTTTTGGTTTTGCTTTTGAAATTCCTTTTTATAGTGGGTTTGAGCTGATTCTCGCTGCCATGTTTATGCCACTCTAGACACACTTGATTCCCTTATGGAGTCATATCAATACATAGGTTTTAAGATTCTTACTAGTCAGATATATTCCTCTGCGGGAAATATGGGGTTTTGAGTCTCTTTCACTGAGGAAGGTGTAGGTCTTGTCTATTCCAAAGTTGGTTTTTGAAACGGTCCCTGTGCTTATATCAAACTCTGGTTTTATGCATCACCCCACCTCTCCTTCCCCTTTATGCAGGCATAAGAGTGTTTTCTAAATGTGAGACTCTGTTCTCTTTCCTAACTCAGTTCACGTGTAGCCATGTTTACAGGATCTTCATAAGTGATATCTTATGATAAGTTTCTTTTTCTGTGTGACTTATTTCACTTAGAATCATCGTACCTGAATCCACTCACTTTGCTGCTACTGGTCTTATGACATTGATTTCATGGCTGAGGGATATTCCATCGTACGTAAGTACCACAATGTTTTGAACCATTTTTATATTTCCTGGCATATTGAAGGTGTACCCAAGTTGAGGTTCTTGTAGCCAGTGCAGCCCTAAATTTGGAGGTGGCTCTTTCTTATTGATTTTCAGTGTTCCCCAGGTATATTCCCTAGACTGGAAGTGGCCTTGGCTCTGTAGCTCTGTTGTTTATTGTTTTAGGGAACACAATGCACTCCTCCAGTGAGGCAGTTGGCAATTGACATCCCGCCCATCAGCATAACTAGGCTCCCTGTTCTCCAGGGCCTGTCTTGCCTTTCTGGTTTTTACACATTTGTGGATGTCCCTTTTGACCGGTGGGAAGTGATACTTCTTTGTAGTGCAGATTTGCATTGCCCGCTTGCTTGCTTGGCCAAAAAGGGCGTATGCGTTTTCTCCTGAATATATTCAGGAGAAAACGCATACGCCCTTTTTGGCCAAGTGCACCATTGTCCAAGTTGTGCCCCTCTTCCTGTGCTTTACAGGCGATTCCAAGGTACCTCTTGAAATCTGTTTCCTGCTATTTTGCCTCGCTTTCAAGTC
The DNA here is from genome assembly GCF_025265405.1 of Mesoplodon densirostris. Taxonomy (NCBI): domain Eukaryota; kingdom Metazoa; phylum Chordata; class Mammalia; order Artiodactyla; family Ziphiidae; genus Mesoplodon; species Mesoplodon densirostris. The sequence goes on from NW_026778205.1 coordinate 969,480, forward strand.
CGCCTCGTTGACTTCCCTCAACAGATTTTTGGACGATAGTTGTCCTTTATCACTCTGCCAGTTTGTGAATTGCTGTGCCCCTGAGCTCCATTTCTCAACTCGTTTTTTGTGAGCTGAACGCAAGTCCAAAATTTTGGATCATGTCCTATACTGGTTCCCGGTGGGTGGCTGAGACTTTGGTTAATTCTTCTTCCTGCCGGGAAATTAGAGTGACATGTGCCCGTCCAAATGCCTAACAGCTACTCTCTCATGGGTTCTCCCTCGTCCCTTCCATCCTCTGCCAAATTGGGAACCTGTGCAAACCAGGAGGTTAAAGGGCCTGTCTCTCCAAGTTGGGAGATTGAAAGTAAGGCAGTTGGAAAGTCAAACTGGAGCACCAGGAAAGGGACTATTCGTTGAGTTTTAGAATCCTTTCGTATTCACAGTGTGTCCATTCTCTAGGTTTCCTGTACATGTTATAGCTGTAGTAATATTCCCTTGAACCTGGAGAGTTGGGACCCATGGAATGGGGGCCATGCATTATTGCTTGAAAGGGTCTGCATTTGCTCACCCAATCTCACCAATCCTCTCAGTCCCAAGTGTCCAGCCTTATGCTACATCCAGCTGTCATTGTAGACAGGGTCTTTCCAGGTTTCCTCAGACACCCTGAAGGAATTGTAAAGAATTTCCCTGTTTTTTGGTTTTGCTTTTGAAATTCCTTTTTATAGTGGGTTTGAGCTGATTCTCGCTGCCATGTTTATGCCACTCTAGACACACTTGATTCCCTTATGGAGTCATATCAATACATAGGTTTTAAGATTCTTACTAGTCAGATATATTCCTCTGCGGGAAATATGGGGTTTTGAGTCTCTTTCACTGAGGAAGGTGTAGGTCTTGTCTATTCCAAAGTTGGTTTTTGAAACGGTCCCTGTGCTTATATCAAACTCTGGTTTTATGCATCACCCCACCTCTCCTTCCCCTTTATGCAGGCATAAGAGTGTTTTCTAAATGTGAGACTCTGTTCTCTTTCCTAACTCAGTTCACGTGTAGCCATGTTTACAGGATCTTCATAAGTGATATCTTATGATAAGTTTCTTTTTCTGTGTGACTTATTTCACTTAGAATCATCGTACCTGAATCCACTCACTTTGCTGCTACTGGTCTTATGACATTGATTTCATGGCTGAGGGATATTCCATCGTACGTAAGTACCACAATGTTTTGAACCATTTTTATATTTCCTGGGATATTTAAGGTGTACCCAAGTTGCGGTTCTTGTAGCCAGTGCAGCCCTAAATTTGGAGGTGGCTCTTTCTTATTGATTTTCAGTGTTCCCCAGGTATATTCCCTAGACTGGAAGTGGCCTTGGCTCTGTAGCTCTGTTGTTTACTTGTTTTAGGGAACACAATGCACTCCTCCAGTGAGGCAGTTGGCAATTGACATCCCGCCCATCAGCATAACAAGGCTCCCTGTTCTCCAGGGCCTGTCTTGCCTTTCTGGTTTTTACACATTTGTGGAGGTCCCTTTTGACCGGTGGGAAGTGATACTTCTTTGTAGTGCAGATTTGCATTGCCCGCTTGCTTGCTTGGCCAAAAAGGGCGTATGCGTTTTCTCCTGAATATATTCAGGAGAAAACGCATACGCCCTTTTTGGCCAAGTGCACCATTGTCCAAGTTGTGCCCCTCTTCCTGTGCTTTACAGGCGATTCCAAGGTACCTCTTGAAATCTGTTTCCTGCTATTTTGCCTCGCTTTCAAGTCCGCCTCGTTGACTTTCCTCAACAGATTTTTGGACGATAGTTGTCCTTTATCACTCTGCCAGTTTGTGAATTGCTGTGCCCCTGAGCTCCATTTCTCAACTCGTTTTTTGTGAGCTGAACGCAAGTCCAAAATTTTGGATCATGTCCTATACTGGTTCCCGGTGGGTGGCTGAGACTTTGGTTAATTCTTCTTCCTGCCGGGAAATTAGAGTGACATGTGCCCGTCCAAATGCCTAACAGCTACTCTCTCATGGGTTCTCCCTCGTCCCTTCCATCCTCTGCCAAATTGGGAACCTGTGCAAACCAGGAGGTTAAAGGGCCTGTCTCTCCAAGTTGGGAGATTGAAAGTAAGGCAGTTGGAAAGTCAAACTGGAGCACCAGGAGAGGGACTATTCGTTGAGTTTTAGAATCCTTTCGTATTCACAGTGTGTCCATTCTCTAGGTTTCCTGTACATGTTATAGCTGTAGTAATATTCCCTTGAACCTGGAGAGTTGGGACCCATGGAATGGGGGCCATGCATTATTGCTTGAAAGGGTCTGCATTTGCTCACCCAATCTCACCAATCCTCTCAGTCACAAGTGTCCAGCCTTATGCCACATCCAGCTGTCATTGTAGACAGGGTCTTTCCAGGTTTCCTCAGACACCCTGAAGGAATTGTAAAGAATTTCCCTGTTTTTTGGTTTTGCTTTTGAAATTCCTTTTTATAGTGGGTTTGAGCTGATTCTCGCTGCCATGTTTATGCCACTCTAGACACACTTGATTCCCTTATGGAGTCATATCAATACATAGGTTATAAGATTCTTACTAGTCAGATATATTCCTCTGCGGGAAATATGGGGTTTTGAGTCTCTTTCACTGAGGAAGGTGTAGGTCTTGTCTATTCCAAAGTTGGTTTTTGGAACGGTCCCTGTGCTTATATCAAACTCTGGTTTTATGCATCTCCCCACCTCTCCTTCCCCTTTATGCAGGCATAAGAGTGTTTTCTAAATGTGAGACTCTGTTCTCTTTCCTAACTCAGTTCACGAGTAGCCATGTTTACAGGATCTTCATAAGTGATATCTTATGATAAGTTTCTTTTTCTGTGTGACTTATTTCACTTAGAATCATCGTACCTGAATCCACTCACTTTGCTGCTACTGGTCTTATGACATTGATTTCATGGCTGAGGGATATTCCATCGTACGTAAGTACCACAATGTTTTGAACCATTTTTATATTTCCTGGCATATTGAAGGTGTACCCAAGTTGAGGTTCTTGTAGCCAGTGCAGCCCTAAATTTGGAGGTGGCTCTTTCTTATTGATTTTCAGTTTTCCCCAGGTATATTCCCTAGACTGGAAGTGGCCTTGGCTCTGTAGCTCTGTTGTTTACTTGTTTTAGGGAACACAATGCACTCCTCCAGTGAAGCAGTTGGCAATTGACATCCCGCCCATCAGCATAACAAGGCTCCCTGTTCTCCATGGCCTGTCTTGCCTTTCTGGTTTTTACACATTTTGTGGATGTCCCTTTTGACCGGTGGGAAGTGATACTTCTTTGTAGTGCAGATTTGCATTGCCCGCTTGCTTGCTTGGCCAAAAAGGGCGTATGCGTTTTCTCCTGAATATATTCAGGAGAAAACGCATACGCCCTTTTTGGCCAAGTGCACCATTGTCCAAGTTGTGCCCCTCTTCCTGTGCTTTACAGGCGATTCCAACGTACCTCTTGAAATCTGTTTCCTGCTATTTTGCCTCACTTTCAAGTCCGCCTTGTTGACTTCCCTCAACAGATTTTTGGACGATAGTTGTCCTTTATCACTCTGCCAGTTTGTGAATTGCTGTGCCCCTGAGCTCCATTTCTCAACTCGTTTTTTGTGAGCTGAACGCAAGTCCAAAATTTTGGATCATGTCCTATACTGGATCCCGGTGGGTTGCTGAGACTTTGGTTAATTCTTCTTCCTGCCGGGAAATTAGAGTGACATGTGCCCATCCAAATGCCTAACAGCTACTCTCTCATGGGTTCTCCCTCGTCCCTTCCATCCTCTGCCAAATTGGGAACCTGTGCAAACCAGGAGGTTAAAGGGCCTGTCTCTCCAAGTTGGGAGATTGATAGTAAGGCAGTTGGAAAGTCAAACTGGAGCACCAGGAGAGGGACTATCCGTTGAGTTTTAGAAACCTTTCGTATTCACAGTGTGTCCATTCTCTAGGTTTCCTGTACATGTTATAGCTGTAGTAATATTCCCTTGAACCTGGAGAGTTGGGACCCATGGAATGGGGGCCATGCATTATTGCTTGAAAGGGTCTGCATTTGCTCACCCAATCTCACCAATCCTCTCAGTCGCAAGTGTCCAGCCTTATGCCACATCCAGCTGTCATTGTAGATAGGGTCTTTCCAGGTTTCCTCAGACACCCTGAAGGAATTGTAAAGAATTTCCCTGTTTTTTGGTTTTGCTTTTGAAATTCCTTTTTATAGTGGGTTTGAGCTGATTCTCGCTGCCATGTTTATGCCATCTAGACACACTTGATTCCCTTATGGAGACATATAAATACATAGGTTTTAAGATTCTTACTAGTCAGATATATTCCTCTGTGGGAAATATGGGGTTTTGAGTCTCTTTCACTGAGGAAGGTGTCGGTCTTGTCAATTCCAAAGTTGGTTTTTGAAACGGTCCCTGTGCTTATATCAAACTCTGGTTTTATGCATCACCCCACCTCTCCTTCCCCTTTATGCAGGCATAAGAGTGTTTTCTAAATGTGAGACTCTGTTCTCTTTCCTAACTCAGTTCACGTGTAGCCATGTTTACAGGATCTTCATAAGTGATATCTTATGATAAGTTTCTTTTTCTGTGTGACTTATTTCACTTAGAATCATCGTACCTGAATCCACTCACTTTGCTGCTACTGGTCTTATGACATTGATTTCATGGCTGAGGGATATTCCATCGTACGTAAGTACCACAATGTTTTGAACCATTTTTATATTTCCTGGGATATTTAAGGTGTACCCAAGTTGAGGTTCTTGTAGCCAGTGCAGCCCTAAATTTGGAGGTGGCTCTTTCTTATTGATTTTCAGTGTTCCCCAGGTATATTCCCTAGACTGGAAGTGGCCTTGGCTCTGTAGCTCTGTTGTTTACTTGTTTCAGGGAACACAATGCACTCCTCCAGTGAGGCAGTTGGCAATTGACATCCCGCCCATCAGCATAACAAGGCTCCCTGTTCTCCAGGGCCTGTCTTGCCTTTCTGGTTTTTACACATTTGTGGATGTCCCTTTTGACCGGTGGGAAGTGATACTTCTTTGTAGTGCAGATTTGCATTGCCCGCTTGCTTGCTTGGCCAAAAAGGGCGTATGCGTTTTCTCCTGAATATATTCAGGAGAAAACGCATACGCCCTTTTTGGCCAAGTGCACCATTGTCCAAGTTGTGCCCCTCTTCCTGTGCTTTACAGGCGATTCCAAGGTACCTCTTGAAATCTGTTTCCTGCTATTTTGCCTCGCTTTCAAGTCCGCCTCGTTGACTTCCCTCAACAGATTTTTGGACGATAGTTGTCCTTTATCACTCTGCCAGTTTGTGAATTGCTGTGCCCCTGAGCTCCATTTCTCAACTCGTTTTTTGTGAGCTGAACGCAAGTCCAAAATTTTGGATCATGTCCTATACTGGTTCCCGGTGGGTGGCTGAGACTTTGGTTAATTCTTCTTCCTGCCGGGAAATTAGAGTGACATGTGCCCGTCCAAATGCCTAACAGCTACTCTCTCATGGGTTCTCCCTCGTCCCTTCCATCCTCTGCCAAATTGGGAACCTGTGCAAACCAGGAGGTTAAAGGGCCTGTCTCTCCAAGTTGGGAGATTGAAAGTAAGGCAGTTGGAAAGTCAAACTGGAGCACCAGGAGAGGGACTATTCGTTGAGTTTTAGAATCCATTCGTATTCACAGTGTGTCCATTCTCTAGGTTTCCTGTACATGTTATAGCTGTAGTAATATTCCCTTGAACCTGGAGAGTTGGGACCCATGGAATGGGGGCCATGCATTATTGCTTGAAAGGGTCTGCATTTGCTCACCCAATCTCACCAATCCTCTCAGTCCCAAGTGTCCAGCCTTATGCCACATCCAGCTGTCATTGTAGACAGGGTCTTTCCAGGTTTCCTCAGACACCCTGAAGGAATTGTAAAGAATTTCCCTGTTTTTTGGTTTTGCTTTTGAAATTCCTTTTTATAGTGGGTTTGAGCTGATTCTCGCTGCCATGTTTATGCCACTCTAGACACACTTGATTCCCTTATGGAGTCATATCAATACATAGGTTTTAAGATTCTTACTAGTCAGATATATTCCTCTGTGGGAAATATGGGGTTTTGAGTCTCTTTCACTGAGGAAGGTGTCGGTCTTGTCAATTCCAAAGTTGGTTTCTGAAACGGTCCCTGGGCTTATATCAAACTCTGGTTTTATGCATCACCCCACCTCTCCTTCCCCTTTATGCAGGCATAAGAGTGTTTTCTAAATGTGAGACTCTGTTCTCTTTCCTAACTCAGTTCACGTGTAGCCATGTTTACAGGATCTTCATAAGTGATATCTTATGATAAGTTTCTTTTTCTGTGTGACTTATTTCACTTAGAATCATCGTACCTGAATCGACTCACTTTGCTGCTACTGGTCTTATGACATTGATTTCATGGCTGAGGGATATTCCATCGTACGTAAGTACCACAATGTTTTGAACCATTTTTATATTTCCTGGGATATTTAAGGTGTACCCAAGTTGAGGTTCTTGTAGCCAGTGCAGCCCTAAATTTGGAGGTGGCTCTTTCTTATTGATTTTCAGTTTTCCCCAGGTATATTCCCTAGACTGGAAGTGGCCTTGGCTCTGTAGCTCTGTTGTTTATTGTTTTAGGGAACACAATGCACTCCTCCAGTGAGGCAGTTGGCAATTGACATCCCGCCCATCAGCATAACTAGGCTCCCTGTTCTCCAGGGCCTGTCTTGCCTTTCTGGTTTTTACACATTTGTGGATGTCCCTTTTGACCGGTGGGAAGTGATACTTCTTTGTAGTGCAGATTTGCATTGCCCGCTTGCTTGCTTGGCCAAAAAGGGCGTATGCGTTTTCTCCTGAATATATTCAGGAGAAAACGCATACGCCCTTTTTGGCCAAGTGCACCATTGTCCAAGTTGTGCCCCTCTTCCTGTGCTTTACAGGCGATTCCAAGGTACCTCTTGAAATCTGTTTCCTGCTATTTTGCCTCGCTTTCAAGTCCGCCTCGTTGACTTCCCTCAACAGATTTTTGGACGATAGTTGTCCTTTATCACTCTGCCAGTTTGTGAATTGCTGTGCCCCTGAGCTCCATTTCTCAACTCGTTTTTTGTGAGCTGAACGCAAGTCCAAAATTTTGGATCATGTCCTATACTGGTTCCTGGTGGGTGGCTGAGACTTTGGTTAATTCTTCTTCCTGCCGGGAAATTAGAGTGACATGTGCCCGTCCAAATGCCTAACAGCTACTCTCTCATGGGTTCTCCCTCGTCCCTTCCATCCTCTGCCAAATTGGGAACCTGTGCAAACCAGGAGGTTAAAGGGCCTGTCTCTCCAAGTTGGGAGATTGAAAGTAAGGCAGTTGGAAAGTCAAACTGGAGCACCAGGAGAGGGACTATTCGTTGAGTTTTAGAATCCTTTCGTATTCACAGTGTGTCCATTCTCTAGGTTTCCTGTACATGTTATAGCTGTAGTAATATTCCCTTGAACCTGGAGAGTTGGGACCCATGGAATGGGGGCCATGCATTATTGCTTGAAAGGGTCTGCATTTGCTCACCCAATCTCACCAATCCTCTCAGTCCCAAGTGTCCAGCCTTATGCCACATCCAGCTGTCATTGTAGACAGGGTCTTTCCAGGTTTCCTCAGACACCCTGAAGGAATTGTAAAGAATTTCCCTGTTTTTTGGTTTTGCTTTTGAAATTCCTTTTTATAGTGGGTTTGAGCTGATTCTCGCTGCCATGTTTATGCCACTCTAGACACACTTGATTCCCTTATGGAGTCATATCAATACATAGGTTTTAAGATTCTTACTAGTCAGATATATTCCTCTGCGGGAAATATGGGGTTTTGAGTCTCTTTCACTGAGGAAGGTGTAGGTCTTGTCTATTCCAAAGTTGGTTTTTGAAACGGTCCCTGTGCTTATATCAAACTCTGGTTTTATGCATCACCCCACCTCTCCTTCCCCTTTATGCAGGCATAAGAGTGTTTTCTAAATGTGAGACTCTGTTCTCTTTCCTAACTCAGTTCACGTGTAGCCATGTTTACAGGATCTTCATAAGTGATATCTTATGATAAGTTTCTTTTTCTGTGTGACTTATTTCACTTAGAATCATCGTACCTGAATCCACTCACTTTGCTGCTACTGGTCTTATGACATTGATTTCATGGCTGAGGGATATTCCATCGTACGTAAGTACCACAATGTTTTGAACCATTTTTATATTTCCTGGGATATTTAAGGTGTACCCAAGTTGAGGTTCTTGTAGCCAGTGCAGCCCTAAATTTGGAGGTGGCTCTTTCTTATTGATTTTCAGTGTTCCCCAGGTATATTCCCTAGACTGGAAGTGGCCTTGGCTCTGTAGCTCTGTTGTTTACTTGTTTTAGGGAACACAATGCACTCCTCCAGTGAGGCAGTTGGCAATTGACATCCCGCCCATCAGCATAACAAGGCTCCCTGTTCTCCAGGGCCTGTCTTGCCTTTCTGGTTTTTACACATTTGTGGAGGTCCCTTTTGACCGGTGGGAAGTGATACTTCTTTGTAGTGCAGATTTGCATTGCCCGCTTGCTTGCTTGGCCAAAAAGGGCGTATGCGTTTTCTCCTGAATATATTCAGGAGAAAACGCATACGCCCTTTTTGGCCAAGTGCACCATTGTCCAAGTTGTGCCCCTCTTCCTGTGCTTTACAGGCGATTCCAAGGTACCTCTTGAAATCTGTTTCCTGCTATTTTGCCTCGCTTTCAAGTCCGCCTCGTTGACTTCCCTCAACAGATTTTTGGACGATAGTTGTCCTTTATCACTCTGCCAGTTTGTGAATTGCTGTGCCCCTGAGCTCCATTTCTCAACTCATTTTTTGTGAGCTGAACGCAAGTCCAAAATTTTGGATCATGTCCTATACTGGTTCCCGGTGGGTGGCTGAGACTTTGGTTAATTCTTCTTCCTGCCGGGAAATTAGAGTGACATGTGCCCGTCCAAATGCCTAACAGCTACTCTCTCATGGGTTCTCCCTCGTCCCTTCCATCCTCTGCCAAATTGGGAACCTGTGCAAACCAGGAGGTTAAAGGGCCTGTCTCTCCAAGTTGGGAGATTGAAAGTAAGGCAGTTGGAAAGTCAAACTGGAGCACCAGGAGAGGGACTATTCGTTGAGTTTTAGAATCCTTTCGTATTCACAGTGTGTCCATTCTCTAGGTTTCCTGTACATGTTATAGCTGTAGTAATATTCCCTTGAACCTGGAGAGTTGGGACCCATGGAATGGGGGCCATGCATTATTGCTTGAAAGGGTCTGCATTTGCTCACCCAATCTCACCAATCCTCTCAGTCCCAAGTGTCCAGCCTTATGCCACATCCAGCTGTCATTGTAGACAGGGTCTTTCCAGGTTTCCTCAGACACCCTGAAGGAATTGTAAAGAATTTCCCTGTTTTTTGGTTTTGCTTTTGAAATTCCTTTTTATAGTGGGTTTGAGCTGATTCTCGCTGCCATGTTTATGCCACTCTAGACACACTTGATTCCCTTATGGAGTCATATCAATACATAGGTTTTAAGATTCTTACTAGTCAGATATATTCCTCTGTGGGAAATATGGGGTTTTGAGTCTCTTTCACTGAGGAAGGTGTCGGTCTTGTCAATTCCAAAGTTGGTTTCTGAAACGGTCCCTGTGCTTATATCAAACTCTGGTTTTATGCATCACCCCACCTCTCCTTCCCCTTTATGCAGGCATAAGAGTGTTTTCTAAATGTGAGACTCTGTTCTCTTTCCTAACTCAGTTCACGTGTAGCCATGTTTACAGGATCTTCATAAGTGATATCTTATGATAAGTTTCTTTTTCTGTGTGACTTATTTCACTTAGAATCATCGTACCTGAATCGACTCACTTTGCTGCTACTGGTCTTATGACATTGATTTCATGGCTGAGGGATATTCCATCGTACGTAAGTACCACAATGTTTTGAACCATTTTTATATTTCCTGGCATATTTAAGGTGTACCCAAGTTGAGGTTCTTGTAGCCAGTGCAACCCTAAATTTGGAGGTGGCTCTTTCTTATTGATTTTCAATTTTCCCCAGGTATATTCCCTAGCCTGGAAGTGGCCTTGGCTCTGTAGCTCTGTTGTTTACTTGTTTTAGGGAACACAATGCACTCCTCCAGTGAGGCAGTTGGCAATTGACATCCCGCCCATCAGCATAACAAGGCTCCCTGTTCTCCAGGGCCTGTCTTGCCTTTCTGGTTTTTACACATTTGTGGATGTCCCTTTTGACCGGTGGGAAGTGATACTTCTTTGTAGTGCAGATTTGCATTGCCCGCTTGCTTGCTTGGCCAAAAAGGGCGTATGCGTTTTCTCCTGAATATATTCAGGAGAAAACGCATACGCCCTTTTTGGCCAAGTGCACCATTGTCCAAGTTGTGCCCCTCTTCCTGTGCTTTACAGGCGATTCCAAGGTACCTCTTGAAATCTGTTTCCTGCTATTTTGCCTCGCTTTCAAGTCCGCCTCGTTGACTTTCCTCAACAGATTTTTGGACGATAGTTGTCCTTTATCACTCTGCCAGTTTGTGAATTGCTGTGCCCCTGAGCTCCATTTCTCAACTCGTTTTTTGTGAGCTGAACGCAAGTCCAAAATTTTGGATCATGTCCTATACTGGTTCCCGGTGGGTGGCTGAGACTTTGGTTAATTCTTCTTCCTGCCGGGAAATTAGAGTGACATGTGCCCGTCCAAATGCCTAACAGCTACTCTCTCATGGGTTCTCCCTCGTCCCTTCCATCCTCTGCCAAATTGGGAACCTGTGCAAACCAGGAGGTTAAAGGGCCTGTCTCTCCACGTTGGGAGATTGAAAGTAAGGCAGTTGGAAAGTCAAACTGGAGCACCAGGAGAGGGACTATTCGTTGAGTTTTAGAATCCTTTCGTATTCACAGTGTGTCCATTCTCTAGGTTTCCTGTACATGTTATAGCTGTAGTAATATTCCCTTGAACCTGGAGAGTTGGGACCCATGGAATGGGGGCCATGCATTATTGCTTGAAAGGGTCTGCATTTGCTCACCCAATCTCACCAATCCTCTCAGTCCCAAGTGTCCAGCCTTATGCCACATCCAGCTGTCATTGTAGACAGGGTCTTTCCAGGTTTCCTCAGACACCCTGAAGGAATTGTAAAGAATTTCCCTGTTTTTTGGTTTTGCTTTTGAAATTCCTTTTTATAGTGGGTTTGAGCTGATTCTCGCTGCCATGTTTATGCCACTCTAGACACACTTGATTCCCTTATGGAGTCATATCAATACATAGGTTTTAAGATTCTTACTAGTCAGATATATTCCTCTGTGGGAAATATGGGGTTTTGAGTCTCTTTCACTGAGGAAGGTGTCGGTCTTGTCAATTCCAAAGTTGGTTTCTGAAACGGTCCCTGTGCTTATATCAAACTCTGGTTTTATGCATCACCCCACCTCTCCTTCCCCTTTATGCAGGCATAAGAGTGTTTTCTAAATGTGAGACTCTGTTCTCTTTCCTAACTCAGTTCACGTGTAGCCATGTTTACAGGATCTTCATAAGTGATATCTTATGATAAGTTTCTTTTTCTGTGTGACTTATTTCACTTAGAATCATCGTACCTGAATCGACTCACTTTGCTGCTACTGGTCTTATGACATTGATTTCATGGCTGAGGGATATTCCATCGTACGTAAGTACCACAATGTTTTGAACCATTTTTATATTTCCTGGCATATTTAAGGTGTACCCAAGTTGAGGTTCTTGTAGCCAGTGCAACCCTAAATTTGGAGGTGGCTCTTTCTTATTGATTTTCAATTTTCCCCAGGTATATTCCCTAGGCTGGAAGTGGCCTTGGCTCTGTAGCTCTGTTGTTTACTTGTTTTAGGGAACACAATGCACTCCTCCAGTGAGGCAGTTGGCAATTGACATCCCGCCCATCAGCATAACAAGGCTCCCTGTTCTCCAGGGCCTGTCTTGCCTTTCTGGTTTTTACACATTTGTGGATGTCCCTTTTGACCGGTGGGAAGTGATACTTCTTTGTAGTGCAGATTTGCATTGCCCGCTTGCTTGCTTGGCCAAAAAGGGCGTATGCGTTTTCTCCTGAATATATTCAGGAGAAAACGCATACGCCCTTTTTGGCCAAGTGCACCATTGTCCAAGTTGTGCCCCTCTTCCTGTGCTTTACAGGCGATTCCAAGGTACCTCTTGAAATCTGTTTCCTGCTATTTTGCCTCGCTTTCAAGTCCGCCTCGTTGACTTTCCTCAACAGATTTTTGGACGATAGTTGTCCTTTATCACTCTGCCAGTTTGTGAATTGCTGTGCCCCTGAGCTCCATTTCTCAACTCGTTTTTTGTGAGCTGAACGCAAGTCCAAAATTTTGGATCATGTCCTATACTGGTTCCCGGTGGGTGGCTGAGACTTTGGTTAATTCTTCTTCCTGCCGGGAAATTAGAGTGACATGTGCCCGTCCAAATGCCTAACAGCTACTCTCTCATGGGTTCTCCCTCGTCCCTTCCATCCTCTGCCAAATTGGGAACCTGTGCAAACCAGGAGGTTAAAGGGCCTGTCTCTCCACGTTGGGAGATTGAAAGTAAGGCAGTTGGAAAGTCAAACTGGAGCACCAGGAGAGGGACTATTCGTTGAGTTTTAGAATCCTTTCGTATTCACAGTGTGTCCATTCTCTAGGTTTCCTGTACATGTTATAGCTGTAGTAATATTCCCTTGAACCTGGAGAGTTGGGACCCATGGAATGGGGGCCATGCATTATTGCTTGAAAGGGTCTGCATTTGCTCACCCAATCTCACCAATCCTCTCAGTCCCAAGTGTCCAGCCTTATGCCACATCCAGCTGTCATTGTAGACAGGGTCTTTCCAGGTTTCCTCAGACACCCTGAAGGAATTGTAAAGAATTTCCCTGTTTTTTGGTTTTGCTTTTGAAATTCCTTTTTATAGTGGGTTTGAGCTGATTCTCGCTGCCATGTTTATGCCACTCTAGACACACTTGATTCCCTTATGGAGTCATATCAATACATAGGTTATAAGATTCTTACTAGTCAGATATATTCCTCTGCGGGAAATATGGGGTTTTGAGTCTCTTTCACTGAGGAAGGTGTAGGTCTTGTCTATTCCAAAGTTGGTTTTTGGAACGGTCCCTGTGCTTATATCAAACTCTGGTTTTATGCATCACCCCACCTCTCCTTCCCCTTTATGCAGGCATAAGAGTGTTTTCTAAATGTGAGACTCTGTTCTCTTTCCTAACTCAGTTCACGAGTAGCCATGTTTACAGGATCTTCATAAGTGATATCTTATGATAAGTTTCATTTTCTGTGTGACTTATTTCACTTAGAATCATCGTACCTGAATCCACTCACTTTGCTGCTACTGGTCTTATGACATTGATTTCATGGCTGAGGGATATTCCATCGTACGTAAGTACCACAATGTTTTGAACCATTTTTATATTTCCTGGCATATTGAAGGTGTACCCAAGTTGAGGTTCTTGTAGCCAGTGCAGCCCTAAATTTGGAGGTGGCTCTTTCTTATTGATTTTCAGTTTTCCCCAGGTATATTCCCTAGACTGGAAGTGGCCTTGGCTCTGTAGCTCTGTTGTTTACTTGTTTTAGGGAACACAATGCACTCCTCCAGTGAGGCAGTTGGCAATTGACATCCCGCCCATCAGCATAACAAGGCTCCCTGTTCTCCAGGGCCTGTCTTGCCTTTCTGGTTTTTACACATTTGTGGATGTCCCTTTTGACCGGTGGGAAGTGATACTTCTTTGTAGTGCAGATTTGCATTGCCCGCTTGCTTGCTTGGCCAAAAAGGGCGTATGCGTTTTCTCCTGAATATATTCAGGAGAAAACACATACGCCCTTTTTGGCCAAGTGCACCGTTGTCCAAGTTGTGCCCCTCTTCCTGTGCTTTACAGGCGATTCCAAGGTACCTCTTGAAATCTGTTTCCTGCTATTTTGCCTCGCTTTCAAGTCCGCCTCGTTGACTTCCCTCAACAGATTTTTGGACGATAGTTGTCCTTTATCACTCTGCCAGTTTGTGAATTGCTGTGCCCCTGAGCTCCATTTCTCAACTCGTTTTTTGTGAGCTGAACGCAAGTCCAAAATTTTGGATCATGTCCTATACTGGTTCCCGGTGGGTGGCTGAGACTTTGGTTAATTCTTCTTCCTGCCGGGAAATTAGAGTGACATGTGCCCGTCCAAATGCCTAACAGCTACTCTCTCATGGGTTCTCCCTCGTCCCTTCCATCCTCTGCCAAATTGGGAACCTGTGCAAACCAGGAGGTTAAAGGGCCTGTCTCTCCAAGTTGGGAGATTGAAAGTAAGGCAGTTGGAAAGTCAAACTGGAGCACCAGGAAAGGGACTATTCGTTGAGTTTTAGAATCCTTTCGTATTCACAGTGTGTCCATTCTCTAGGTTTCCTGTACATGTTATAGCTGTAGTAATATTCCCTTGAACCTGGAGAGTTGGGACCCATGGAATGGGGGCCATGCATTATTGCTTGAAAGGGTCTGCATTTGCTCACCCAATCTCACCAATCCTCTCAGTCCCAAGTGTCCAGCCTTATGCCACATCCAGCTGTCATTGTAGACAGGGTCTTTCCAGGTTTCCTCAGACACCCTGAAGGAATTGTAAAGAATTTCCCTGTTTTTTGGTTTTGCTTTTGAAATTCCTTTTTATAGTGGGTTTGAGCTGATTCTCGCTGCCATGTTTATGCCACTCTAGACACACTTGATTCCCTTATGGAGTCATATCAATACATAGGTTTTAAGATTCTTACTAGTCAGATATATTCCTCTGCGGGAAATATGGGGTTTTGAGTCTCTTTCACTGAGGAAGGTGTAGGTCTTGTCTATTCCAAAGTTGGTTTTTGGAACGGTCCCTGTGCTTATATCAAACTCTGGTTTTATGCATCACCCCACCTCTCCTTCCCCTTTATGCAGGCATAAGAGTGTTTTCTAAATGTGAGACTCTGTTCTCTTTCCTAACTCAGTTCACAAGTAGCCATGTTTACAGGATCTTCATAAGTGATATCTTATGATAAGTTTCTTTTTCTGTGTGACTTATTTCACTTAGAATCATCGTACCTGAATCCACTCACTTTGCTGCTATTGGTCTTATGACATTGATTTCATGGCTGAGGGATATTCCATCGTACGTAAGTACCACAATGTTTTGAACCATTTTTATATTTCCTGGCATATTGAAGGTGTACCCAAGTTGAGGTTCTTGTAGCCAGTGCAGCCCTAAATTTGGAGGTGGCTCTTTCTTATTGATTTTCAGTTTTCCCCAGGTATATTCCCTAGACTGGAAGTGGCCTTGGCTCTGTAGCTCTGTTGTTTACTTGTTTTAGGGAACACAATGCACTCCTCCAGTGAAGCAGTTGGCAATTGACATCCCGCCCATCAGCATAACAAGGCTCCCTGTTCTCCATGGCCTGTCTTGCCTTTCTGGTTTTTACACATTTTGTGGATGTCCCTTTTGACCGGTGGGAAGTGATACTTCTTTGTAGTGCAGATTTGCATTGCCCGCTTGCTTGCTTGGCCAAAAAGGGCGTATGCGTTTTCTCCTGAATATATTCAGGAGAAAACGCATACGCCCTTTTTGGCCAAGTGCACCATTGTCCAAGTTGTGCCCCTCTTCCTGTGCTTTACAGGCGATTCCAACGTACCTCTTGAAATCTGTTTCCTGCTATTTTGCCTCACTTTCAAGTCCGCCTCGTTGACTTCCCTCAACAGATTTTTGGACGATAGTTGTCCTTTATCACTCTGCCAGTTTGTGAATTGCTGTGCCCCTGAGCTCCATTTCTCAACTCGTTTTTTGTGAGCTGAACGCAAGTCCAAAATTTTGGATCATGTCCTATACTGGTTCCCGGTGGGTTGCTGAGACTTTGGTTAATTCTTCTTCCTGCCGGGAAATTAGAGTGACATGTGCCCATCCAAATGCCTAACAGCTACTCTCTCATGGGTTCTCCCTCGTCCCTTCCATCCTCTGCCAAATTGGGAACCTGTGCAAACCAGGAGGTTAAAGGGCCTGTCTCTCCAAGTTGGGAGATTGATAGTAAGGCAGTTGGAAAGTCAAACTGGAGCACCAGGAGAGGGACTATCCGTTGAGTTTTAGAATCCTTTCGTATTCACAGTGTGTCCATTCTCTAGGTTTCCTGTACATGTTATAGCTGTAGTAATATTCCCTTGAACCTGGAGAGTTGGGACCCATGGAATGGGGGCCATGCATTATTGCTTGAAAGGGTCTGCATTTGCTCACCCAATCTCACCAATCCTCTCAGTCCCAAGTGTCCAGCCTTATGCCACATCCAGCTGTCATTGTAGACAGGGTCTTTCCAGGTTTCCTCAGACACCCTGAAGGAATTGTAAAGAATTTCCCTGTTTTTTGGTTTTGCTTTTGAAATTCCTTTTTATAGTGGGTTTGAGCTGATTCTCGCTGCCATGTTTATGCCACTCTAGACACACTTGATTCCCTTATGGAGTCATATCAATACATAGGTTTTAAGATTCTTACTAGTCAGATATATTCCTCTGCGGGAAATATGGGGTTTTGAGTCTCTTTCACTGAGGAAGGTGTAGGTCTTGTCTATTCCAAAGTTGGTTTTTGGAACGGTCCCTGTGCTTATATCAAACTCTGGTTTTATGCATCACCCCACCTCTCCTTCCCCTTTATGCAGGCATAAGAGTGTTTTCTAAATGTGAGACTCTGTTCTCTTTCCTAACTCAGTTCACGAGTAGCCATGTTTACAGGATCTTCATAAGTGATATCTTATGATAAGTTTATTTTTCTGTGTGACTTATTTCACTTAGAATCATCGTACCTGAATCCACTCACTTTGCTGCTACTGGTCTTATGACATTGATTTCATGGCTGAGGGATATTCCATCGTACGTAAGTACCACAATGTTTTGAACCATTTTTATATTTCCTGGCATATTGAAGGTGTACCCAAGTTGAGGTTCTTGTAGCCAGTGCAGCCCTAAATTTGGAGGTGGCTCTTTCTTATTGATTTTCAGTTTTCCCCAGGTATATTCCCTAGACTGGAAGTGGCCTTGGCTCTGTAGCTCTGTTGTTTACTTGTTTTAGGGAACACAATGCACTCCTCCAGTGAAGCAGTTGGCAATTGACATCCCGCCCATCAGCATAACAAGGCTCCCTGTTCTCCATGGCCTGTCTTGCCTTTCTGGTTTTTACACATTTTGTGGATGTCCCTTTTGACCGGTGGGAAGTGATACTTCTTTGTAGTGCAGATTTGCATTGCCCGCTTGCTTGCTTGGCCAAAAAGGGCGTATGCGTTTTCTCCTGAATATATTCAGGAGAAAACGCATACGCCCTTTTTGGCCAAGTGCACCATTGTCCAAGTTGTGCCCCTCTTCCTGTGCTTTACAGGCGATTCCAACGTACCTCTTGAAATCTGTTTCCTGCTATTTTGCCTCACTTTCAAGTCCGCCTCGTTGACTTCCCTCAACAGATTTTTGGACGATAGTTGTCCTTTATCACTCTGCCAGTTTGTGAATTGCTGTGCCCCTGAGCTCCATTTCTCAACTCGTTTTTTGTGAGCTGAACGCAAGTCCAAAATTTTGGATCATGTCCTATACTGGTTCCCGGTGGGTTGCTGAGACTTTGGTTAATTCTTCTTCCTGCCGGGAAATTAGAGTGACATGTGCCCATCCAAATGCCTAACAGCTACTCTCTCATGGGTTCTCCCTCGTCCCTTCCATCCTCTGCCAAATTGGGAACCTGTGCAAACCAGGAGGTTAAAGGGCCTGTCTCTCCAAGTTGGGAGATTGATAGTAAGGCAGTTGGAAAGTCAAACTGGAGCACCAGGAGAGGGACTATCCGTTGAGTTTTAGAAACCTTTCGTATTCACAGTGTGTCCATTCTCTAGGTTTCCTGTACATGTTATAGCTGTAGTAATATTCCCTTGAACCTGGAGAGTTGGGACCCATGGAATGGGGGCCATGCATTATTGC
Organism: Mesoplodon densirostris; assembly: GCF_025265405.1. Lineage (NCBI taxonomy): Eukaryota > Metazoa > Chordata > Mammalia > Artiodactyla > Ziphiidae > Mesoplodon > Mesoplodon densirostris. The sequence continues at coordinate 987,387 of NW_026778205.1, forward strand.
TTGAAAGGGTCTGCATTTGCTCACCCAATCTCACCAATCCTCTCAGTCCCAAGTGTCCAGCCTTATGCCACATCCAGCTGTCATTGTAGATAGGGTCTTTCCAGGTTTCCTCAGACACCCTGAAGGAATTGTAAAGAATTTCCCTGTTTTTTGGTTTTGCTTTTGAAATTCCTTTTTATAGTGGGTTTGAGCTGATTCTCGCTGCCATGTTTATGCCACTCTAGACACACTTGATTCCCTTATGGAGACATATAAATACATAGGTTTTAAGATTCTTACTAGTCAGATATATTCCTCTGTGGGAAATATGGGGTTTTGAGTCTCTTTCACTGAGGAAGGTGTCGGTCTTGTCAATTCCAAAGTTGGTTTCTGAAACGGTCCCTGTGCTTATATCAAACTCTGGTTTTATGCATCACCCCACCTCTCCTTCCCCTTTATGCAGGCATAAGAGTGTTTTCTAAATGTGAGACTCTGTTCTCTTTCCTAACTCAGTTCACGTGTAGCCATGTTTACAGGATCTTCATAAGTGATATCTTATGATAAGTTTCTTTTTCTGTGTGACTTATTTCACTTAGAATCATCGTACCTGAATCGACTCACTTTGCTGCTACTGGTCTTATGACATTGATTTCATGGCTGAGGGATATTCCATCGTACGTAAGTACCACAATGTTTTGAACCATTTTTATATTTCCTGGCATATTTAAGGTGTACCCAAGTTGAGGTTCTTGTAGCCAGTGCAGCCCTAAATTTGGAGGTGGCTCTTTCTTATTGATTTTCAGTTTTCCCCAGGTATATTCCCTAGACTGGAAGTGGCCTTGGCTCTGTAGCTCTGTTGTTTACTTGTTTTAGGGAACACAATGCACTCCTCCAGTGAGGCAGTTGGCAATTGACATCCCGCCCATCAGCATAACAAGGCTCCCTGTTCTCCAGGGCCTGTCTTGCCTTTCTGGTTTTTACACATTTGTGGATGTCCCTTTTGACCGGTGGGAAGTGATACTTCTTTGTAGTGCAGATTTGCATTGCCCGCTTGCTTGCTTGGCCAAAAAGGGCGTATGCGTTTTCTCCTGAATATATTCAGGAGAAAACGCATACGCCCTTTTTGGCCAAGTGCACCATTGTCCAAGTTGTGCCCCTCTTCCTGTGCTTTACAGGCGATTCCAAGGTACCTCTTGAAATCTGTTTCCTGCTATTTTGCCTCGCTTTCAAGTCCGCCTCGTTGACTTCCCTCAACAGATTTTTGGACGATAGTTGTCCTTTATCACTCTGCCAGTTTGTGAATTGCTGTGCCCCTGAGCTCCATTTCTCAACTCGTTTTTTGTGAGCTGAACGCAAGTCCAAAATTTTGGATCATGTCCTATACTGGTTCCCGGTGGGTGGCTGAGACTTTGGTTAATTCTTCTTCCTGCCGGGAAATTAGAGTGACATGTGCCCGTCCAAATGCCTAACAGCTACTCTCTCATGGTTTCTCCCTCGTCCCTTCCATCCTCTGCCAAATTGGGAACCTGTGCAAACCAGGAGGTTAAAGGGCCTGTCTCTCCAAGTTGGGAGATTGAAAGTAAGGCAGTTGGAAAGTCAAACTGGAGCACCAGGAGAGGGACTATTCGTTGAGTTTTAGAATCCTTTCGTATTCACAGTGTGTCCATTCTCTAGGTTTCCTGTACATGTTATAGCTGTAGTAATATTCCCTTCAAGCTCGAGAGTTGGGACCCATGGAATGGCGGCCATGCATTATTGCTTGAAAGGGTCTGCATTTGCTCACCCAATCTCACCAATCCTCTCAGTCACAAGTGTCCAGCCTTATGCCACATCCAGCTGTCATTGTAGACAGGGTCTTTCCAGGTTTCCTCAGACACCCTGAAGGAATTGTAAAGAATTTCCCTGTTTTTTGGTTTTGCTTTTGAAATTCCTTTTTATAGTGGGTTTGAGCTGATTCTCGCTGCCATGTTTATGCCACTCTAGACACACTTGATTCCCTTATGGAGTCATATCAATACATAGGTTTTAAGATTCTTACTAGTCAGATATATTCCTCTGCGGGAAATATGGGGTTTTGAGTCTCTTTCACTGAGGAAGGTGTAGGTCTTGTCTATTCCAAAGTTGGTTTTTGGAACGGTCCCTGTGCTTATATCAAACTCTGGTTTTATGCATCACCCCACCTCTCCTTCCCCTTTATGCAGGCATAAGAGTGTTTTCTAAATGTGAGACTCTGTTCTCTTTCCTAACTCAGTTCACGAGTAGCCATGTTTACAGGATCTTCATAAGTGATATCTTATGATAAGTTTCTTTTTCTGTGTGACTTATTTCACTTAGAATCATCGTACCTGAATCCACTCACTTTGCTGCTACTGGTCTTATGACATTGATTTCATGGCTGAGGGATATTCCATCGTACGTAAGTACCACAATGTTTTGAACCATTTTTATATTTCCTGGCATATTGAAGGTGTACCCAAGTTGAGGTTCTTGTAGCCAGTGCAGCCCTAAATTTGGAGGTGGCTCTTTCTTATTGATTTTCAGTTTTCCCCAGGTATATTCCCTAGACTGGAAGTGGCCTTGGCTCTGTAGCTCTGTTGTTTACTTGTTTTAGGGAACACAATGCACTCCTCCAGTGAAGCAGTTGGCAATTGACATCCCGCCCATCAGCATAACAAGGCTCCCTGTTCTCCATGGCCTGTCTTGCCTTTCTGGTTTTTACACATTTTGTGGATGTCCCTTTTGACCGGTGGGAAGTGATACTTCTTTGTAGTGCAGATTTGCATTGCCCGCTTGCTTGCTTGGCCAAAAAGGGCGTATGCGTTTTCTCCTGAATATATTCAGGAGAAAACACATACGCCCTTTTTGGCCAAGTGCACCATTGTCCAAGTTGTGCCCCTCTTCCTGTGCTTTACAGGCGATTCCAACGTACCTCTTGAAATCTGTTTCCTGCTATTTTGCCTCACTTTCAAGTCCGCCTCGTTGACTTCCCTCAACAGATTTTTGGACGATAGTTGTCCTTTATCACTCTGCCAGTTTGTGAATTGCTCTGCCCCTGAGCTCCATTTCTCAACTCGTTTTTTGTGAGCTGAACGCAAGTCCAAAATTTTGGATCATGTCCTATACTGGTTCCCGGTGGGTTGCTGAGACTTTGGTTAATTCTTCTTCCTGCCGGGAAATTAGAGTGACATGTGCCCATCCAAATGCCTAACAGCTACTCTCTCATGGGTTCTCCCTCGTCCCTTCCATCCTCTGCCAAATTGGGAACCTGTGCAAACCAGGAGGTTAAAGGGCCTGTCTCTCCAAGTTGGGAGATTGATAGTAAGGCAGTTGGAAAGTCAAACTGGAGCACCAGGAGAGGGACTATCCGTTGAGTTTTAGAAACCTTTCGTATTCACAGTGTGTCCATTCTCTAGGTTTCCTGTACATGTTATAGCTGTAGTAATATTCCCTTGAACCTGGAGAGTTGGGACCCATGGAATGGGGGCCATGCATTATTGCTTGAAAGGGTCTGCATTTGCTCACCCAATCTCACCAATCCTCTCAGTCCCAAGTGTCCAGCCTTATGCCACATCCAGCTGTCATTGTAGATAGGGTCTTTCCAGGTTTCCTCAGACACCCTGAAGGAATTGTAAAGAATTTCCCTGTTTTTTGGTTTTGCTTTTGAAATTCCTTTTTATAGTGGGTTTGAGCTGATTCTCGCTGCCATGTTTATGCCACTCTAGACACACTTGATTCCCTTATGGAGACATATAAATACATAGGTTTTAAGATTCTTACTAGTCAGATATATTCCTCTGTGGGAAATATGGGGTTTTGAGTCTCTTTCACTGAGGAAGGTGTCGGTCTTGTCAATTCCAAAGTTGGTTTTTGAAACGGTCCCTGTGCTTATATCAAACTCTGGTTTTATGCATCACCCCACCTCTCCTTCCCCTTTATGCAGGCATAAGAGTGTTTTCTAAATGTGAGACTCTGTTCTCTTTCCTAACTCAGTTCACGTGTAGCCATGTTTACAGGATCTTCATAAGTGATATCTTATGATAAGTTTCTTTTTCTGTGTGACTTATTTCACTTAGAATCATCGTACCTGAATCCACTCACTTTGCTGCTACTGGTCTTATGACATTGATTTCATGGCTGAGGGATATTCCATCGTACGTAAGTACCACAATGTTTTGAACCATTTTTATATTTCCTGGCATATTTAAGGTGTACCCAAGTTGAGGTTCTTGTAGCCAGTGCAGCCCTAAATTTGGAGGTGGCTCTTTCTTATTGATTTTCAGTTTTCCCCAGGTATATTCCCTAGACTGGAAGTGGCCTTGGCTCTGTAGCTCTGTTGTTTACTTGTTTTAGGGAACACAATGCACTCCCCCAGTGAGGCAGTTGGCAATTTACATCCCGCCCATCAGCATAACAAGGCTCCCTGTTCTCCAGGGCCTGTCTTGCCTTTCTGGTTTTTACACATTTTGTGGATGTCCCTTTTGACCGGTGGGAAGTGATACTTCTTTGTAGTGCAGATTTGCATTGCCCGCTTGCTTGCTTGGCCAAAAAGGGCGTATGCGTTTTCTCCTGAATATATTCAGGAGAAAACGCATACGCCCTTTTTGGCCAAGTGCACCATTGTCCAAGTTGTGCCCCTCTTCCTGTGCTTTACAGGCGATTCCAAGGTACCTCTTGAAATCTGTTTCCTGCTATTTTGCCTCGCTTTCAAGTCCGCCTCGTTGACTTCCCTCAACAGATTTTTGGACGATAGTTGTCCTTTATCACTCTGCCAGTTTGTGAATTGCTGTGCCCCTGAGCTCCATTTCTCAACTCGTTTTTTGTGAGCTGAACGCAAGTCCAAAATTTTGGATCATGTCCTATACTGGTTCCCGGTGGGTGGCTGAGACTTTGGTTAATTCTTCTTCCTGCCGGGAAATTAGAGTGACATGTGCCCGTCCAAATGCCTAACAGCTACTCTCTCATGGGTTCTCCCTCGTCCCTTCCATCCTCTGCCAAATTGGGAACCTGTGCAAACCAGGAGGTTAAAGGGCCTGTCTCTCCAAGTTGGGAGATTGATAGTAAGGCAGTTGGAAAGTCAAACTGGAGCACCAGGAGAGGGACTATTCGTTGAGTTTTAGAAACCTTTCGTATTCACAGTGTGTCCATTCTCTAGGTTTCCTGTACATGTTATAGCTGTAGTAATATTCCCTTGAACCTGGAGAGTTGGGACCCATGGAATGGGGGCCATGCATTATTGCTTGAAAGGGTCTGCATTTGCTCACCCAATCTCACCAATCCTCTCAGTCCCAAGTGTCCAGCCTTATGCCACATCCAGCTGTCATTGTAGATAGGGTCTTTCCAGGTTTCCTCAGACACCCTGAAGGAATTGTAAAGAATTTCCCTGTTTTTTGGTTTTGCTTTTGAAATTCCTTTTTATAGTGGGTTTGAGCTGATTCTCGCTGCCATGTTTATGCCACTCTAGACACACTTGATTCCCTTAATGAGACATATCAATACATAGGTTTTAAGATTCTTACTAGTCAGATATATTCCTCTGTGGGAAATATGGGGTTTTGAGTCTCTTTCACTGAGGAAGGTGTAGGTCTTGTCTATTCCAAAGTTGGTTTCTGAAACGGTCCCTGTGCTTATATCAAACTCTGGTTTTATGCATCACCCCTCCTCTCCTTCCCCTTTATGCAGGCATAAGACTGTTTTCTAAATGTGAGACTCTGTTCTCTTTCCTAACTCAGTTCACGTGTAGCCATGTTTACAGGATCTTCATAAGTGATATCTTATGATAAGTTTCTTTTTCTGTGTGACTTATTTCACTTAGAATCATCGTACCTGAATCCACTCACTTTGCTGCTACTGGTCTTATGACATTGATTTCATGGCTGAGGGATATTCCATCGTACGTAAGTACCACAATGTTTTGAACCATTTTTATATTTCCTGGCATATTTAAGGTGTACCCAAGTTGAGGTTCTTGTAGCCAGTGCAACCCTAAATTTGGAGGTGGCTCTTTCTTATTGATTTTCAATTTTCCCCAGGTATATTCCCTAGACTGGAAGTTGCCTTGGCTCTGTAGCTCTGTTGTTTACTTGTTTTAGGGAACACAATGCACTCCTCCAGTGAGGCAGTTGGCAATTGACATCCCGCCCATCAGCATAACAAGGCTCCCTGTTCTCCAGGGCCTGTCTTGCCTTTCTGGTTTTTACACATTTGTGGATGTCCCTTTTGACCGGTGGGAAGTGATACTTCTTTGTAGTGCAGATTTGCATTGCCCGCTTGCTTGCTTGGCCAAAAAGGGCGTATGCGTTTTCTCCTGAATATATTCAGGAGAAAACGCATACGCCCTTTTTGGCCAAGTGCACCATTGTCCAAGTTGTGCCCCTCTTCCTGTGCTTTACAGGCGATTCCAAGGTACCTCTTGAAATCTGTTTCCTGCTATTTTGCCTCGCTTTCAAGTCCGCCTCGTTGACTTTCCTCAACAGATTTTTGGACGATAGTTGTCCTTTATCACTCTGCCAGTTTGTGAATTGCTGTGCCCCTGAGCTCCATTTCTCAACTCGTTTTTTGTGAGCTGAACGCAAGTCCAAAATTTTGGATCATGTCCTATACTGGTTCCCGGTGGGTGGCTGAGACTTTGGTTAATTCTTCTTCCTGCCGGGAAATTAGAGTGACATGTGCCCGTCCAAATGCCTAACAGCTACTCTCTCATGGGTTCTCCCTCGTCCCTTCCATCCTCTGCCAAATTGGGAACCTGTGCAAACCAGGAGGTTAAAGGGCCTGTCTCTCCAAGTTGGGAGATTGAAAGTAAGGCAGTTGGAAAGTCAAACTGGAGCACCAGGAGAGGGACTATTCGTTGAGTTTTAGAATCCTTTCGTATTCACAGTGTGTCCATTCTCTAGGTTTCCTGTACATGTTATAGCTGTAGTAATATTCCCTTGAACCTGGAGAGTTGGGACCCATGGAATGGGGGCCATGCATTATTGCTTGAAAGGGTCTGCATTTGCTCACCCAATCTCACCAATCCTCTCAGTCACAAGTGTCCAGCCTTATGCCACATCCAGCTGTCATTGTAGACAGGGTCTTTCCAGGTTTCCTCAGACACCCTGAAGGAATTGTAAAGAATTTCCCTGTTTTTTGGTTTTGCTTTTGAAATTCCTTTTTATAGTGGGTTTGAGCTGATTCTCGCTGCCATGTTTATGCCACTCTAGACACACTTGATTCCCTTATGGAGTCATATCAATACATAGGTTTTAAGATTCTTACTAGTCAGATATATTCCTCTGCGGGAAATATGGGGTTTTGAGTCTCTTTCACTGAGGAAGGTGTAGGTCTTGTCTATTCCAAAGTTGGTTTTTGGAACGGTCCCTGTGCTTATATCAAACTCTGGTTTTATGCATCACCCCACCTCTCCTTCCCCTTTATGCAGGCATAAGAGTGTTTTCTAAATGTGAGACTCTGTTCTCTTTCCTAACTCAGTTCACAAGTAGCCATGTTTACAGGATCTTCATAAGTGATATCTTATGATAAGTTTCTTTTTCTGTGTGACTTATTTCACTTAGAATCATCGTACCTGAATCCACTCACTTTGCTGCTATTGGTCTTATGACATTGATTTCATGGCTGAGGGATATTCCATCGTACGTAAGTACCACAATGTTTTGAACCATTTTTATATTTCCTGGCATATTGAAGGTGTACCCAAGTTGAGGTTCTTGTAGCCAGTGCAGCCCTAAATTTGGAGGTGGCTCTTTCTTATTGATTTTCAGTTTTCCCCAGGTATATTCCCTAGACTGGAAGTGGCCTTGGCTCTGTAGCTCTGTTGTTTACTTGTTTTAGGGAACACAATGCACTCCTCCAGTGAAGCAGTTGGCAATTGACATCCCGCCCATCAGCATAACAAGGCTCCCTGTTCTCCATGGCCTGTCTTGCCTTTCTGGTTTTTACACATTTTGTGGATGTCCCTTTTGACCGGTGGGAAGTGATACTTCTTTGTAGTGCAGATTTGCATTGCCCGCTTGCTTGCTTGGCCAAAAAGGGCGTATGCGTTTTCTCCTGAATATATTCAGGAGAAAACGCATACGCCCTTTTTGGCCAAGTGCACCATTGTCCAAGTTGTGCCCCTCTTCCTGTGCTTTACAGGCGATTCCAACGTACCTCTTGAAATCTGTTTCCTGCTATTTTGCCTCACTTTCAAGTCCGCCTCGTTGACTTCCCTCAACAGATTTTTGGACGATAGTTGTCCTTTATCACTCTGCCAGTTTGTGAATTGCTGTGCCCCTGAGCTCCATTTCTCAACTCGTTTTTTGTGAGCTGAACGCAAGTCCAAAATTTTGGATCATGTCCTATACTGGTTCCCGGTGGGTTGCTGAGACTTTGGTTAATTCTTCTTCCTGCCGGGAAATTAGAGTGACATGTGCCCATCCAAATGCCTAACAGCTACTCTCTCATGGGTTCTCCCTCGTCCCTTCCATCCTCTGCCAAATTGGGAACCTGTGCAAACCAGGAGGTTAAAGGGCCTGTCTCTCCAAGTTGGGAGATTGATAGTAAGGCAGTTGGAAAGTCAAACTGGAGCACCAGGAGAGGGACTATCCGTTGAGTTTTAGAATCCTTTCGTATTCACAGTGTGTCCATTCTCTAGGTTTCCTGTACATGTTATAGCTGTAGTAATATTCCCTTGAACCTGGAGAGTTGGGACCCATGGAATGGGGGCCATGCATTATTGCTTGAAAGGGTCTGCATTTGCTCACCCAATCTCACCAATCCTCTCAGTCCCAAGTGTCCAGCCTTATGCCACATCCAGCTGTCATTGTAGACAGGGTCTTTCCAGGTTTCCTCAGACACCCTGAAGGAATTGTAAAGAATTTCCCTGTTTTTTGGTTTTGCTTTTGAAATTCCTTTTTATAGTGGGTTTGAGCTGATTCTCGCTGCCATGTTTATGCCACTCTAGACACACTTGATTCCCTTATGGAGTCATATCAATACATAGGTTTTAAGATTCTTACTAGTCAGATATATTCCTCTGCGGGAAATATGGGGTTTTGAGTCTCTTTCACTGAGGAAGGTGTAGGTCTTGTCTATTCCAAAGTTGGTTTTTGGAACGGTCCCTGTGCTTATATCAAACTCTGGTTTTATGCATCACCCCACCTCTCCTTCCCCTTTATGCAGGCATAAGAGTGTTTTCTAAATGTGAGACTCTGTTCTCTTTCCTAACTCAGTTCACGAGTAGCCATGTTTACAGGATCTTCATAAGTGATATCTTATGATAAGTTTCTTTTTCTGTGTGACTTATTTCACTTAGAATCATCGTACCTGAATCCACTCACTTTGCTGCTACTGGTCTTATGACATTGATTTCATGGCTGAGGGATATTCCATCGTACGTAAGTACCACAATGTTTTGAACCATTTTTATATTTCCTGGCATATTGAAGGTGTACCCAAGTTGAGGTTCTTGTAGCCAGTGCAGCCCTAAATTTGGAGGTGGCTCTTTCTTATTGATTTTCAGTTTTCCCCAGGTATATTCCCTAGACTGGAAGTGGCCTTGGCTCTGTAGCTCTGTTGTTTACTTGTTTTAGGGAACACAATGCACTCCTCCAGTGAAGCAGTTGGCAATTGACATCCCGCCCATCAGCATAACAAGGCTCCCTGTTCTCCATGGCCTGTCTTGCCTTTCTGGTTTTTACACATTTTGTGGATGTCCCTTTTGACCGGTGGGAAGTGATACTTCTTTGTAGTGCAGATTTGCATTGCCCGCTTGCTTGCTTGGCCAAAAAGGGCGTATGCGTTTTCTCCTGAATATATTCAGGAGAAAACGCATACGCCCTTTTTGGCCAAGTGCACCATTGTCCAAGTTGTGCCCCTCTTCCTGTGCTTTACAGGCGATTCCAACGTACCTCTTGAAATCTGTTTCCTGCTATTTTGCCTCACTTTCAAGTCCGCCTCGTTGACTTCCCTCAACAGATTTTTGGACGATAGTTGTCCTTTATCACTCTGCCAGTTTGTGAATTGCTGTGCCCCTGAGCTCCATTTCTCAACTCGTTTTTTGTGAGCTGAACGCAAGTCCAAAATTTTGGATCATGTCCTATACTGGTTCCCGGTGGGTTGCTGAGACTTTGGTTAATTCTTCTTCCTGCCGGGAAATTAGAGTGACATGTGCCCATCCAAATGCCTAACAGCTACTCTCTCATGGGTTCTCCCTCGTCCCTTCCATCCTCTGCCAAATTGGGAACCTGTGCAAACCAGGAGGTTAAAGGGCCTGTCTCTCCAAGTTGGGAGATTGATAGTAAGGCAGTTGGAAAGTCAAACTGGAGCACCAGGAGAGGGACTATCCGTTGAGTTTTAGAAACCTTTCGTATTCACAGTGTGTCCATTCTCTAGGTTTCCTGTACATGTTATAGCTGTAGTAATATTCCCTTGAACCTGGAGAGTTGGGACCCATGGAATGGGGGCCATGCATTATTGCTTGAAAGGGTCTGCATTTGCTCACCCAATCTCACCAATCCTCTCAGTCCCAAGTGTCCAGCCTTATGCCACATCCAGCTGTCATTGTAGATAGGGTCTTTCCAGGTTTCCTCAGACACCCTGAAGGAATTGTAAAGAATTTCCCTGTTTTTTGGTTTTGCTTTTGAAATTCCTTTTTATAGTGGGTTTGAGCTGATTCTCGCTGCCATGTTTATGCCACTCTAGACACACTTGATTCCCTTATGGAGACATATAAATACATAGGTTTTAAGATTCTTACTAGTCAGATATATTCCTCTGTGGGAAATATGGGGTTTTGAGTCTCTTTCACTGAGGAAGGTGTCGGTCTTGTCAATTCCAAAGTTGGTTTCTGAAACGGTCCCTGTGCTTATATCAAACTCTGGTTTTATGCATCACCCCACCTCTCCTTCCCCTTTATGCAGGCATAAGAGTGTTTTCTAAATGTGAGACTCTGTTCTCTTTCCTAACTCAGTTCACGTGTAGCCATGTTTACAGGATCTTCATAAGTGATATCTTATGATAAGTTTCTTTTTCTGTGTGACTTATTTCACTTAGAATCATCGTACCTGAATCGACTCACTTTGCTGCTACTGGTCTTATGACATTGATTTCATGGCTGAGGGATATTCCATCGTACGTAAGTACCACAATGTTTTGAACCATTTTTATATTTCCTGGCATATTTAAGGTGTACCCAAGTTGAGGTTCTTGTAGCCAGTGCAGCCCTAAATTTGGAGGTGGCTCTTTCTTATTGATTTTCAGTTTTCCCCAGGTATATTCCCTAGACTGGAAGTGGCCTTGGCTCTGTAGCTCTGTTGTTTACTTGTTTTAGGGAACACAATGCACTCCTCCAGTGAGGCAGTTGGCAATTGACATCCCGCCCATCAGCATAACAAGGCTCCCTGTTCTCCAGGGCCTGTCTTGCCTTTCTGGTTTTTACACATTTGTGGATGTCCCTTTTGACCGGTGGGAAGTGATACTTCTTTGTAGTGCAGATTTGCATTGCCCGCTTGCTTGCTTGGCCAAAAAGGGCGTATGCGTTTTCTCCTGAATATATTCAGGAGAAAACGCATACGCCCTTTTTGGCCAAGTGCACCATTGTCCAAGTTGTGCCCCTCTTCCTGTGCTTTACAGGCGATTCCAAGGTACCTCTTGAAATCTGTTTCCTGCTATTTTGCCTCGCTTTCAAGTCCGCCTCGTTGACTTCCCTCAACAGATTTTTGGACGATAGTTGTCCTTTATCACTCTGCCAGTTTGTGAATTGCTGTGCCCCTGAGCTCCATTTCTCAACTCGTTTTTTGTGAGCTGAACGCAAGTCCAAAATTTTGGATCATGTCCTATACTGGTTCCCGGTGGGTGGCTGAGACTTTCGTTAATTCTTCTTCCTGCCGGGAAATTAGAGTGACATGTGCCCGTCCAAATGCCTAACAGCTACTCTCTCATGGTTTCTCCCTCGTCCCTTCCATCCTCTGCCAAATTGGGAACCTGTGCAAACCAGGAGGTTAAAGGGCCTGTCTCTCCAAGTTGGGAGATTGAAAGTAAGGCAGTTGGAAAGTCAAACTGGAGCACCAGGAGAGGGACTATTCGTTGAGTTTTAGAATCCTTTCGTATTCACAGTGTGTCCATTCTCTAGGTTTCCTGTACATGTTATAGCTGTAGTAATATTCCCTTCAAGCTCGAGAGTTGGGACCCATGGAATGGCGGCCATGCATTATTGCTTGAAAGGGTCTGCATTTGCTCACCCAATCTCACCAATCCTCTCAGTCACAAGTGTCCAGCCTTATGCCACATCCAGCTGTCATTGTAGACAGGGTCTTTCCAGGTTTCCTCAGACACCCTGAAGGAATTGTAAAGAATTTCCCTGTTTTTTGGTTTTGCTTTTGAAATTCCTTTTTATAGTGGGTTTGAGCTGATTCTCGCTGCCATGTTTATGCCACTCTAGACACACTTGATTCCCTTATGGAGTCATATCAATACATAGGTTTTAAGATTCTTACTAGTCAGATATATTCCTCTGCGGGAAATATGGGGTTTTGAGTCTCTTTCACTGAGGAAGGTGTAGGTCTTGTCTATTCCAAAGTTGGTTTTTGGAACGGTCCCTGTGCTTATATCAAACTCTGGTTTTATGCATCACCCCACCTCTCCTTCCCCTTTATGCAGGCATAAGAGTGTTTTCTAAATGTGAGACTCTGTTCTCTTTCCTAACTCAGTTCACGAGTAGCCATGTTTACAGGATCTTCATAAGTGATATCTTATGATAAGTTTCTTTTTCTGTGTGACTTATTTCACTTAGAATCATCGTACCTGAATCCACTCACTTTGCTGCTACTGGTCTTATGACATTGATTTCATGGCTGAGGGATATTCCATCGTACGTAAGTACCACAATGTTTTGAACCATTTTTATATTTCCTGGCATATTTAAGGTGTACCCAAGTTGAGGTTCTTGTAGCCAGTGCAGCCCTAAATTTGGAGGTGGCTCTTTCTTATTGATTTTCAGTTTTCCCCAGGTATATTCCCTAGACTGGAAGTGGCCTTGGCTCTGTAGCTCTGTTGTTTACTTGTTTTAGGGAACACAATGCACTCCCCCAGTGAGGCAGTTGGCAATTTACATCCCGCCCATCAGCATAACAAGGCTCCCTGTTCTCCAGGGCCTGTCTTGCCTTTCTGGTTTTTACACATTTGTGGAGGTCCCTTTTGACCGGTGGGAAGTGATACTTCTTTGTAGTGCAGATTTGCATTGCCCGCTTGCTTGCTTGGCCAAAAAGGGCGTATGCGTTTTCTCCTGAATATATTCAGGAGAAAACGCATACGCCCTTTTTGGCCAAGTGCACCATTGTCCAAGTTGTGCCCCTCTTCCTGTGCTTTACAGGCGATTCCAAGGTACCTCTTGAAATCTGTTTCCTGCTATTTTGCCTCGCTTTCAAGTCCGCCTCGTTGACTTCCCTCAACAGATTTTTGGACGATAGTTGTCCTTTATCACTCTGCCAGTTTGTGAATTGCTGTGCCCCTGAGCTCCATTTCTCAACTCGTTTTTTGTGAGCTGAACGCAAGTCCAAAATTTTGGATCATGTCCTATACTGGTTCCCGGTGGGTGGCTGAGACTTTGGTTAATTCTTCTTCCTGCCGGGAAATTAGAGTGACATGTGCCCGTCCAAATGCCTAACAGCTACTCTCTCATGGGTTCTCCCTCGTCCCTTCCATCCTCTGCCAAATTGGGAACCTGTGCAAACCAGGAGGTTAAAGGGCCTGTCTCTCCAAGTTGGGAGATTGATAGTAAGGCAGTTGGAAAGTCAAACTGGAGCACCAGGAGAGGGACTATTCGTTGAGTTTTAGAAACCTTTCGTATTCACAGTGTGTCCATTCTCTAGGTTTCCTGTACATGTTATAGCTGTAGTAATATTCCCTTGAACCTGGAGAGTTGGGACCCATGGAATGGGGGCCATGCATTATTGCTTGAAAGGGTCTGCATTTGCTCACCCAATCTCACCAATCCTCTCAGTCCCAAGTGTCCAGCCTTATGCCACATCCAGCTGTCATTGTAGATAGGGTCTTTCCAGGTTTCCTCAGACACCCTGAAGGAATTGTAAAGAATTTCCCTGTTTTTTGGTTTTGCTTTTGAAATTCCTTTTTATAGTGGGTTTGAGCTGATTCTCGCTGCCATGTTTATGCCACTCTAGACACACTTGATTCCCTTAATGAGACATATCAATACATAGGTTTTAAGATTCTTACTAGTCAGATATATTCCTCTGTGGGAAATATGGGGTTTTGAGTCTCTTTCACTGAGGAAGGTGTAGGTCTTGTCTATTCCAAAGTTGGTTTCTGAAACGGTCCCTGTGCTTATATCAAACTCTGGTTTTATGCATCACCCCTCCTCTCCTTCCCCTTTATGCAGGCATAAGACTGTTTTCTAAATGTGAGACTCTGTTCTCTTTCCTAACTCAGTTCACGTGTAGCCATGTTTACAGGATCTTCATAAGTGATATCTTATGATAAGTTTCTTTTTCTGTGTGACTTATTTCACTTAGAATCATCGTACCTGAATCCACTCACTTTGCTGCTACTGGTCTTATGACATTGATTTCATGGCTGAGGGATATTCCATCGTACGTAAGTACCACAATGTTTTGAACCATTTTTATATTTCCTGGCATATTTAAGGTGTACCCAAGTTGAGGTTCTTGTAGCCAGTGCAACCCTAAATTTGGAGGTGGCTCTTTCTTATTGATTTTCAATTTTCCCCAGGTATATTCCCTAGACTGGAAGTTGCCTTGGCTCTGTAGCTCTGTTGTTTACTTGTTTTAGGGAACACAATGCACTCCTCCAGTGAGGCAGTTGGCAATTGACATCCCGCCCATCAGCATAACAAGGCTCCCTGTTCTCCAGGGCCTGTCTTGCCTTTCTGGTTTTTACACATTTGTGGATGTCCCTTTTGACCGGTGGGAAGTGATACTTCTTTGTAGTGCAGATTTGCATTGCCCGCTTGCTTGCTTGGCCAAAAAGGGCGTATGCGTTTTCTCCTGAATATATTCAGGAGAAAACGCATACGCCCTTTTTGGCCAAGTGCACCATTGTCCAAGTTGTGCCCCTCTTCCTGTGCTTTACAGGCGATTCCAAGGTACCTCTTGAAATCTGTTTCCTGCTATTTTGCCTCGCTTTCAAGTCCGCCTCGTTGACTTTCCTCAACAGATTTTTGGACGATAGTTGTCCTTTATCACTCTGCCAGTTTGTGAATTGCTGTGCCCCTGAGCTCCATTTCTCAACTCGTTTTTTGTGAGCTGAACGCAAGTCCAAAATTTTGGATCATGTCCTATACTGGTTCCCGGTGGGTGGCTGAGACTTTGGTTAATTCTTCTTCCTGCCGGGAAATTAGAGTGACATGTGCCCGTCCAAATGCCTAACAGCTACTCTCTCATGGGTTCTCCCTCGTCCCTTCCATCCTCTGCCAAATTGGGAACCTGTGCAAACCAGGAGGTTAAAGGGCCTGTCTCTCCAAGTTGGGAGATTGAAAGTAAGGCAGTTGGAAAGTCAAACTGGAGCACCAGGAGAGGGACTATTCGTTGAGTTTTAGAATCCTTTCGTATTCACAGTGTGTCCATTCTCTAGGTTTCCTGTACATGTTATAGCTGTAGTAATATTCCCTTGAACCTGGAGAGTTGGGACCCATGGAATGGGGGCCATGCATTATTGCTTGAAAGGGTCTGCATTTGCTCACCCAATCTCACCAATCCTCTCAGTCACAAGTGTCCAGCCTTATGCCACATCCAGCTGTCATTGTAGACAGGGTCTTTCCAGGTTTCCTCAGACACCCTGAAGGAATTGTAAAGAATTTCCCTGTTTTTTGGTTTTGCTTTTGAAATTCCTTTTTATAGTGGGTTTGAGCTGATTCTCGCTGCCATGTTTATGCCACTCTAGACACACTTGATTCCCTTATGGAGTCATATCAATACATAGGTTATAAGATTCTTACTAGTCAGATATATTCCTCTGCGGGAAATATGGGGTTTTGAGTCTCTTTCACTGAGGAAGGTGTAGGTCTTGTCTATTCCAAAGTTGGTTTTTGGAACGGTCCCTGTGCTTATATCAAACTCTGGTTTTATGCATCACCCCACCTCTCCTTCCCCTTTATGCAGGCATAAGAGTGTTTTCTAAATGTGAGACTCTGTTCTCTTTCCTAACTCAGTTCACGAGTAGCCATGTTTACAGGATCTTCATAAGTGATATCTTATGATAAGTTTCTTTTTCTGTGTGACTTATTTCACTTAGAATCATCGTACCTGAATCCACTCACTTTGCTGCTACTGGTCTTATGACATTGATTTCATGGCTGAGGGATATTCCATCGTACGTAAGTACCACAATGTTTTGAACCATTTTTATATTTCCTGGCATATTGAAGGTGTACCCAAGTTGAGGTTCTTGTAGCCAGTGCAGCCCTAAATTTGGAGGTGGCTCTTTCTTATTGATTTTCAGTTTTCCCCAGGTATATTCCCTAGACTGGAAGTGGCCTTGGCTCTGTAGCTCTGTTGTTTACTTGTTTTAGGGAACACAATGCACTCCTCCAGTGAAGCAGTTGGCAATTGACATCCCGCCCATCAGCATAACAAGGCTCCCTGTTCTCCATGGCCTGTCTTGCCTTTCTGGTTTTTACACATTTTGTGGATGTCCCTTTTGACCGGTGGGAAGTGATACTTCTTTGTAGTGCAGATTTGCATTGCCCGCTTGCTTGCTTGGCCAAAAAGGGCGTATGCGTTTTCTCCTGAATATATTCAGGAGAAAACACATACGCCCTTTTTGGCCAAGTGCACCATTGTCCAAGTTGTGCCCCTCTTCCTGTGCTTTACAGGCGATTCCAACGTACCTCTTGAAATCTGTTTCCTGCTATTTTGCCTCACTTTCAAGTCCGCCTCGTTGACTTCCCTCAACAGATTTTTGGACGATAGTTGTCCTTTATCACTCTGCCAGTTTGTGAATTGCTGTGCCCCTGAGCTCCATTTCTCAACTCGTTTTTTGTGAGCTGAACGCAAGTCCAAAATTTTGGATCATGTCCTATACTGGTTCCCGGTGGGTTGCTGAGACTTTGGTTAATTCTTCTTCCTGCCGGGAAATTAGAGTGACATGTGCCCATCCAAATGCCTAACAGCTACTCTCTCATGGGTTCTCCCTCGTCCCTTCAATCCTCTGCCAAATTGGGAACCTGTGCAAACCAGGAGGTTAAAGGGCCTGTCTCTCCAAGTTGGGAGATTGATAGAAAGGCAGTTGGAAAGTCAAACTGGAGCACCAGGAGAGGGACTATCCGTTGAGTTTTAGAAACCTTTCGTATTCACAGTGTGTCCATTCTCTAGGTTTCCTGTACATGTTATAGCTGTAGTAATATTCCCTTGAACCTGGAGAGTTGGGACCCATGGAATGGGGGCCATGCATTATTGCTTGAAAGGGTCTGCATTTGCTCACCCAATCTCACCAATCCTCTCAGTCCCAAGTGTCCAGCCTTATGCCACATCCAGCTGTCATTGTAGACAGGGTCTTTCCAGGTTTCCTCAGACACCCTGAAGGAATTGTAAAGAATTTCCCTGTTTTTTGGTTTTGCTTTTGAAATTCCTTTTTATACTGGGTTTGAGCTGATTCTCGCTGCCATGTTTATGCCACTCTAGACACACTTGATTCCCTTATGGAGTCATATCAATACATAGGTTTTAAGATTCTTACTAGTCAGATATATTCCTCTGTGGGAAATATGGGGTTTTGAGTCTCTTTCACTGAGGAAGGTGTCGGTCTTGTCAATTCCAAAGTTGGTTTCTGAAACGGTCCCTGTGCTTATATCAAACTCTGGTTTTATGCATCACCCCACCTCTCCTTCCCCTTTATGCAGGCATAAGAGTGTTTTCTAAATGTGAGACTCTGTTCTCTTTCCTAACTCAGTTCACGTGTAGCCATGTTTACAGGATCTTCATAAGTGATATCTTATGATAAGTTTCTTTTTCTGTGTGACTTATTTCACTTAGAATCATCGTACCTGAATCCACTCACTTTGCTGCTACTGGTCTTATGACATTGATTTCATGGCTGAGGGATATTCCATCGTACGTAAGTACCACAATGTTTTGAACCATTTTTATATTTCCTGGCATATTTAAGGTGTACCCAAGTTGAGGTTCTTGTAGCCAGTGCAACCCTAAATTTGGAGGTGGCTCTTTCTTATTGATTTTCAATTTTCCCCAGGTATATTCCCTAGACTGGAAGTGGCCTTGGCTCTGTAGCTCTGTTGTTTACTTGTTTTAGGGAACACAATGCACTCCTCCAGTGAGGCAGTTGGCAATTGACATCCCGCCCATCAGCATAACAAGGCTCCCTGTTCTCCAGGGCCTGTCTTGCCTTTCTGGTTTTTACACATTTGTGGATGTCCCTTTTGACCGGTGGGAAGTGATACTTCTTTGTAGTGCAGATTTGCATTGCCCGCTTGCTTGCTTGGCCAAAAAGGGCGTATGCGTTTTCTCCTGAATATATTCAGGAGAAAACGCATACGCCCTTTTTGGCCAAGTGCACCATTGTCCAAGTTGTGCCCCTCTTCCTGTGCTTTACAGGCGATTCCAAGGTACCTCTTGAAATCTGTTTCCTGCTATTTTGCCTCGCTTTCAAGTCCGCCTCGTTGACTTTCCTCAACAGATTTTTGGACGATAGTTGTCCTTTATCACTCTGCCAGTTTGTGAATTGCTGTGCCCCTGAGCTCCATTTCTCAACTCGTTTTTTGTGAGCTGAACGCAAGTCCAAAATTTTGGATCATGTCCTATACTGGTTCCCGGTGGGTGGCTGAGACTTTGGTTAATTCTTCTTCCTGCCGGGAAATTAGAGTGACATGTGCCCGTCCAAATGCCTAACAGCTACTCTCTCATGGGTTCTCCCTCGTCCCTTCCATCCTCTGCCAAATTGGGAACCTGTGCAAACCAGGAGGTTAAAGGGCCTGTCTCTCCAAGTTGGGAGATTGAAAGTAAGGCAGTTGGAAAGTCAAACTGGAGCACCAGGAGAGGGACTATTCGTTGAGATTTAGAATCCTTTCGTATTCACAGTGTGTCCATTCTCTAGGTTTCCTGTACATGTTATAGCTGTAGTAATATTCCCTTGAACCTGGAGAGTTGGGACCCATGGAATGGGGGCCATGCATTATTGCTTGAAAGGGTCTGCATTTGCTCACCCAATCTCACCAATCCTCTCAGTCCCAAGTGTCCAGTCTTATGCCACATCCAGCTGTCATTGTAGATAGGGTCTTTCCAGGTTTCCTCAGACACCCTGAAGGAATTGTAAAGAATTTCCCTGTTTTTTGGTTTTGCTTTTGAAATTCCTTTTTATAGTGGGTTTGAGCTGATTCTCGCTGCCATGTTTATGCCACTCTAGACACACTTGATTCCCTTATGGAGTCATATCAATACATAGGTTATAAGATTCTTACTAGTCAGATATATTCCTCTGCGGGAAATATGGGGTTTTGAGTCTCTTTCACTGAGGAAGGTGTAGGTCTTGTCTATTCCAAAGTTGGTTTTTGGAACGGTCCCTGTGCTTATATCAAACTCTGGTTTTATGCATCACCCCACCTCTCCTTCCCCTTTATGCAGGCATAAGAGTGTTTTCTAAATGTGAGACTCTGTTCTCTTTCCTAACTCAGTTCACGAGTAGCCATGTTTACAGGATCTTCATAAGTGATATCTTATGATAAGTTTCTTTTTCTGTGTGACTTATTTCACTTAGAATCATCGTACCTGAATCCACTCACTTTGCTGCTACTGGTCTTATGACATTGATTTCATGGCTGAGGGATATTCCATCGTACGTAAGTACCACAATGTTTTGAACCATTTTTATATTTCCTGGCATATTGAAGGTGTACCCAAGTTGAGGTTCTTGTAGCCAGTGCAGCCCTAAATTTGGAGGTGGCTCTTTCTTATTGATTTTCAGTTTTCCCCAGGTATATTCCCTAGACTGGAAGTGGCCTTGGCTCTGTAGCTCTGTTGTTTACTTGTTTTAGGGAACACAATGCACTCCTCCAGTGAAGCAGTTGGCAATTGACAACCCGCCCATCAGCATAACAAGGCTCCCTGTTCTCCATGGCCTGTCTTGCCTTTCTGGTTTTTACACATTTTGTGGATGTCCCTTTTGACCGGTGGGAAGTGATACTTCTTTGTAGTGCAGATTTGCATTGCCCGCTTGCTTGCTTGGCCAAAAAGGGCGTATGCGTTTTCTCCTGAATATATTCAGGAGAAAACGCATACGCCCTTTTTGGCCAAGTGCACCATTGTCCAAGTTGTGCCCCTCTTCCTGTGCTTTACAGGCGATTCCAACGTACCTCTTGAAATCTGTTTCCTGCTATTTTGCCTCACTTTCAAGTCCGCCTCGTTGACTTCCCTCAACAGATTTTTGGACGATAGTTGTCCTTTATCACTCTGCCAGTTTGTGAATTGCTGTGCCCCTGAGCTCCATTTCTCAACTCGTTTTTTGTGAGCTGAACGCAAGTCCAAAATTTTGGATCATGTCCTATACTGGATCCCGGTGGGTTGCTGAGACTTTGGTTAATTCTTCTTCCTGCCGGGAAATTAGAGTGACATGTGCCCATCCAAATGCCTAACAGCTACTCTCTCATGGGTTCTCCCTCGTCCCTTCCATCCTCTGCCAAATTGGGAACCTGTGCAAACCAGGAGGTTAAAGGGCCTGTCTCTCCAAGTTGGGAGATTGATAGTAAGGCAGTTGGAAAGTCAAACTGGAGCACCAGGAGAGGGACTATCCGTTGAGTTTTAGAAACCTTTCGTATTCACAGTGTGTCCATTCTCTAGGTTTTCTGTACATGTTATAGCTCTAGTAATATTCCCTTGAACCTGGAGAGTTGGGACCCATGGAATGGGGGCCATGCATTATTGCTTGAAAGGGTCTGCATTTGCTCACCCAATCTCACCAATCCTCTCAGTCCCAAGTGTCCAGCCTTATGCCACATCCAGCTGTCATTGTAGATAGGGTCTTTCCAGGTTTCCTCAGACACCCTGAAGGAATTGTAAAGAATTTCCCTGTTTTTTGGTTTTGCTTTTGAAATTCCTTTTTATAGTGGGTTTGAGCTGATTCTCGCTGCCATGTTTATGCCACTCTAGACACACTTGATTCCCTTATGGAGACATATAAATACATAGGTTTTAAGATTCTTACTAGTCAGATATATTCCTCTGTGGGAAATATGGGGTTTGAGTCTCTTTCACTGAGGAAGGTGTAGGTCTTGTCTATTCCAAAGTTGGTTTTTGGAACGGTCCCTGTGCTTATATCAAACTCTGGTTTTATGCATCACCCCACCTCTCCTTCCCCTTTATGCAGGCATAAGAGTGTTTTCTAAATGTGAGACTCTGTTCTCTTTCCTAACTCAGTTCACGTGTAGCCATGTTTACAGGATCTTCATAAGTGATATCTTATGATAAGTTTCTTTTTCTGTGTGACTTATTTCACTTAGAATCATCGTACCTGAATCCACTCACTTTGCTGCTACTGGTCTTATGACATTGATTTCATGGCTGAGGGATATTCCATCGTACGTAAGTACCACAATGTTTTGAACCATTTTTATATTTCCTGGGATATTTAAGGTGTACCCAAGTTGAGGTTCTTGTAGCCAGTGCAGCCCTAAATTTGGAGGTGGCTCTTTCTTATTGATTTTCAGTGTTCCCCAGGTATATTCCCTAGACTGGAAGTGGCCTTGGCTCTGTAGCTCTGTTGTTTACTTGTTTTAGGGAACACAATGCACTCCTCCAGTGAGGCAGTTGGCAGTTTACATCCCACCCATCAGCATAACAAGGCTCCCTGTTCTCCAGGGCCTGTCTTGCCTTTCTGGTTTTTACACATTTGTGGAGGTCCCTTTTGACCGGTGGGAAGTGATACTTCTTTGTAGTGCAGATTTGCATTGCCCGCTTGCTTGCTTGGCCAAAAAGGGCGTATGCGTTTTCTCCTGAATATATTCAGGAGAAAATGCATACGCCCTTTTTGGCCAAGTGCACCATTGTCCAAGTTGTGCCCCTCTTCCTGTGCTTTACAGGCGATTCCAAGGTACCTCTTGAAATCTGTTTCCTGCTATTTTGCCTCGCTTTCAAGTCCGCCTCGTTGACTTCCCTCAACAGATTTTTGGACGATAGTTGTCCTTTATCACTCTGCCAGTTTGTGAATTGCTGTGCCCCTGAGCTCCATTTCTCAACTCGTTTTTTGTGAGCTGAACGCAAGTCCAAAATTTTGGATCATGTCCTATACTGGTTCCCGGTGGGTGGCTGAGACTTTGGTTAATTCTTCTTCCTGCCGGGAAATTAGAGTGACATGTGCCCGTCCAAATGCCTAACAGCTACTCTCTCATGGTTTCTCCCTCGTCCCTTCCATCCTCTGCCAAATTGGGAACCTGTGCAAACCAGGAGGTTAAAGGGCCTGTCTCTCCAAGTAGGGAGATTGAAAGTAAGGCAGTTGGAAAGTCAAACTGGAGCACCAGGAGAGGGACTATTCGTTGAGTTTTAGAAACGTTTCGTATTCACAGTGTGTCCATTCTCTAGGTTTCCTGTACATGTTATAGCTGTATTAATATTCCCTTGAACCTGGAGAGTTGGGACCCATGGAATGGGGGCCATGCATTATTGCTTGAAAGGGTCTGCATTTGCTCACCCAATCTCACCAATCCTCTCAGTCCCAAGTGTCCAGCCTTATGCCACATCCAGCTGTCATTGTAGACAGGGTCTTTCCAGGTTTCCTCAGACACCCTGAAGGAATTGTAAAGAATTTCCCTGTTTTTTGGTTTTGCTTTTGAAATTCCTTTTTATAGTGGGTTTGAGCTGATTCTCGCTGCCATGTTTATGCCACTCTAGACACACTTGATTCCCTTATGGAGACATATCAATACATAGGTTTTAAGATTCTTACTAGTCAGATATATTCCTCTGTGGGAAATATGGGGTTTTGAGTCTCTTTCACTGAGGAAGGTGTCGGTCTTGTCAATTCCAAAGTTGGTTTCTGAAACGGTCCCTGTGCTTATATCAAACTCTGGTTTTATGCATCACCCCACCTCTCCTTCCCCTTTATGCAGGCATAAGAGTGTTTTCTAAATGTGAGACTCTGTTCTCTTTCCTAACTCAGTTCACGTGTAGCCATGTTTACAGGATCTTCATAAGTGATATCTTATGATAAGTTTCTTTTTCTGTGTGACTTATTTCACTTAGAATCATCGTACCTGAATCGACTCACTTTGCTGCTACTGGTCTTATGACATTGATTTCATGGCTGAGGGATATTCCATCGTACGTAAGTACCACAATGTTTTGAACCATTTTTATATTTCCTGGCATATTTAAGGTGTACCCAAGTTGAGGTTCTTGTAGCCAGTGCAGCCCTAAATTTGGAGGTGGCTCTTTCTTATTGATTTTCAGTTTTCCCCAGGTATATTCCCTAGACTGGAAGTGGCCTTGGCTCTGTAGCTCTGTTGTTTACTTGTTTTAGGGAACACAATGCACTCCTCCAGTGAGGCAGTTGGCAATTGACATCCCGCCCATCAGCATAACAAGGCTCCCTGTTCTCCAGGGCCTGTCTTGCCTTTCTGGTTTTTACACATTTGTGGATGTCCCTTTTGACCGGTGGGAAGTGATACTTCTTTGTAGTGCAGATTTGCATTGCCCGCTTGCTTGCTTGGCCAAAAAGGGCGTATGCGTTTTCTCCTGAATATATTCAGGAGAAAACGCATACGCCCTTTTTGGCCAAGTGCACCGTTGTCCAAGTTGTGCCCCTCTTCCTGTGCTTTACAGGCGATTCCAAGGTACCTCTTGAAATCTGTTTCCTGCTAATTTGCCTCGCTTTCAAGTCCGCCTCGTTGACTTCCCTCAACAGATTTTTGGACGATAGTTGTCCTTTATCACTCTGCCAGTTTGTGAATTGCTGTGCCCCTGAGCTCCATTTCTCAACTCGTTTTTTGTGAGCTGAACGCAAGTCCAAAATTTTGGATCATGTCCTAAACTGGTTCCCGGTGGGTGGCTGAGACTTTGGTTAATTCTTCTTCCTGCCGGGAAATTAGAGTGACATGTGCCCGTCCAAATGCCTAACAGCTACTCTCTCATGGGTTCTCCCTCGTCCCTTCCATCCTCTGCCAAATTGGGAACCTGTGCAAACCAGGAGGTTAAAGGGCCTGTCTCTCCAAGTTGGGAGATTGAAAGTAAGGCAGTTGGAAAGTCAAACTGGAGCACCAGGAAAGGGACTATTCGTTGAGTTTTAGAATCCTTTCGTATTCACAGTGTGTCCATTCTCTAGGTTTCCTGTACATGTTATAGCTGTAGTAATATTCCCTTGAACCTGGAGAGTTGGGACCCATGGAATGGGGGCCATGCATTATTGCTTGAAAGGGTCTGCATTTGCTCACCCAATCTCACCAATCCTCTCAGTCACAAGTGTCCAGCCTTATGCCACATCCAGCTGTCATTGTAGACAGGGTCTTTCCAGGTTTCCTCAGACACCCTGAAGGAATTGTAAAGAATTTCCCTGTTTTTTGGTTTTGCTTTTGAAATTCCTTTTTATAGTGGGTTTGAGCTGATTCTCGCTGCCATGTTTATGCCACTCTAGACACACTTGATTCCCTTATGGAGTCATATCAATACATAGGTTTTAAGATTCTTACTAGTCAGATATATTCCTCTGCGGGAAATATGGGGTTTTGTGTCTCTTTCACTGAGGAAGGTGTAGGTCTTGTCTATTCCAAAGTTGGTTTTTGGAACGGTCCCTGTGCTTATATCAAACTCTGGTTTTATGCATCACCCCACCTCTCCTTCCCGTTTATGCAGGCATAAGAGTGTTTTCTAACTGTGAGACTCTGTTCTCTTTCCTAACTCAGTTCACGAGTAGCCATGTTTACAGGATCTTCATAAGTGATATCTTATGATAAGTTTATTTTTCTGTGTGACTTATTTCACTTAGAATCATCGTACCTGAATCCACTCACTTTGCTGCTACTGGTCTTATGACATTGATTTCATGGCTGAGGGATATTCCATCGTACGTAAGTACCACAATGTTTTGAACCATTTTTATATTTCCTGGCATATTGAAGGTGTACCCAAGTTGAGGTTCTTGTAGCCAGTGCAGCCCTAAATTTGGAGGTGGCTCTTTCTTATTGATTTTCAGTTTTCCCCAGGTATATTCCCTAGACTGGAAGTGGCCTTGGCTCTGTAGCTCTGTTGTTTACTTGTTTTAGGGAACACAATGCACTCCTCCAGTGAAGCAGTTGGCAATTGACATCCCGCCCATCAAAATAACAAGGCTCCCTGTTCTCCATGGCCTGTCTTGCCTTTCTGGTTTTTACACATTTTGTGGATGTCCCTTTTGACCGGTGGGAAGTGATACTTCTTTGTAGTGCAGATTTGCATTGCCCGCTTGCTTGCTTGGCCAAAAAGGGCGTATGCGTTTTCTCCTGAATATATTCAGGAGAAAACGCATACGCCCTTTTTGGCCAAGTGCACCATTGTCCAAGTTGTGCCCCTCTTCCTGTGCTTTACAGGCGATTCCAACGTACCTCTTGAAATCTGTTTCCTGCTATTTTGCCTCACTTTCAAGTCCGCCTCGTTGACTTCCCTCAACAGATTTTTGGACGATAGTTGTCCTTTATCACTCTGCCAGTTTGTGAATTGCTGTGCCCCTGAGCTCCATTTCTCAACTCGTTTTTTGTGAGCTGAACGCAAGTCCAAAATTTTGGATCATGTCCTATACTAGTTCGCGGTGGGTGGCTGAGACTTTGGTTAATTCTTCTTCCTGCCGGGAAATTAGAGTGACATGTGCCCGTCCAAATGCCTAACAGCTACTCTCTCATGGGTTCTCCCTCGTCCCTTCCATCCTCTGCCAAATTGGGAACCTGTGCAAACCAGGAGGTTAAAGGGCCTGTCTCTCCAAGTTGGGAGATTGATAGTAAGGCAGTTGGAAAGTCAAACTGGAGCACCAGGAGAGGGACTATTCGTTGAGTTTTAGAAACCTTTCGTATTCACAGTGTGTCCATTCTCTAGGTTTCCTGTACATGTTATAGTTGTAGTAATATTCCCTTGAACCTGGAGAGTTGGGACCCATGGAATGGGGGCCATGCATTATTGCTTGAAAGGGTCTGCATTTGCTCACCCATTCTCACCAATCCTCTCAGTCCCAAGTGTCCAGCTTTATGCCTCATACAGCTGTCATTGTAGATAGGGTCTTTCCAGGTTTCCTCAGACACCCTGAAGGAATTGTAAAGAATTTCCCTGTTTTTTGGTTTTGCTTTTGAAATTCCTTTTTATAGTGGGTTTGAGCTGATTCTCGCTGCCATGTTTATGCCATTCTAGACTCAGTAGATTCCCTTATGGATACATATCAATAAATAAGTTTTATGATTCTTACTCGTGAGAAATATTCATCTGTGGGAAATATGGGGTTTTGAGTCCCTTTCACTGAGGAAGGTGTAGGTCTTGTCTATTCCATAGTTGGTTTTTGGAATGGTACCTGTGCTTATATCAAACTCTGGATTTATGCATCACCACACCTCTCCTTCCCCCTTAAGAAGGCATAAGAGTGTTTTCTAAATGTGAGACTCTGTTCTCTTTCCTAACTCAGTTCACGTGTAGCCATGTTTACAGGATCTTCATAAGTGATATCTTATGATAAGTTTCTTTTTCTGTGTGACTTATTTCACTTAGAATCATCGTACCTGAATCCACTCACTTTGCTGCTACTGGTCTTATGACATTGATTTCATGGCTGAGGGATATTCCATCGTACGTAAGTACCACAATGTTTTGAACCATTTTTATATTTCCTGGGATATTTAAGGTGTACCCAAGTTGAGGTTCTTGTAGTCAGTGCAGCCCTAAATTTGGAGGTGGCTCTTTCTTATTGATTTTCAGTTTTCCCAAGGTATATTCCCTAGACTGGAAGTGGCCTTGGCTCTGTAGCTCTGTTGTTTACTTGTTTTAGGGAACACAATGCACTCCTCCAGTGAGGCAGTTGGCAGTTTACATCCCGCCCATCAGCATAACAAGGCTCCCAGTTCTCCAGGGCCTGTCTTGCCTTTCTGGTTTTTACACATTTTGTGGATGTCCCTTTTGACCGGTGGGAAGTGATACTTCTTTGTAGTGCAGATTTGCATTGCCCGCTTGCTTGCTTGGCCAAAAAGGGCGTATGCGTTTTCTCCTGAATATATTCAGGAGAAAACGCATACGCCCTTTTTGGCCAAGTGCACCATTGTCCAAGTTGTGCCCCTCTTCCTGTGCTTTACAGGCGATTCCAACGTACCTCTTGAAATCTGTTTCCTGCTATTTTGCCTCACTTTCAAGTCCGCCTCGTTGACTTCCCTCAACAGATTTTTGGACGATAGTTGTCCTTTATCACTCTGCCAGTTTGTGAATTGCTGTGCCCCTGAGCTCCATTTCTCCACTCGTTTTTTGTGAGCTGAACGCAAGTCCAAAATTTTGGATCATGTCCTATACTGGTTCCCGGTGGGTGGCTGAGACTTTGGTTAATTCTTCTTCCTGCCGGGAAATTAGAGTGACATGTGCCCGTCCAAATGCCTAACAGCTACTCTCTCATGGGTTCTCCCTCGTCCCTTCCATCCTCTGCCAAATTGGGAACCTGTGCAAACCAGGAGGTTAAAGGGCCTGTCTCTCCAAGTTGGGAGATTGATAGTAAGGCAGTTGGAAAGTCAAACTGGAGCACCAGGAGAGGGACTATTCGTTGAGTTTTAGACACCTTTCGTATTCACAGTGTGTCCATTCTCTAGGTTTCCTGTACATGTTATAGCTGTAGTAATATTCCCTTGAACCTGGAGAGTTGGGACCCATGGAATGGGAGCCATGCATTATTGCTTGAAAGGGTCTGCATTTGCTCACCCAATCTCACCAATCCTCTCAGTCCCAAGTGTCCAGCCTTATGCCACATCCAGCTGTCATTGTAGATAGGGTCTTTCCAGGTTTCCTCAGACACCCTGAAGGAATTGTAAAGAATTTCCCTGTTTTTTGGTTTTGCTTTTGAAATTCCTTTTTATAGTGGGTTTGAGCTGATTCTCGCTGCCATGTTTATGCCACTCTAGATACACTTGATTCCCTTATGGAGACATATCAATACATAGGTTTTAAGATTTTTACTAGTCAGATATATTCCTCTGTGGGAAATATGGGGTTTTGAGTCTCTTTCACTGAGGAAGGTGTAGGTCTTGTCTATTCCAAAGTTGGTTTTTGAAACGGTCCCTGTGCTTATATCAAACTCTGGTTTTATGCATCACCCCACCTCTCATTCCCCTTTATGCAGGCATAAGAGTGTTTTCTAAATGTGAGACTCTGTTCTCTTTCCTAACTCAGTTCACGTGTAGCCATGTTTACAGGATCTTCATAAGTGATATCTTATGATAAGCTTCTTTTTTCTGTGTGACTTATTTCACTTAGAATCATCGTACCTGAATCCACTCACTTTGCTGCTACTGGTCTTATGACATTGATTTCATGGCTGAGGAATATTCCATCGTACGTAAGTACCACAATGTTTTGAACCATTTTTAGATTTCCTGGGATATTTAAGGTGTACCCAAGTTGAGGTTCTTGTAGTCAGTGCAGCCCTAAATTTGGAGGTGGCTCTTTCTTATTGATTTTCAGTTTTCCCAAGGTATATTCCCTAGACTGGAAGTGGCCTTGGCTCTGTAGCTCTGTTGTTTACTTGTTTTAGGGAACACAATGCACTCCTCCAGTGAGGCAGTTGGCAATTTACATCCCGCCCATCAGCATAACAAGGCTCCCTGTTCTCCAGGGCCTGTCTTGCCTTTCTGGTTTTTACACATTTTGTGGATGTCCCTTTTGACCGGTGGGAAGTGATACTTCTTTGTAGTGCAGATTTGCATTGCCCGCTTGCTTGCTTGGCCAAAAAGGGCGTATGCGTTTTCTCCTGAATATATTCAGGAGAAAACGCATACGCCCTTTTTGGCCAAGTGCACCATTGTCCAAGTTGTGCCCCTCTTCCTGTGCTTTACAGGCGATTCCAACGTACCTCTTGAAATCTGTTTCCTGCTATTTTGCCTCGCTTTCAAGTCCACCTCGTTGACTACCCTCAAGAGATTTTTGGATGATAGTTGTCCTTTATCACTCTGCCAGTTTGTGAATTGCTGTGCCCCTGAGCTCCATTTCTCAACTCGTTTTTTGTGAGCTGAACGCAAGTCCAAAATTTTGGATCATGTCCTATACTGGTTCCCGGTGGGTGGCTGAGACTTTGGTTAATTCTTCTTCCTGCCGGGAAATTAGAGTGACATGTGCCCGTCCAAATGCCTAACAGCTACTCTCTCATGGGTTCTCCCTCGTCCTTTCCATCCTCTGCCAAATTGGGAACCTGTGCAAACCAGGAGGTTAAAGGGCCTGTCTCTCCAAGTTGGGAGATTGATAGTAAGGCAGTTGGAAAGTCAAACTGGAGCACCAGGAGAGGGACTATTCGTTGAGTTTTAGAAACCTTTCGTATTCACAGTGTGTCCATTGTCTAGGTTTCCTGTACATGTTATAGCTGTAGTAATATTCCCTTGAACATGGAGAGTTGGGACCCATGGAATGGGGGCCATGCATTATTGCTTGAAAGTGTCTGCATTTGCTCACCCAATCTCACCAATCCTCTCAGTCCCAAGTGTCCAGCTTTATGCCTCATCCAGCTGTCATTGTAGATAGGGTCTTTCCAGGTTTCCTCAGACACCCTGAAGGAATTTTAAAGAATTTCCCTGTTTTTTGGTTTTGCTTTTGAAATTCCTTTTTATACTGGGTTTGAGCTGATTCTCGCTGCCATGTTTATGCCACTCTAGACACACTTGATTCCCTTATGGAGACATATCAATACATAGGTTTTAAGATTCTTACTAGTCAGATATATTCCTCTGTGGGAAATATGGGGTTTTGAGTCTCTTTCACTGAGGAAGGTGTAGGTCTTGTCTATTCCAAAGTTGGTTTTTGAAACGGTCCCTGTGCTTATATCAAACTCTGGTTTTATGCATCACCCCACCTCTCCTTCCCCTTTATGCAGGCATAAGAGTGTTTTCTAAATGTGAGACTCTGTTCTCTTTCCTAACTCAGTTCACGTGTAGCCATGTTTACAGGATCTACCTAAGTGATATCATATGATCAGTTTCTTTTTCTGTGTGACTTATTTCACTTAGAATCTTCGTACCTGAATCCACTCACTTTGCTGCTACTGGTCTTATGACATTGATTTCATGGCTGAGGGATATTCCATCGTACGTAAGTACCACAATGTTTTGAACCATTTTTATATTTCCTGGGATATTTAAGGTGTACCCAAGTTGAGGTTCTTGTAGTCAGTGCAGCCCTAAATTTGGAGGTGGCTCTTTCTTATTGATTTTCAGTTTTCCCAAGGTATATTCCCTAGACTGGAAGTGGCCTTGGCTCTGTAGCTCTGTTGTTTACTTGTTTTAGGGAACACAATGCACTCCTCCAGTGAGGCAGTTGGCAGTTTACATCCCGCCCATCAGCATAACAAGGCTCCCAGTTCTCCAGGGCCTGTCTTGCCTTTCTGGTTTTTACACATTTTGTGGATGTCCCTTTTGACCGGTGGGAAGTGATACTTCTTTGTAGTGCAGATTTGCATTGCCCGCTTGCTTGCTTGGCCAAAAAGGGCGTATGCGTTTTCTCCTGAATATATTCAGGAGAAAATGCATACGCCCTTTTTGGCCAAGTGCACCATTGTCCAAGTTGTGCCCCTCTTCCTGTGCTTTACAGGCGATTCCAACGTACCTCTTGAAATCTGTTTCCTGCTATTTTGCCTCACTTTCAAGTCCGCCTCGTTGACTTCCCTCAACAGATTTTTGGACGATAGTTGTCCTTTATCACTCTGCCAGTTTGTGAATTGCTGTGCCCCTGAGCTCCATTTCTCAACTCGTTTTTTGTGAGCTGAACGCAAGTCCAAAATTTTGGATCATGACCTATACTGGTTCCCGGTGGGTGGCTGAGACTTTGGTTAATTCTTCTTCCTGCCGGGAAATTAGAGTGACATGTGCCCGTCCAAATGCCTAACAGCTACTCTCTCATGGGTTCTCCCTCGTCCCTTCCATCCTCTGCCAAATTGGGAACCTGTGCAAACCAGGAGGTTAAAGGGCCTGTCTCTCCAAGTTGGGAGATTGATAGTAAGGCAGTTGGAAAGTCAAACTGGAGCACCAGGAGAGGGACTATTCGTTGAGTTTTAGACACCTTTCGTATTCACAGTGTGTCCATTCTCTAGGTTTCCTGTACATGTTATAGCTGTAGTAATATTCCCTTGAACCTGGAGAGTTGGGACCCATGGAATGGGGGCCATGCATTATTGCTTGAAAGGGTCTGCATTTGCTCACCCAATCTCACCAATCCTCTCAGTCCCAAGTGTCCAGCCTTATGCCACATCCAGCTGTCATTGTAGATAGGGTCTTTCCAGGTTTCCTCAGACACCCTGAAGGAATTGTAAAGAATTTCCCTGTTTTTTGGTTTTGCTTTTGAAATTCCTTTTTATAGTGGGTTTGAGCTGATTCTCGCTGCCATGTTTATGCCACTCTAGATACACTTGATTCCCTTATGGAGACATATCAATACATAGGTTTTAAGATTCTTACTAGTCAGATATATTCCTCTGTGGGAAATATGGGGTTTTGAGTCTCTTTCACTGAGGAAGGTGTAGGTCTTGTCTATTCCAAAGTTGGTTTTTGAAACGGTCCCTGTGCTTATATCAAACTCTGGTTTTATGCATCACCCCACCTCTCATTCCCCTTTATGCAGGCATAAGAGTGTTTTCTAAATGTGAGACTCTGTTCTCTTTCCTAACTCAGTTCACGTGTAGCCATGTTTACAGGATCTTCATAAGTGATATCTTATGATAAGCTTCTTTTTTCTGTGTGACTTATTTCACTTAGAATCATCGTACCTGAATCCACTCACTTTGCTGCTACTGGTCTTATGACATTGATTTCATGGCTGAGGAATATTCCATCGTACGTAAGTACCACAATGTTTTGAACCATTTTTATATTTCCTGGGATATTTAAGGTGTACCCAAGTTGAGGTTCTTGTAGTCAGTGCAGCCCTAAATTTGGAGGTGGCTCTTTCTTATTGATTTTCAGTTTTCCCAAGGTATATTCCCTAGACTGGAAGTGGCCTTGGCTCTGTAGCTCTGTTGTTTACTTGTTTTAGGGAACACAATGCACTCCTCCAGTGAGGCAGTTGGCAGTTTACATCCCGCCCATCAGCATAACAAGGCTCCCAGTTCTCCAGGGCCTGTCTTGCCTTTCTGGTTTTTACACATTTTGTGGATGTCCCTTTTGACCGGTGGGAAGTGATACTTCTTTGTAGTGCAGATTTGCATTGCCCGCTTGCTTGCTTGGCCAAAAAGGGCGTATGCGTTTTCTCCTGAATATATTCAGGAGAAAATGCATACGCCCTTTTTGGCCAAGTGCACCATTGTCCAAGTTGTGCCCCTCTTCCTGTGCTTTACAGGCGATTCCAACGTACCTCTTGAAATCTGTTTCCTGCTATTTTGCCTCACTTTCAAGTCCGCCTCGTTGACTTCCCTCAACAGATTTTTGGACGATAGTTGTCCTTTATCACTCTGCCAGTTTGTGAATTGCTGTGCCCCTGAGCTCCATTTCTCAACTCGTTTTTTGTGAGCTGAACGCAAGTCCAAAATTTTGGATCATGACCTATACTGGTTCCCGGTGGGTGGCTGAGACTTTGGTTAATTCTTCTTCCTGCCGGGAAATTAGAGTGACATGTGCCCGTCCAAATGCCTAACAGCTACTCTCTCATGGGTTCTCCCTCGTCCCTTCCATCCTCTGCCAAATTGGGAACCTGTGCAAACCAGGAGGTTAAAGGGCCTGTCTCTCCAAGTTGGGAGATTGATAGTAAGGCAGTTGGAAAGTCAAACTGGAGCACCAGGAGAGGGACTATTCGTTGAGTTTTAGACACCTTTCGTATTCACAGTGTGTCCATTCTCTAGGTTTCCTGTACATGTTATAGCTGTAGTAATATTCCCTTGAACCTGGAGAGTTGGGACCCATGGAATGGGGGCCATGCATTATTGCTTGAAAGGGTCTGCATTTGCTCACCCAATCTCACCAATCCTCTCAGTCCCAAGTGTCCAGCCTTATGCCACATCCAGCTGTCATTGTAGATAGGGTCTTTCCAGGTTTCCTCAGACACCCTGAAGGAATTGTAAAGAATTTCCCTGTTTTTTGGTTTTGCTTTTGAAATTCCTTTTTATAGTGGGTTTGAGCTGATTCTCGCTGCCATGTTTATGCCACTCTAGATACACTTGATTCCCTTATGGAGACATATCAATACATAGGTTTTAAGATTCTTACTAGTCAGATATATTCCTCTGTGGGAAATATGGGGTTTTGAGTCTCTT
The DNA here is from genome assembly GCF_025265405.1 of Mesoplodon densirostris. Lineage (NCBI taxonomy): Eukaryota > Metazoa > Chordata > Mammalia > Artiodactyla > Ziphiidae > Mesoplodon > Mesoplodon densirostris. The sequence continues at coordinate 1,020,747 of NW_026778205.1, forward strand.
TCACTGAGGAAGGTGTAGGTCTTGTCTATTCCAAAGTTGGTTTTTGAAACGGTCCCTGTGCTTATATCAAACTCTGGTTTTATGCATCACCCCACCTCTCATTCCCCTTTATGCAGGCATAAGAGTGTTTTCTAAATGTGAGACTCTGTTCTCTTTCCTAACTCAGTTCACGTGTAGCCATGTTTACAGGATCTTCATAAGTGATATCTTATGATAAGCTTCTTTTTTCTGTGTGACTTATTTCACTTAGAATCATCGTACCTGAATCCACTCACTTTGCTGCTACTGGTCTTATGACATTGATTTCATGGCTGAGGAATATTCCATCGTACGTAAGTACCACAATGTTTTGAACCATTTTTATATTTCCTGGGATATTTAAGGTGTACCCAAGTTGAGGTTCTTGTAGTCAGTGCAGCCCTAAATTTGGAGGTGGCTCTTTCTTATTGATTTTCAGTTTTCCCAAGGTATATTCCCTAGACTGGAAGTGGCCTTGGCTCTGTAGCTCTGTTGTTTACTTGTTTTAGGGAACACAATGCACTCCTCCAGTGAGGCAGTTGGCAATTTACATCCCGCCCATCAGCATAACAAGGCTCCCTGTTCTCCAGGGCCTGTCTTGCCTTTCTGGTTTTTACACATTTTGTGGATGTCCCTTTTGACCGGTGGGAAGTGATACTTCTTTGTAGTGCAGATTTGCATTGCCCGCTTGCTTGCTTGGCCAAAAAGGGCGTATGCATTTTCTCCTGAATATATTCAGGAGAAAACGCATACGCCCTTTTTGGCCAAGTGCACCATTGTCCAAGTTGTGCCCCTCTTCCTGTGCTTTACAGGCGATTCCAACGTACCTCTTGAAATCTGTTTCCTGCTATTTTGCCTCGCTTTCAAGTCCACCTCTTTGACTACCCTCAAGAGATTTTTGGATGATAGTTGTCCTTTATCACTCTGCCAGTTTGTGAATTGCTGTGCCCCTGAGCTCCATTTCTCAACTCGTTTTTTGTGAGCTGAACGCAAGTCCAAAATTTTGGATCATGTCCTATACTGGTTCCCGGTGGGTGGCTGAGACTTTGGTTAATTCTTCTTCCTGCCGGGAAATTAGAGTGACATGTGCCCGTCCAAATGCCTAACAGCTACTCTCTCATGGGTTCTCCCTCGTCCTTTCCATCCTCTGCCAAATTGGGAACCTGTGCAAACCAGGAGGTTAAAGGGCCTGTCTCTCCAAGTTGGGAGATTGATAGTAAGGCAGTTGGAAAGTCAAACTGGAGCACCACGAGAGGGACTATTCGTTGAGTTTTAGAAACCTTTCGTATTCACAGTGTGTCCATTGTCTAGGTTTCCTGTACATGTTATAGCTGTAGTAATATTCCCTTGAACATGGAGAGTTGGGACCCATGGAATGGGGGCCATGCATTATTGCTTGAAAGTGTCTGCATTTGCTCACCCAATCTCACCAATCCTCTCAGTCCCAAGTGTCCAGCTTTATGCCTCATCCAGCTGTCATTGTAGATAGGGTCTTTCCAGGTTTCCTCAGACACCCTGAAGGAATTGTAAAGAATTTCCCTGTTTTTTGGTTTTGCTTTTGAAATTCCTTTTTATAGTGGGTTTGAGCTGATTCTCGCTGCCATGTTTATGCCACTCTAGACACACTTGATTCCCTTATGGAGACATATCAATACATAGGTTTTAAGATTCTTACTAGTCAGATATATTCCTCTGTGGGAAATATGGGGTTTTGAGTCTCTTTCACTGAGGAAGGTGTAGGTCTTGTCTATTCCAAAGTTGGTTTCTGAAACGGTCCCTGTGCTTATATCAAACTCTGGTTTTATGCATCACCCCACCTCTCCTTCCCCTTTATGCAGGCATAAGAGTGTTTTCTAAATGTGAGACTCTGTTCTCTTTCCTAACTCAGTTCACGTGTAGCCATGTTTACAGGATCTACCTAAGTTATATCATATGATAAGTTTCTTTTTCTGTGTGACTTATTTCACTTAGAATCATCGTACCTGAATCCACTCACTTTGCTGCTACTGGTCTTATGACATTGATTTCATGGCTGAGGGATATTCCATCGTACGTAAGTACCACAATGTTTTGAACCATTTTTATATTTCCTGGGATATTTAAGGTGTACCCAAGTTGAGGTTCTTGTAGTCAGTGCAGCCCTAAATTTGGAGGTGGCTCTTTCTTATTGATTTTCAGTTTTCCCAAGGTATATTCCCTAGGCTGGAAGTGGCCTTGGCTCTGTAGCTCTGTTGTTTACTTGTTTTAGGGAACACAATGCACTCCTCCAGTGAGGCAGTTGGCAATTTACATCCCGCCCATCAGCATAACAAGGCTCCCAGTTCTCCAGGGCCTGTCTTGCCTTTCTGGTTTTTACACATTTTGTGGATGTCCCTTTTGACCGGTGGGAAGTGATACTTCTTTGTAGTGCAGATTTGCATTGCCCGCTTGCTTGCTTGGCCAAAAAAAGCGTATGCGTTTTCTCCTGAATATATTCAGGAGAAAACGCATACGCCCTTTTTGGCCAAGTGCACCATTGTCCAAGTTGTGCCCCTCTTCCTGTGCTTTACAGGCGATTCCAACGTACCTCTTGAAATCTGTTTCCTGCTATTTTGCCTCGCTTTCAAGTCCGCCTCGTTGACTTCCCTCAACAGATTTTTGGACGATAGTTGTCCTTTATCACTCTGACAGTTTGTGAATTGCTGTGCCCCTGAGCTCCATTTCTCAACTCGTTTTTTGTGAGCTGAACGCAAGTCCAAAATTTTGGATCATGTCCTATACTGGTTCCCGGTGGGTGGCTGAGACTTTGGTTAATTCTTCTTCCTGCCGGGAAATTAGAGTGACATGTGCCCGTCCAAATGCCTAACAGCTACTCTCTCATGGGTTCTCTCTCGTCCCTTCTATCCTCTGCCAAATTGGGAACCTGTGCAAACCAGGAGGTTAAAGGGCCTGTCTCTCCAAGTTGGGAGATTGATAGTAAGGCAGTTGGAAAGTCAAACTGGAGCACCACGAGAGGGACTATTCGTTGAGTTTTAGAAACGTTTCGTATTCACAGTGTGTCCATTGTCTAGGTTTCCTGTACATGTTATAGCTGTAGTAATATTCCCTTGAACATGGAGAGTTGGGACCCATGGAATGGGGGCCATGCATTATTGCTTGAAAGGGTCTGCATTCGCTCACCCAATCTCACCAATCCTCTCAGTCCCAAGTGTCCAGCCTTATGCCACATCCAGCTGTCATTGTAGATAGGGTCTTTCCAGGTTTCCTCAGACACCCTGAAGGAATTGTAAAGAATTTCCCTGTTTTTTGGTTTTGCTTTTGAAATTCCTTTTTATAGTGGGTTTGAGCTGATTCTCGCTGCCATGTTTATGCCACTCTAGACACACTTGATTCCCTTATGGAGACATATCAATACATAGGTTTTAAGATTCTTACTAGTCAGATATATTCCTCTGTGGGAAATATGGGGTTTTGAGTCTCTTTCACTGAGGAAGGTGTAGGTCTTGTCTATTCCAAAGTTGGTTTCTGAAACGGTCCCTGTGCTTATATCAAACTCTGGTTTTATGCATCACCCCACCTCTCCTTCCCCTTTATGCAGGCATAAGAGTGTTTTCTAAATGTGAGACTCTGTTCTCTTTCCTAACTCAGTTCACGTGTAGCCATGTTTACAGGATCTTCATAAGTGATATCTTATGATAAGTTTCTTTTTCTGTGTGACTTATTTCACTTAGAATCATCGTACCTGAATCCACTCACTTTGCTGCTACTGGTCTTATGACATTGATTTCATGGCTGAGGGATATTCCATCGTACGTAAGTACCACAATGTTTTGAACCATTTTTATATTTCCTGGGATATTTAAGGTGTACCCAAGTTGAGGTTCTTGTAGTCAGTGCAGCCCTAAATTTGGAGGTGGCTCTTTCTTATTGATTTTCAGTTTTCCCAAGGTATATTCCCTAGACTGGAAGTGGCCTTGGCTCTGTAGCTCTGTTGTTTACTTGTTTTAGGGAACACAATGCACTCCTCCAGTGAGGCAGTTGGCAGTTTACATCCCGCCCATCAGCATAACAAGGCTCCCAGTTCTCAAGGGCCTCTCTTGCCTTTCTGGTTTTTACACATTTTGTGGATGTCCCTTTTGACCGGTGGGAAGTGATACGTCTTTGTAGTGCAGATTTGCATTGCCCGCTTGCTTGCTTGGCCAAAAAGTGCGTATGCGTTTTCTCCTGAATATATTCAGGAGAAAACGCATACGCCCTTTTTGGCCAAGTGCACCATTGTCCAAGTTGTGCCCCTCTTCCTGTGCTTTACAGGCGATTCCAACGTACCTCTTGAAATCTGTTTCCTGCTATTTTGCCTCGCTTTCAAGTCCACCTCGTTGACTTCCCTCAAGAGATTTTTGGATGATAGTTGTCCTTTATCACTCTGCCAGTTTGTGAATTGCTGTGCCCCTGAGCTCCATTTCTCAACTCGTTTTTTGTGAGCAGAACGCAAGTCCAAAATTTTGGATCATGTCCTATACTGGTTCCCGGTGGGTGGCTGAGACTTTGGTTAATTCTTCTTCCTGCCGGGAAATTAGAGTGACATGTGCCCGTCCAAATGCCTAACAGCTACTCTCTCATGGGTTCTCCCTCGTCCTTTCCATCCTCTGCCAAATTGGGAACCTGTGCAAACCAAGAGGTTAAAGGGCCTGTCTCTCCAAGTTGGGAGATTGATAGTAAGGCAGTTGGAAAGTCAAACTGGAGCACCAGGAGAGGGACTATTCGTTGAGTGTTAGAAACCTTTCGTATTCACAGTGTGTCCATTCTCTAGGTTTCCTGTACATGTTATAGCTGTAGTAATATTCCCTTGAACCTGGAGAGTTGGGACCCATGGAATGGGGGCCATGCATTATTGCTTGAAAGGGTCTGCATTTGCTCACCCAATCTCACCAATCCTCTCAGTCCCAAGTGTCCAGCTTTATGCCTCATACAGCTGTCATTGTAGATAGGGTCTTTCCAGGTTTCCTCAGACACCCTGAAGGAATTGTAAAGAATTTCCCTGTTTTTTGGTTTTGCTTTTGAAATTCCTTTTTATACTGGGTTTGAGCTGATTCTCGCTGCCATGTTTATGCCACTCTAGACACACTTGATTCCCTTATGGAGACATATCAATACATAGGTTTTAAGATTCTTACTAGTCAGATATATTCCTCTGTGGGAAATATGGGGTTTTGAGTCTCTTTCACTGAGGAAGGTGTAGGTCTTGTCTATTCCAAAGTTGGTTTTTGAAACGGTGCCTGTGCTTATATCAAACTCTGGTTTTATGCATCACCCCACCTCTCCTTCCCCTTTATGCAGGCATAAGAGTGTTTTCTAAATGTGAGACTCTGTTCTCTTTCCTAACTCAGTTCACGTGTAGCCATGTTTACAGGATCTTCATAAGTGATATCTTATGATAAGTTTCTTTTTCTGTGTGACTTATTTCACTTAGAATCATCGTACCTGAATCGACTCACTTTGCTGCTACTGGTCTTATGACATTGATTTCATGGCTGAGGGATATTCCATCGTACGTAAGTACCACAATGTTTTGAACCATTTTTATATTTCCTGGCATATTTAAGGTGTACCCAAGTTGAGGTTCTTGTAGCCAGTGCAGCCCTAAATTTGGAGGTGGCTCTTTCTTATTGATTTTCAGTTTTCCCCAGGTATATTCCCTAGACTGGAAGTGGCCTTGGCTCTGTAGCTCTGTTGTTTACTTGTTTTAGGGAACACAATGCACTCCTCCAGTGAGGCAGTTGGCAATTGACATCCCGCCCATCAGCATAACAAGGCTCCCTGTTCTCCAGGGCCTGTCTTGCCTTTCTGGTTTTTACACATTTGTGGATGTCCCTTTTGACCGGTGGGAAGTGATACTTCTTTGTAGTGCAGATTTGCATTGCCCGCTTGCTTGCTTGGCCAAAAAGGGCGTATGCGTTTTCTCCTGAATATATTCAGGAGAAAACGCATACGCCCTTTTTGGCCAAGTGCACCGTTGTCCAAGTTGTGCCCCTCTTCCTGTGCTTTACAGGCGATTCCAAGGTACCTCTTGAAATCTGTTTCCTGCTAATTTGCCTCGCTTTCAAGTCCGCCTCGTTGACTTCCCTCAACAGATTTTTGGACGATAGTTGTCCTTTATCACTCTGCCAGTTTGTGAATTGCTGTGCCCCTGAGCTCCATTTCTCAACTCGTTTTTTGTGAGCTGAACGCAAGTCCAAAATTTTGGATCATGTCCTAAACTGGTTCCCGGTGGGTGGCTGAGACTTTGGTTAATTCTTCTTCCTGCCGGGAAATTAGAGTGACATGTGCCCGTCCAAATGCCTAACAGCTACTCTCTCATGGGTTCTCCCTCGTCCCTTCCATCCTCTGCCAAATTGGGAACCTGTGCAAACCAGGAGGTTAAAGGGCCTGTCTCTCCAAGTTGGGAGATTGAAAGTAAGGCAGTTGGAAAGTCAAACTGGAGCACCAGGAAAGGGACTATTCGTTGAGTTTTAGAATCCTTTCGTATTCACAGTGTGTCCATTCTCTAGGTTTCCTGTACATGTTATAGCTGTAGTAATATTCCCTTGAACCTGGAGAGTTGGGACCCATGGAATGGGGGCCATGCATTATTGCTTGAAAGGGTCTGCATTTGCTCACCCAATCTCACCAATCCTCTCAGTCACAAGTGTCCAGCCTTATGCCACATCCAGCTGTCATTGTAGACAGGGTCTTTCCAGGTTTCCTCAGACACCCTGAAGGAATTGTAAAGAATTTCCCTGTTTTTTGGTTTTGCTTTTGAAATTCCTTTTTATAGTGGGTTTGAGCTGATTCTCGCTGCCATGTTTATGCCACTCTAGACACACTTGATTCCCTTATGGAGTCATATCAATACATAGGTTTTAAGATTCTTACTAGTCAGATATATTCCTCTGCGGGAAATATGGGGTTTTGTGTCTCTTTCACTGAGGAAGGTGTAGGTCTTGTCTATTCCAAAGTTGGTTTTTGGAACGGTCCCTGTGCTTATATCAAACTCTGGTTTTATGCATCACCCCACCTCTCCTTCCCGTTTATGCAGGCATAAGGGTGTTTTCTAACTGTGAGACTCTGTTCTCTTTCCTAACTCAGTTCACGAGTAGCCATGTTTACAGGATCTTCATAAGTGATATCTTATGATAAGTTTATTTTTCTGTGTGACTTATTTCACTTAGAATCATCGTACCTGAATCCACTCACTTTGCTGCTACTGGTCTTATGACATTGATTTCATGGCTGAGGGATATTCCATCGTACGTAAGTACCACAATGTTTTGAACCATTTTTATATTTCCTGGCATATTGAAGGTGTACCCAAGTTGAGGTTCTTGTAGCCAGTGCAGCCCTAAATTTGGAGGTGGCTCTTTCTTATTGATTTTCAGTTTTCCCCAGGTATATTCCCTAGACTGGAAGTGGCCTTGGCTCTGTAGCTCTGTTGTTTACTTGTTTTAGGGAACACAATGCACTCCTCCAGTGAAGCAGTTGGCAATTGACATCCCGCCCATCAAAATAACAAGGCTCCCTGTTCTCCATGGCCTGTCTTGCCTTTCTGGTTTTTACACATTTTGTGGATGTCCCTTTTGACCGGTGGGAAGTGATACTTCTTTGTAGTGCAGATTTGCATTGCCCGCTTGCTTGCTTGGCCAAAAAGGGCGTATGCGTTTTCTCCTGAATATATTCAGGAGAAAACGCATACGCCCTTTTTGGCCAAGTGCACCATTGTCCAAGTTGTGCCCCTCTTCCTGTGCTTTACAGGCGATTCCAACGTACCTCTTGAAATCTGTTTCCTGCTATTTTGCCTCACTTTCAAGTCCGCCTCGTTGACTTCCCTCAACAGATTTTTGGACGATAGTTGTCCTTTATCACTCTGCCAGTTTGTGAATTGCTGTGCCCCTGAGCTCCATTTCTCAACTCGTTTTTTGTGAGCTGAACGCAAGTCCAAAATTTTGGATCATGTCCTATACTAGTTCGCGGTGGGTGGCTGAGACTTTGGTTAATTCTTCTTCCTGCCGGGAAATTAGAGTGACATGTGCCCGTCCAAATGCCTAACAGCTACTCTCTCATGGGTTCTCCCTCGTCCCTTCCATCCTCTGCCAAATTGGGAACCTGTGCAAACCAGGAGGTTAAAGGGCCTGTCTCTCCAAGTTGGGAGATTGATAGTAAGGCAGTTGGAAAGTCAAACTGGAGCACCAGGAGAGGGACTATTCGTTGAGTTTTAGAAACCTTTCGTATTCACAGTGTGTCCATTCTCTAGGTTTCCTGTACATGTTATAGTTGTAGTAATATTCCCTTGAACCTGGAGAGTTGGGACCCATGGAATGGGGGCCATGCATTATTGCTTGAAAGGGTCTGCATTTGCTCACCCATTCTCACCAATCCTCTCAGTCCCAAGTGTCCAGCTTTATGCCTCATACAGCTGTCATTGTAGATAGGGTCTTTCCAGGTTTCCTCAGACACCCTGAAGGAATTGTAAAGAATTTCCCTGTTTTTTGGTTTTGCTTTTGAAATTCCTTTTTATAGTGGGTTTGAGCTGATTCTCGCTGCCATGTTTATGCCATTCTAGACTCAGTAGATTCCCTTATGGATACATATCAATAAATAAGTTTTATGATTCTTACTCGTGAGAAATATTCATCTGTGGGAAATATGGGGTTTTGAGTCCCTTTCACTGAGGAAGGTGTAGGTCTTGTCTATTCCATAGTTGGTTTTTGGAATGGTACCTGTGCTTATATCAAACTCTGGATTTATGCATCACCACACCTCTCCTTCCCCCTTAAGAAGGCATAAGAGTGTTTTCTAAATGTGAGACTCTGTTCTCTTTCCTAACTCAGTTCACGTGTAGCCATGTTTACAGGATCTTCATAAGTGATATCTTATGATAAGTTTCTTTTTCTGTGTGACTTATTTCACTTAGAATCATCGTACCTGAATCCACTCACTTTGCTGCTACTGGTCTTATGACATTGATTTCATGGCTGAGGGATATTCCATCGTACGTAAGTACCACAATGTTTTGAACCATTTTTATATTTCCTGGGATATTTAAGGTGTACCCAAGTTGAGGTTCTTGTAGTCAGTGCAGCCCTAAATTTGGAGGTGGCTCTTTCTTATTGATTTTCAGTTTTCCCAAGGTATATTCCCTAGACTGGAAGTGGCCTTGGCTCTGTAGCTCTGTTGTTTACTTGTTTTAGGGAACACAATGCACTCCTCCAGTGAGGCAGTTGGCAGTTTACATCCCGCCCATCAGCATAACAAGGCTCCCTGTTCTCCAGGGCCTGTCTTGCCTTTCTGGTTTTTACACATTTTGTGGATGTCCCTTTTGACCGGTGGGAAGTGATACTTCTTTGTAGTGCAGATTTGCATTGCCCGCTTGCTTGCTTGGCCAAAAAGGGCGTATGCGTTTTCTCCTGAATATATTCAGGAGAAAACGCATACGCCCTTTTTGGCCAAGTGCACCATTGTCCAAGTTGTGCCCCTCTTCCTGTGCTTTACAGGTGATTCCAACGTACCTCTTGAAATCTGTTTCCTGCTATTTTGCCTCACTTTCAAGTCCGCCTCGTTGACTTCCCTCAACAGATTTTTGGACGATAGTTGTCCTTTATCACTCTGCCAGTTTGTGAATTGCTGTGCCCCTGAGCTCCATTTCTCCACTCGTTTTTTGTGAGCTGAACGCAAGTCCAAAATTTTGGATCATGTCCTATACTGGTTCCCGGTGGGTGGCTGAGACTTTGGTTAATTCTTCTTCCTGCCGGGAAATTAGAGTGACATGTGCCCGTCCAAATGCCTAACAGCTACTCTCTCATGGGTTCTCCCTCGTCCCTTCCATCCTCTGCCAAATTGGGAACCTGTGCAAACCAGGAGGTTAAAGGGCCTGTCTCTCCAAGTTGGGAGATTGATAGTAAGGCAGTTGGAAAGTCAAACTGGAGCACCAGGAGAGGGACTATTCGTTGAGTTTTAGACACCTTTCGTATTCACAGTGTGTCCATTCTCTAGGTTTCCTGTACATGTTATAGCTGTAGTAATATTCCCTTGAACCTGGAGAGTTGGGACCCATGGAATGGGAGCCATGCATTATTGCTTGAAAGGGTCTGCATTTGCTCACCCAATCTCACCAATCCTCTCAGTCCCAAGTGTCCAGCCTTATGCCACATCCAGCTGTCATTGTAGATAGGGTCTTTCCAGGTTTCCTCAGACACCCTGAAGGAATTGTAAAGAATTTCCCTGTTTTTTGGTTTTGCTTTTGAAATTCCTTTTTATAGTGGGTTTGAGCTGATTCTCGCTGCCATGTTTATGCCACTCTAGATACACTTGATTCCCTTATGGAGACATATCAATACATAGGTTTTAAGATTCTTACTAGTCAGATATATTCCTCTGTGGGAAATATGGGGTTTTGAGTCTCTTTCACTGAGGAAGGTGTAGGTCTTGTCTATTCCAAAGTTGGTTTTTGAAACGGTCCCTGTGCTTATATCAAACTCTGGTTTTATGCATCACCCCACCTCTCATTCCCCTTTATGCAGGCATAAGAGTGTTTTCTAAATGTGAGACTCTGTTCTCTTTCCTAACTCAGTTCACGTGTAGCCATGTTTACAGGATCTTCATAAGTGATATCTTATGATAAGCTTCTTTTTTCTGTGTGACTTATTTCACTTAGAATCATCGTACCTGAATCCACTCACTTTGCTGCTACTGGTCTTATGACATTGATTTCATGGCTGAGGAATATTCCATCGTACGTAAGTACCACAATGTTTTGAACCATTTTTAGATTTCCTGGGATATTTAAGGTGTACCCAAGTTGAGGTTCTTGTAGTCAGTGCAGCCCTAAATTTGGAGGTGGCTCTTTCTTATTGATTTTCAGTTTTCCCAAGGTATATTCCCTAGACTGGAAGTGGCCTTGGCTCTGTAGCTCTGTTGTTTACTTGTTTTAGGGAACACAATGCACTCCTCCAGTGAGGCAGTTGGCAATTTACATCCCGCCCATCAGCATAACAAGGCTCCCTGTTCTCCAGGGCCTGTCTTGCCTTTCTGGTTTTTACACATTTTGTGGATGTCCCTTTTGACCGGTGGGAAGTGATACTTCTTTGTAGTGCAGATTTGCATTGCCCGCTTGCTTGCTTGGCCAAAAAGGGCGTATGCGTTTTCTCCTGAATATATTCAGGAGAAAACGCATACGCCCTTTTTGGCCAAGTGCACCATTGTCCAAGTTGTGCCCCTCTTCCTGTGCTTTACAGGCGATTCCAACGTACCTCTTGAAATCTGTTTCCTGCTATTTTGCCTCGCTTTCAAGTCCACCTCGTTGACTACCCTCAAGAGATTTTTGGATGATAGTTGTCCTTTATCACTCTGCCAGTTTGTGAATTGCTGTGCCCCTGAGCTCCATTTCTCAACTCGTTTTTTGTGAGCTGAACGCAAGTCCAAAATTTTGGATCATGTCCTATACTGGTTCCCGGTGGGTGGCTGAGACTTTGGTTAATTCTTCTTCCTGCCGGGAAATTAGAGTGACATGTGCCCGTCCAAATGCCTAACAGCTACTCTCTCATGGGTTCTCCCTCGTCCTTTCCATCCTCTGCCAAATTGGGAACCTGTGCAAACCAGGAGGTTAAAGGGCCTGTCTCTCCAAGTTGGGAGATTGATAGTAAGGCAGTTGGAAAGTCAAACTGGAGCACCAGGAGAGGGACTATTCGTTGAGTTTTAGACACCTTTCGTATTCACAGTGTGTCCATTCTCTAGGTTTCCTGTACATGTTATAGCTGTAGTAATATTCCCTTGAACCTGGAGAGTTGGGACCCATGGAATGGGAGCCATGCATTATTGCTTGAAAGGGTCTGCATTTGCTCACCCAATCTCACCAATCCTCTCAGTCCCAAGTGTCCAGCCTTATGCCACATCCAGCTGTCATTGTAGATAGGGTCTTTCCAGGTTTCCTCAGACACCCTGAAGGAATTGTAAAGAATTTCCCTGTTTTTTGGTTTTGCTTTTGAAATTCCTTTTTATAGTGGGTTTGAGCTGATTCTCGCTGCCATGTTTATGCCACTCTAGACACACTTGATTCCCTTATGGAGACATATCAATACATAGGTTTTAAGATTCTTACTAGTCAGATATATTCCTCTGTGGGAAATATGGGTTTTTGAGTCTCTTTCACTGAGGAAGGTGTAGGTCTTGTCTATTCCAAAGTTGGTTTTTGAAACGGTCCCTGTGCTTATATCAAACTCTGGTTTTATGCATCACCCCACCTCTCCTTCCCCTTTATGCAGGCATAAGAGTGTTTTCTAAATGTGAGACTCTGTTCTCTTTCCTAACTCAGTTCACGTGTAGCCATGTTTACAGGATCTACCTAAGTGATATCATATGATCAGTTTCTTTTTCTGTGTGACTTATTTCACTTAGAATCTTCGTACCTGAATCCACTCACTTTGCTGCTACTGGTCTTATGACATTGATTTCATGGCTGAGGGATATTCCATCGTACGTAAGTACCACAATGTTTTGAACCATTTTTATATTTCCTGGGATATTTAAGGTGTACCCAAGTTGAGGTTCTTGTAGTCAGTGCAGCCCTAAATTTGGAGGTGGCTCTTTCTTATTGATTTTCAGTTTTCCCAAGGTATATTCCCTAGACTGGAAGTGGCCTTGGCTCTGTAGCTCTGTTGTTTACTTGTTTTAGGGAACACAATGCACTCCTCCAGTGAGGCAGTTGGCAGTTTACATCCCGCCCATCAGCATAACAAGGCTCCCAGTTCTCCAGGGCCTGTCTTGCCTTTCTGGTTTTTACACATTTTGTGGATGTCCCTTTTGACCGGTGGGAAGTGATACTTCTTTGTAGTGCAGATTTGCATTGCCCGCTTGCTTGCTTGGCCAAAAAGGGCGTATGCGTTTTCTCCTGAATATATTCAGGAGAAAATGCATACGCCCTTTTTGGCCAAGTGCACCATTGTCCAAGTTGTGCCCCTCTTCCTGTGCTTTACAGGCGATTCCAACGTACCTCTTGAAATCTGTTTCCTGCTATTTTGCCTCACTTTCAAGTCCGCCTCGTTGACTTCCCTCAACAGATTTTTGGACGATAGTTGTCCTTTATCACTCTGCCAGTTTGTGAATTGCTGTGCCCCTGAGCTCCATTTCTCAACTCGTTTTTTGTGAGCTGAACGCAAGTCCAAAATTTTGGATCATGACCTATACTGGTTCCCGGTGGGTGGCTGAGACTTTGGTTAATTCTTCTTCCTGCCGGGAAATTAGAGTGACATGTGCCCGTCCAAATGCCTAACAGCTACTCTCTCATGGGTTCTCCCTCGTCCCTTCCATCCTCTGCCAAATTGGGAACCTGTGCAAACCAGGAGGTTAAAGGGCCTGTCTCTCCAAGTTGGGAGATTGATAGTAAGGCAGTTGGAAAGTCAAACTGGAGCACCAGGAGAGGGACTAATCGTTGAGTTTTAGACACCTTTCGTATTCACAGTGTGTCCATTCTCTAGGTTTCCTGTACATGTTATAGCTGTAGTAATATTCCCTTGAACCTGGAGAGTTGGGACCCATGGAATGGGGGCCATGCATTATTGCTTGAAAGGGTCTGCATTTGCTCACCCAATCTCACCAATCCTCTCAGTCCCAAGTGTCCAGCCTTATGCCACATCCAGCTGTCATTGTAGATAGGGTCTTTCCAGGTTTCCTCAGACACCCTGAAGGAATTGTAAAGAATTTCCCTGTTTTTTGGTTTTGCTTTTGAAATTCCTTTTTATAGTGGGTTTGAGCTGATTCTCGCTGCCATGTTTATGCCACTCTAGATACACTTGATTCCCTTATGGAGACATATCAATACATAGGTTTTAAGATTCTTACTAGTCAGATATATTCCTCTGTGGGAAATATGGGGTTTTGAGTCTCTTTCACTGAGGAAGGTGTAGGTCTTGTCTATTCCAAAGTTGGTTTTTGAAACGGTCCCTGTGCTTATATCAAACTCTGGTTTTATGCATCACCCCACCTCTCATTCCCCTTTATGCAGGCATAAGAGTGTTTTCTAAATGTGAGACTCTGTTCTCTTTCCTAACTCAGTTCACGTGTAGCCATGTTTACAGGATCTTCATAAGTGATATCTTATGATAAGCTTCTTTTTTCTGTGTGACTTATTTCACTTAGAATCATCGTACCTGAATCCACTCACTTTGCTGCTACTGGTCTTATGACATTGATTTCATGGCTGAGGAATATTCCATCGTACGTAAGTACCACAATGTTTTGAACCATTTTTATATTTCCTGGGATATTTAAGGTGTACCCAAGTTGAGGTTCTTGTAGTCAGTGCAGCCCTAAATTTGGAGGTGGCTCTTTCTTATTGATTTTCAGTTTTCCCAAGGTATATTCCCTAGACTGGAAGTGGCCTTGGCTCTGTAGCTCTGTTGTTTACTTGTTTTAGGGAACACAATGCACTCCTCCAGTGAGGCAGTTGGCAATTTACATCCCGCCCATCAGCATAACAAGGCTCCCTGTTCTCCAGGGCCTGTCTTGCCTTTCTGGTTTTTACACATTTTGTGGATGTCCCTTTTGACCGGTGGGAAGTGATACTTCTTTGTAGTGCAGATTTGCATTGCCCGCTTGCTTGCTTGGCCAAAAAGGGCGTATGCATTTTCTCCTGAATATATTCAGGAGAAAACGCATACGCCCTTTTTGGCCAAGTGCACCATTGTCCAAGTTGTGCCCCTCTTCCTGTGCTTTACAGGCGATTCCAACGTACCTCTTGAAATCTGTTTCCTGCTATTTTGCCTCGCTTTCAAGTCCACCTCGTTGACTACCCTCAAGAGATTTTTGGATGATAGTTGTCCTTTATCACTCTGCCAGTTTGTGAATTGCTGTGCCCCTGAGCTCCATTTCTCAACTCGTTTTTTGTGAGCTGAACGCAAGTCCAAAATTTTGGATCATGTCCTATACTGGTTCCCGGTGGGTGGCTGAGACTTTGGTTAATTCTTCTTCCTGCCGGGAAATTAGAGTGACATGTGCCCGTCCAAATGCCTAACAGCTACTCTCTCATGGGTTCTCCCTCGTCCTTTCCATCCTCTGCCAAATTGGGAACCTGTGCAAACCAGGAGGTTAAAGGGCCTGTCTCTCCAAGTTGGGAGATTGATAGTAAGGCAGTTGGAAAGTCAAACTGGAGCACCACGAGAGGGACTATTCGTTGAGTTTTAGAAACCTTTCGTATTCACAGTGTGTCCATTGTCTAGGTTTCCTGTACATGTTATAGCTGTAGTAATATTCCCTTGAACATGGAGAGTTGGGACCCATGGAATGGGGGCCATGCATTATTGCTTGAAAGTGTCTGCATTTGCTCACCCAATCTCACCAATCCTCTCAGTCCCAAGTGTCCAGCTTTATGCCTCATCCAGCTGTCATTGTAGATAGGGTCTTTCCAGGTTTCCTCAGACACCCTGAAGGAATTGTAAAGAATTTCCCTGTTTTTTGGTTTTGCTTTTGAAATTCCTTTTTATAGTGGGTTTGAGCTGATTCTCGCTGCCATGTTTATGCCACTCTAGACACACTTGATTCCCTTATGGAGACATATCAATACATAGGTTTTAAGATTCTTACTAGTCAGATATATTCCTCTGTGGGAAATATGGGGTTTTGAGTCTCTTTCACTGAGGAAGGTGTAGGTCTTGTCTATTCCAAAGTTGGTTTTTGAAACGGTCCCTGTGCTTATATCAAACTCTGGTTTTATGCATCACCCCACCTCTCCTTCCCCTTTATGCAGGCATAAGAGTGTTTTCTAAATGTGAGACTCTGTTCTCTTTCCTAACTCAGTTCACGTGTAGCCATGTTTACAGGATCTACCTAAGTTATATCATATGATAAGTTTCTTTTTCTGTGTGACTTATTTCACTTAGAATCATCGTACCTGAATCCACTCACTTTGCTGCTACTGGTCTTATGACATTGATTTCATGGCTGAGGGATATTCCATCGTACGTAAGTACCACAATGTTTTGAACCATTTTTATATTTCCTGGGATATTTAAGGTGTACCCAAGTTGAGGTTCTTGTAGTCAGTGCAGCCCTAAATTTGGAGGTGGCTCTTTCTTATTGATTTTCAGTTTTCCCAAGGTATATTCCCTAGACTGGAAGTGGCCTTGGCTCTGTAGCTCTGTTGTTTACTTGTTTTAGGGAACACAATGCACTCCTCCAGTGAGGCAGTTGGCAATTTACATCCCGCCCATCAGCAGAACAAGGCTCCCAGTTCTCCAGGGCCTGTCTTGCCTTTCTGGTTTTTACACATTTTGTGGATGTCCCTTTTGACCGGTGGGAAGTGATACTTCTTTGTAGTGCAGATTTGCATTGCCCGCTTGCTTGCTTGGCCAAAAAAAGCGTATGCGTTTTCTCCTGAATATATTCAGGAGAAAACGCATACGCCCTTTTTGGCCAAGTGCACCATTGTCCAAGTTGTGCCCCTCTTCCTGTGCTTTACAGGCGATTCCAACGTACCTCTTGAAATCTGTTTCCTGCTATTTTGCCTCGCTTTCAAGTCCACCTCGTTGACTACCCTCAAGAGATTTTTGGATGATAGTTGTCCTTTATCACTCTGCCAGTTTGTGAATTGCTGTGCCCCTGAGCTCCATTTCTCAACTCGTTTTTTTGTGAGCTGAACGCAAGTCCAAAATTTTGGATCATGTCCTATACTGGTTCCCGGTGGGTGGCTGAGACTTTGGTTAATTCTTCTTCCTGCCGGGAAATTAGAGTGACATGTGCCCGTCCAAATGCCTAACAGCTACTCTCTCATGGGTTCTCCCTCGTCCTTTCCATCCTCTGCCAAATTGGGAACCTGTGCAAACCAGGAGGTTAAAGGGCCTGTCTCTCCAAGTTGGGAGATTGATAGTAAGGCAGTTGGAAAGTCAAACTGAAGGACCAGGAGAGGGACTATTCGTTGAGTTTTAGAAACCTTTCGTATTCACAGTGTGTCCATTGTCTAGGTTTCCTGTACATGTTATAGCTGTAGTAATATTCCCTTGAACATGGAGAGTTGGGACCCATGGAATGGGGGCCATGCATTATTGCTTGAAAGTGTCTGCATTTGCTCACCCAATCTCACCAATCCTCTCAGTCCCAAGTGTCCAGCTTTATGCCTCATCCAGCTGTCATTGTAGATAGGGTCTTTCCAGGTTTCCTCAGACACCCTGAAGGAATTTTAAAGAATTTCCCTGTTTTTTGGTTTTGCTTTTGAAATTCCTTTTTATAGTGGGTTTGAGCTGATTCTCGCTGCCATGTTTATGCCACTCTAGATACACTTGATTCCCTTATGGAGACATATCAATACATAGGTTTTAAGATTCTTACTAGTCAGATATATTCCTCTGTGGGAAATATGGGGTTTTGAGTCTCTTTCACTGAGGAAGGTGTAGGTCTTGTCTATTCCAAAGTTGGTTTTTGAAACGGTCCCTGTGCTTATATCAAACTCTGGTTTTATGCATCACCCCACCTCTCATTCCCCTTTATGCAGGCATAAGAGTGTTTTCTAAATGTGAGACTCTGTTCTCTTTCCTAACTCAGTTCACGTGTAGCCATGTTTACAGGATCTTCATAAGTGATATCTTATGATAAGCTTCTTTTTTCTGTGTGACTTATTTCACTTAGAATCATCGTACCTGAATCCACTCACTTTGCTGCTACTGGTCTTATGACATTGATTTCATGGCTGAGGAATATTCCATCGTACGTAAGTACCACAATGTTTTGAACCATTTTTATATTTCCTGGGATATTTAAGGTGTACCCAAGTTGAGGTTCTTGTAGTCAGTGCAGCCCTAAATTTGGAGGTGGCTCTTTCTTATTGATTTTCAGTTTTCCCAAGGTATATTCCCTAGACTGGAAGTGGCCTTGGCTCTGTAGCTCTGTTGTTTACTTGTTTTAGGGAACACAATGCACTCCTCCAGTGAGGCAGTTGGCAATTGACATCCCGCCCATCAGCATAACAAGGCTCCCTGTTCTCCAGGGCCTGTCTTGCCTTTCTGGTTTTTACACATTTTGTGGATGTCCCTTTTGACCGGTGGGAAGTGATACTTCTTTGTAGTGCAGATTTGCATTGCCCGCTTGCTTGCTTGGCCAAAAAGGGCGTATGCATTTTCTCCTGAATATATTCAGGAGAAAACGCATACGCCCTTTTTGGCCAAGTGCACCATTGTCCAAGTTGTGCCCCTCTTCCTGTGCTTTACAGGCGATTCCAACGTACCTCTTGAAATCTGTTTCCTGCTATTTTGCCTCGCTTTCAAGTTCACCTCGTTGACTACCCTCAAGAGATTTTTGGATGATAGTTGTCCTTTATCACTCTGCCAGTTTGTGAATTGCTGTGCCCCTGAGCTCCATTTCTCAACTCGTTTTTTGTGAGCTGAACGCAAGTCCAAAATTTTGGATCATGTCCTATACTGGTTCCCGGTGGGTGGCTGAGACTTTGGTTAATTCTTCTTCCTGCCGGGAAATTAGAGTGACATGTGCCCGTCCAAATGCCTAACAGCTACTCTCTCATGGGTTCTCCCTCGTCCTTTCCATCCTCTGCCAAATTGGGAACCTGTGCAAACCAGGAGGTTAAAGGGCCTGTCTCTCCAAGTTGGGAGATTGATAGTAAGGCAGTTGGAAAGTCAAACTGGAGCACCAGGAGAGGGACTATTCGTTGAGTTTTAGAAACCTTTCGTATTCACAGTGTGTCCATTGTCTAGGTTTCCTGTACATGTTATAGCTGTAGTAATATTCCCTTGAACATGGAGAGTTGGGACCCATGGAATGGGGGCCATGCATTATTGCTTGAAAGTGTCTGCATTTGCTCACCCAATCTCACCAATCCTCTCAGTCCCAAGTGTCCAGCTTTATGCCTCATCCAGCTGTCATTGTAGATAGGGTCTTTCCAGGTTTCCTCAGACACCCTGAAGGAATTTTAAAGAATTTCCCTGTTTTTTGGTTTTGCTTTTGAAATTCCTTTTTATACTGGGTTTGAGCTGATTCTCGCTGCCATGTTTATGCCACTCTAGACACACTTGATTCCCTTATGGAGACATATCAATACATAGGTTTTAAGATTCTTACTAGTCAGATATATTCCTCTGTGGGAAATATGGGGTTTTGAGTCTCTTTCACTGAGGAAGGTGTAGGTCTTGTCTATTCCAAAGTTGGTTTTTGAAACGGTCCCTGTGCTTATATCAAACTCTGGTTTTATGCATCACCCCACCTCTCCTTCCCCTTTATGCAGGCATAAGAGTGTTTTCTAAATGTGAGACTCTGTTCTCTTTCCTAACTCAGTTCACGTGTAGCCATGTTTACAGGATCTACCTAAGTGATATCATATGATCAGTTTCTTTTTCTGTGTGACTTATTTCACTTAGAATCTTCGTACCTGAATCCACTCACTTTGCTGCTACTGGTCTTATGACATTGATTTCATGGCTGAGGGATATTCCATCGTACGTAAGTACCACAATGTTTTGAACCATTTTTATATTTCCTGGGATATTTAAGGTGTACCCAAGTTGAGGTTCTTGTAGTCAGTGCAGCCCTAAATTTGGAGGTGGCTCTTTCTTATTGATTTTCAGTTTTCCCAAGGTATATTCCCTAGACTGGAAGTGGCCTTGGCTCTGTAGCTCTGTTGTTTACTTGTTTTAGGGAACACAATGCACTCCTCCAGTGAGGCAGTTGGCAGTTTACATCCCGCCCATCAGCATAACAAGGCTCCCAGTTCTCCAGGGCCTGTCTTGCCTTTCTGGTTTTTACACATTTTGTGGATGTCCCTTTTGACCGGTGGGAAGTGATACTTCTTTGTAGTGCAGATTTGCATTGCCCGCTTGCTTGCTTGGCCAAAAAGGGCGTATGCGTTTTCTCCTGAATATATTCAGGAGAAAATGCATACGCCCTTTTTGGCCAAGTGCACCATTGTCCAAGTTGTGCCCCTCTTCCTGTGCTTTACAGGCGATTCCAACGTACCTCTTGAAATCTGTTTCCTGCTATTTTGCCTCACTTTCAAGTCCGCCTCGTTGACTTCCCTCAACAGATTTTTGGACGATAGTTGTCCTTTATCACTCTGCCAGTTTGTGAATTGCTGTGCCCCTGAGCTCCATTTCTCAACTCGTTTTTTGTGAGCTGAACGCAAGTCCAAAATTTTGGATCATGACCTATACTGGTTCCCGGTGGGTGGCTGAGACTTTGGTTAATTCTTCTTCCTGCCGGGAAATTAGAGTGACATGTGCCCGTCCAAATGCCTAACAGCTACTCTCTCATGGGTTCTCCCTCGTCCCTTCCATCCTCTGCCAAATTGGGAACCTGTGCAAACCAGGAGGTTAAAGGGCCTGTCTCTCCAAGTTGGGAGATTGATAGTAAGGCAGTTGGAAAGTCAAACTGGAGCACCAGGAGAGGGACTATTCGTTGAGTTTTAGACACCTTTCGTATTCACAGTGTGTCCATTCTCTAGGTTTCCTGTACATGTTATAGCTGTAGTAATATTCCCTTGAACCTGGAGAGTTGGGACCCATGGAATGGGGGCCATGCATTATTGCTTGAAAGGGTCTGCATTTGCTCACCCAATCTCACCAATCCTCTCAGTCCCAAGTGTCCAGCCTTATGCCACATCCAGCTGTCATTGTAGATAGGGTCTTTCCAGGTTTCCTCAGACACCCTGAAGGAATTGTAAAGAATTTCCCTGTTTTTTGGTTTTGCTTTTGAAATTCCTTTTTATAGTGGGTTTGAGCTGATTCTCGCTGCCATGTTTATGCCACTCTAGATACACTTGATTCCCTTATGGAGACATATCAATACATAGGTTTTAAGATTCTTACTAGTCAGATATATTCCTCTGTGGGAAATATGGGGTTTTGAGTCTCTTTCACTGAGGAAGGTGTAGGTCTTGTCTATTCCAAAGTTGGTTTTTGAAACGGTCCCTGTGCTTATATCAAACTCTGGTTTTATGCATCACCCCACCTCTCATTCCCCTTTATGCAGGCATAAGAGTGTTTTCTAAATGTGAGACTCTGTTCTCTTTCCTAACTCAGTTCACGTGTAGCCATGTTTACAGGATCTTCATAAGTGATATCTTATGATAAGCTTCTTTTTTCTGTGTGACTTATTTCACTTAGAATCATCGTACCTGAATCCACTCACTTTGCTGCTACTGGTCTTATGACATTGATTTCATGGCTGAGGAATATTCCATCGTACGTAAGTACCACAATGTTTTGAACCATTTTTATATTTCCTGGGATATTTAAGGTGTACCCAAGTTGAGGTTCTTGTAGTCAGTGCAGCCCTAAATTTGGAGGTGGCTCTTTCTTATTGATTTTCAGTTTTCCCAAGGTATATTCCCTAGACTGGAAGTGGCCTTGGCTCTGTAGCTCTGTTGTTTACTTGTTTTAGGGAACACAATGCACTCCTCCAGTGAGGCAGTTGGCAATTTACATCCCGCCCATCAGCATAACAAGGCTCCCTGTTCTCCAGGGCCTGTCTTGCCTTTCTGGTTTTTACACATTTTGTGGATGTCCCTTTTGACCGGTGGGAAGTGATACTTCTTTGTAGTGCAGATTTGCATTGCCCGCTTGCTTGCTTGGCCAAAAAGGGCGTATGCATTTTCTCCTGAATATATTCAGGAGAAAACGCATACGCCCTTTTTGGCCAAGTGCACCATTGTCCAAGTTGTGCCCCTCTTCCTGTGCTTTACAGGCGATTCCAACGTACCTCTTGAAATCTGTTTCCTGCTATTTTGCCTCGCTTTCAAGTCCACCTCGTTGACTACCCTCAAGAGATTTTTGGATGATAGTTGTCCTTTATCACTCTGCCAGTTTGTGAATTGCTGTGCCCCTGAGCTCCATTTCTCAACTCGTTTTTTGTGAGCTGAACGCAAGTCCAAAATTTTGGATCATGTCCTATACTGGTTCCCGGTGGGTGGCTGAGACTTTGGTTAATTCTTCTTCCTGCCGGGAAATTAGAGTGACATGTGCCCGTCCAAATGCCTAACAGCTACTCTCTCATGGGTTCTCCCTCGTCCTTTCCATCCTCTGCCAAATTGGGAACCTGTGCAAACCAGGAGGTTAAAGGGCCTGTCTCTCCAAGTTGGGAGATTGATAGTAAGGCAGTTGGAAAGTCAAACTGGAGCACCACGAGAGGGACTATTCGTTGAGTTTTAGAAACCTTTCGTATTCACAGTGTGTCCATTGTCTAGGTTTCCTGTACATGTTATAGCTGTAGTAATATTCCCTTGAACATGGAGAGTTGGGACCCATGGAATGGGGGCCATGCATTATTGCTTGAAAGTGTCTGCATTTGCTCACCCAATCTCACCAATCCTCTCAGTCCCAAGTGTCCAGCTTTATGCCTCATCCAGCTGTCATTGTAGATAGGGTCTTTCCAGGTTTCCTCAGACACCCTGAAGGAATTGTAAAGAATTTCCCTGTTTTTTGGTTTTGCTTTTGAAATTCCTTTTTATAGTGGGTTTGAGCTGATTCTCGCTGCCATGTTTATGCCACTCTAGACACACTTGATTCCCTTATGGAGACATATCAATACATAGGTTTTAAGATTCTTACTAGTCAGATATATTCCTCTGTGGGAAATATGGGGTTTTGAGTCTCTTTCACTGAGGAAGGTGTAGGTCTTGTCTATTCCAAAGTTGGTTTTTGAAACGGTCCCTGTGCTTATATCAAACTCTGGTTTTATGCATCACCCCACCTCTCCTTCCCCTTTATGCAGGCATAAGAGTGTTTTCTAAATGTGAGACTCTGTTCTCTTTCCTAACTCAGTTCACGTGTAGCCATGTTTACAGGATCTACCTAAGTTATATCATATGATAAGTTTCTTTTTCTGTGTGACTTATTTCACTTAGAATCATCGTACCTGAATCCACTCACTTTGCTGCTACTGGTCTTATGACATTGATTTCATGGCTGAGGGATATTCCATCGTACGTAAGTACCACAATGTTTTGAACAATTTTTATATTTCCTGGGATATTTAAGGTGTACCCAAGTTGAGGTTCTTGTAGTCAGTGCAGCCCTAAATTTGGAGGTGGCTCTTTCTTATTGATTTTCAGTTTTCCCAAGGTATATTCCCTAGACTGGAAGTGGCCTTGGCTCTGTAGCTCTGTTGTTTACTTGTTTTAGGGAACACAATGCACTCCTCCAGTGAGGCAGTTGGCAATTTACATCCCGCCCATCAGCAGAACAAGGCTCCCAGTTCTCCAGGGCCTGTCTTGCCTTTCTGGTTTTTACACATTTTGTGGATGTCCCTTTTGACCGGTGGGAAGTGATACTTCTTTGTAGTGCAGATTTGCATTGCCCGCTTGCTTGCTTGGCCAAAAAAAGCGTATGCGTTTTCTCCTGAATATATTCAGGAGAAAACGCATACGCCCTTTTTGGCCAAGTGCACCATTGTCCAAGTTGTGCCCCTCTTCCTGTGCTTTACAGGCGATTCCAACGTACCTCTTGAAATCTGTTTCCTGCTATTTAGCCTCGCTTTCAAGTCCACCTCGTTGACTACCCTCAAGAGATTTTTGGATGATAGTTGTCCTTTATCACTCTGCCAGTTTGTGAATTGCTGTGCCCCTGAGCTCCATTTCTCAACTCGTTTTTTTGTGAGCTGAACGCAAGTCCAAAATTTTGGATCATGTCCTATACTGGTTCCCGGTGGGTGGCTGAGACTTTGGTTAATTCTTCTTCCTGCCGGGAAATTAGAGTGACATGTGCCCGTCCAAATGCCTAACAGCTACTCTCTCATGGGTTCTCCCTCGTCCTTTCCATCCTCTGCCAAATTGGGAACCTGTGCAAACCAGGAGGTTAAAGGGCCTGTCTCTCCAAGTTGGGAGATTGATAGTAAGGCAGTTGGAAAGTCAAACTGGAGCACCAGGAGAGGGACTATTCGTTGAGTTTTAGAAACCTTTCGTATTCACAGTGTGTCCATTGTCTAGGTTTCCTGTACATGTTATAGCTGTAGTAATATTCCCTTGAACATGGAGAGTTGGGACCCATGGAATGGGGGCCATGCATTATTGCTTGAAAGTGTCTGCATTTGCTCACCCAATCTCACCAATCCTCTCAGTCCCAAGTGTCCAGCTTTATGCCTCATCCAGCTGTCATTGTAGATAGGGTCTTTCCAGGTTTCCTCAGACACCCTGAAGGAATTTTAAAGAATTTCCCTGTTTTTTGGTTTTGCTTTTGAAATTCCTTTTTATAGTGGGTTTGAGCTGATTCTCGCTGCCATGTTTATGCCACTCTAGATACACTTGATTCCCTTATGGAGACATATCAATACATAGGTTTTAAGATTCTTACTAGTCAGATATATTCCTCTGTGGGAAATATGGGGTTTTGAGTCTCTTTCACTGAGGAAGGTGTAGGTCTTGTCTATTCCAAAGTTGGTTTTTGAAACGGTCCCTGTGCTTATATCAAACTCTGGTTTTATGCATCACCCCACCTCTCATTCCCCTTTATGCAGGCATAAGAGTGTTTTCTAAATGTGAGACTCTGTTCTCTTTCCTAACTCAGTTCACGTGTAGCCATGTTTACAGGATCTTCATAAGTGATATCTTATGATAAGCTTCTTTTTTCTGTGTGACTTATTTCACTTAGAATCATCGTACCTGAATCCACTCACTTTGCTGCTACTGGTCTTATGACATTGATTTCATGGCTGAGGAATATTCCATCGTACGTAAGTACCACAATGTTTTGAACCATTTTTATATTTCCTGGGATATTTAAGGTGTACCCAAGTTGAGGTTCTTGTAGTCAGTGCAGCCCTAAATTTGGAGGTGGCTCTTTCTTATTGATTTTCAGTTTTCCCAAGGTATATTCCCTAGACTGGAAGTGGCCTTGGCTCTGTAGCTCTGTTGTTTACTTGTTTTAGGGAACACAATGCACTCCTCCAGTGAGGCAGTTGGCAATTGACATCCCGCCCATCAGCATAACAAGGCTCCCTGTTCTCCAGGGCCTGTCTTGCCTTTCTGGTTTTTACACATTTTGTGGATGTCCCTTTTGACCGGTGGGAAGTGATACTTCTTTGTAGTGCAGATTTGCATTGCCCGCTTGCTTGCTTGGCCAAAAAGGGCGTATGCATTTTCTCCTGAATATATTCAGGAGAAAACGCATACGCCCTTTTTGGCCAAGTGCACCATTGTCCAAGTTGTGCCCCTCTTCCTGTGCTTTACAGGCGATTCCAACGTACCTCTTGAAATCTGTTTCCTGCTATTTTGCCTCGCTTTCAAGTCCACCTCGTTGACTACCCTCAAGAGATTTTTGGATGATAGTTGTCCTTTATCACTCTGCCAGTTTGTGAATTGCTGTGCCCCTGAGCTCCATTTCTCAACTCGTTTTTTGTGAGCTGAACGCAAGTCCAAAATTTTGGATCATGTCCTATACTGGTTCCCGGTGGGTGGCTGAGACTTTGGTTAATTCTTCTTCCTGCCGGGAAATTAGAGTGACATGTGCCCGTCCAAATGCCTAACAGCTACTCTCTCATGGGTTCTCCCTCGTCCTTTCCATCCTCTGCCAAATTGGGAACCTGTGCAAACCAGGAGGTTAAAGGGCCTGTCTCTCCAAGTTGGGAGATTGATAGTAAGGCAGTTGGAAAGTCAAACTGGAGCACCACGAGAGGGACTATTCGTTGAGTTTTAGAAACCTTTCGTATTCACAGTGTGTCCATTGTCTAGGTTTCCTGTACATGTTATAGCTGTAGTAATATTCCCTTGAACATGGAGAGTTGGGACCCATGGAATGGGGGCCATGCATTATTGCTTGAAAGTGTCTGCATTTGCTCACCCAATCTCACCAATCCTCTCAGTCCCAAGTGTCCAGCTTTATGCCTCATCCAGCTGTCATTGTAGATAGGGTCTTTCCAGGTTTCCTCAGACACCCTGAAGGAATTGTAAAGAATTTCCCTGTTTTTTGGTTTTGCTTTTGAAATTCCTTTTTATAGTGGGTTTGAGCTGATTCTCGCTGCCATGTTTATGCCACTCTAGACACACTTGATTCCCTTATGGAGACATATCAATACATAGGTTTTAAGATTCTTACTAGTCAGATATATTCCTCTGTGGGAAATATGGGGTTTTGAGTCTCTTTCACTGAGGAAGGTGTAGGTCTTGTCTATTCCAAAGTTGGTTTTTGAAACGGTCCCTGTGCTTATATCAAACTCTGGTTTTATGCATCACCCCACCTCTCCTTCCCCTTTATGCAGGCATAAGAGTGTTTTCTAAATGTGAGACTCTGTTCTCTTTCCTAACTCAGTTCACGTGTAGCCATGTTTACAGGATCTTCATAAGTGATATCTTATGATAAGTTTCTTTTTCTGTGTGACTTATTTCACTTAGAATCATCGTACCTGAATCCACTCACTTTGCTGCTACTGGTCTTATGACATTGATTTCATGGCTGAGGGATATTCCATCGTACGTAAGTACCACAATGTTTTGAACCATTTTTATATTTCCTGGGATATTTAAGGTGTACCCAAGTTGAGGTTCTTGTAGTCAGTGCAGCCCTAAATTTGGAGGTGGCTCTTTCTTATTGATTTTCAGTTTTCCCAAGGTATATTCCCTAGACTGGAAGTGGCCTTGGCTCTGTAGCTCTGTTGTTTACTTGTTTTAGGGAACACAATGCACTCCTCCAGTGAGGCAGTTGGCAGTTTACATCCCGCCCATCAGCATAAAAAGGCTCCCAGTTCTCAAGGGCCTCTCTTGCCTTTCTGGTTTTTACACATTTTGTGGATGTCCCTTTTGACCGGTGGGAAGTGATACGTCTTTGTAGTGCAGATTTGCATTGCCCGCTTGCTTGCTTGGCCAAAAAGTGCGTATGCGTTTTCTCCTGAATATATTCAGGAGAAAACGCATACGCCCTTTTTGGCCAAGTGCACCATTGTCCAAGTTGTGCCCCTCTTCCTGTGCTTTACAGGCGATTCCAACGTACCTCTTGAAATCTGTTTCCTGCTATTTTGCCTCGCTTTCAAGTCCACCTCGTTGACTTCCCTCAAGAGATTTTTGGATGATAGTTGTCCTTTATCACTCTGCCAGTTTGTGAATTGCTGTGCCCCTGAGCTCCATTTCTCAACTCGTTTTTTGTGAGCGGAACGCAAGTCCAAAATTTTGGATCATGTCCTATACTGGTTCCCGGTGGGTGGCTGAGACTTTGGTTAATTCTTCTTCCTGCCGGGAAATTAGAGTGACATGTGCCCGTCCAAATGCCTAACAGCTACTCTCTCATGGGTTCTCCCTCGTCCTTTCCATCCTCTGCCAAATTGGGAACCTGTGCAAACCAGGAGGTTAAAGGGCCTGTCTCTCCAAGTTGGGAGATTGATAGTAAGGCAGTTGGAAAGTCAAACTGGAGCACCAGGAGAGGGACTATTCGTTGAGTGTTAGAAACCTTTCGTATTCACAGTGTGTCCATTCTCTAGGTTTCCTGTACATGTTATAGCTGTAGTAATATTCCCTTGAACCTGGAGAGTTGGGACCCATGGAATGGGGGCCATGCATTATTGCTTGAAAGGGTCTGCATTTGCTCACCCAATCTCACCAATCCTCTCAGTCCCAAGTGTCCAGCTTTATACCTCATACAGCTGTCATTGTAGATAGGGTCTTTCCAGGTTTCCTCAGACACCCTGAAGGAATTGTAAAGAATTTCCCTGTTTTTTGGTTTTGCTTTTGAAATTCCTTTTTATACTGGGTTTGAGCTGATTCTCGCTGCCATGTTTATGCCACTCTAGACACACTTGATTCCCTTATGGAGACATATCAATACATAGGTTTTAAGATTCTTACTAGTCAGATATATTCCTCTGTGGGAAATATGGGGTTTTGAGTCTCTTTCACTGAGGAAGGTGTAGGTCTTGTCTATTCCAAAGTTGGTTTTTGAAACGGTGCCTGTGCTTATATCAAACTCTGGTTTTATGCATCACCCCACCTCTCCTTCCCCTTTATGCAGGCATAAGAGTGTTTTCTAAATGTGAGACTCTGTTCTCTTTCCTAACTCAGTTCACGTGTAGCCATGTTTACAGGATCTACCTAAGTGATATCTTATGATAAGTTTCTTTTTCTGTGTGACTTATTTCACTTAGAATCATCGTACCTGAATCCACTCACTTTGCTGCTACTGGTCTTATGACATTGATTTCATGGCTGAGGGATATTCCATCGTACGTAAGTACCACAATGTTTTGAACCATTTTTATATTTCCTGGGATATTTAAGGTGTACCCAAGTTTAGGTTCTTGTAGTCAGTGCAGCCCTAAATTTGGAGGTGGCTCTTTCTTATTGATTTTCATTTTTCCCAAGGTATATTCCCTAGACTGGAAGTGGCCTTGGCTCTGTAGCTCTGTTGTTTACTTGTTTTAGGGAACACAATGCACTCCTCCAGTGAGGCAGTTGGCAGTTTACATCCCGCCCATCAGCATAACAAGGCTTCCAGTTCTCCAGGGCCTGTCTTGCCTTTCTGGTTTTTACACATTTTGTGGATGTCCCTTTTGACCGGTGGGAAATGATACTTCTTTGTAGTGCAGATTTGCATTGCCCGCTTGTTTGCTTGGCCAAAAAGGGCGTATGCGTTTTCTCCTGAATATATTCAGGAGAAAACGCATACGCCCTTTTTGGCCAAGTGCACCATTGTCCAAGTTGTGCCCCTATTCCTGTGCTTTACAGGCGATTCCAAGGTACCTCTTGAAATCTGTTTCCTGCTATTTTGCCTCGCTTTCAAGTCCGCCTCGTTGACTTCCCTCAACAGATTTTTGGACGATAGTTGTCCTTTATCACTCTGCCAGTTTGTGAATTTCTGTGCCCCTGAGCTCCATTTCTCAACTCGTTTTTTGTGAGCTGAACGCAAGTCCAAAATTTTGGATCATGTCCTATACTGGTTCCCGGTGGGTGGCTGAGACTTTGGTTAATTCTTCTTCCTCCCGGGAAATTAGATTGACATGTGCCCGTCCAAATGCCTAACAGCTACTCTCTCATGGGTTCTCCCTCGTCCCTTCCATCCTCTGGCAAATTGGGAACCTGTGCAAATCAGGAGGTTAAAGGGCCTGTCTGTCCAAGTTGGGAGATTGATAGTAAGGCAGTTGGAAAGTCAAACTGGAGCACCAGGAGAGGGACTATTCGTTGAGTTTTAGAAACCTTTCGTATTCACAGTGTGTCCATTCTCTAGGTTTCCTGTACATGTTATAGCTGTAGTAATATTCCCTTGAACCTGGAGAGTTGGGACCCATGGAATGGGGGCCATGCATTATTCCTTGAAAGGGTCTGCATTTGCTCACCCAATCTCACCAATCCTCTCAGTCCCAAGTGTCCAGCCTTATGCCATATCCAGTTGTCATTGTAGATAGGTTCATTCCACGTTTCATCAGAGACCCTGAAGGAATTGTAAAGACTTTCCCTGTTTTTTTGTTTTGTTTTTGAAATTCCTTTTTTTTTTTTTTTTTTTTTTTTTGCGGTATGCGGGCCTCTCACTGTTGTGGCCTCCCCCGTTGCGGAGCAAAGGCTCCGGCCACGCAGGCTCCGGACGCGCAGGCTCAGCGGCCATGGCTCACGGGCCCAGCCGCTCCGCGGCATATGGGATCCTCCCAGACCGGGGCACGAACCCGTATCCCCTGCATCGGCAGGCGGACTCTCAACCACTTGCGCCACCAGGGAGGCCCGAAATTCCTTTTTATAGTGGGTTTGAGCTGATTCTCGCTGCCATGTTTATGCCAGTCAAGATACACTTGATAACCTTATGGAGACATATCAATACATAGGTTTTAAGATTCTTACTAGTCAGATCTATTCCTCTGCGGGAAATATGTGGTTTTGAGTCCCTTTCACTGAGGAATTTGTAGGTCTTATCTATTCCATAGTAAGTTTTTGGAACGGTCCCTGTGATTATATCAAACTCTGGATTTATGCATTACCCCACCTCTCTTTCTCCCTTAAGCATGCATACGAGTTTTTTTTCTTAATGTGAGACACTGTTCTCTTTCCTAACTCAGTTCATATGTAGCCATGTTTACAGGATCTCCAAAAGTCATATCTTATGATAAGTTTCTTTTTCTGTGTGACTTATTTCACTTAGAATCATCGTACCTGAATCGACTCATTTTGCTGCTACTGGTCTTATGACATTGATTTCATGGATGAGGGATATTACATCTTTCGTATGTACCACAATTTTTTGAATCCATTTTATATTTCCTGGGATATTTAAGGTGTACCCAAGTTGAGGTTCTTGTAGTCAGTGCAGCCCTAAATTTTGGGGTGACTCTGTCTTATTGATTTTCAGTTTTCCCAGGATATATTCCCTAGACTGAAAGTGTCCTTGGCTCTGTAGCTCTGTTGTTTACTTGTTTTAGGTAACACAGTGCACTCCTCCAGAGAGGCAGTTGGCAATTTACATTCGGACCATCAGCATAAAAAGGCTCCGTGTTCTCCAGGGCCTGTCTTGCCTTTCTGGTTTTTACACATTTTGTGGATGTCCCTTTTGACCGGTGGGAAGTGACACTTCTTTGTAGTGCAAATTTGCATTGCCCGCTTGCTTGCTTGGCCAAAAAGGGCGTATGCGTTTTCTCCTGAATATATTCAGGAGAAAACGCATACGCCCTTTTTGGCCAAGTGCATCATTGTCCAAGTT
This sequence comes from Mesoplodon densirostris, assembly GCF_025265405.1. Taxonomy (NCBI): domain Eukaryota; kingdom Metazoa; phylum Chordata; class Mammalia; order Artiodactyla; family Ziphiidae; genus Mesoplodon; species Mesoplodon densirostris. Next base: position 1,051,364 of record NW_026778205.1, read on the forward strand.
GTGCCTCTCTTCCTGTGCTTTAAAGGCGATTCCAACGTACCTCTTGAAATCTGGTTCCTGCTATTCGGCATCGCTTTCAAGTCCGCCTCGTTTCCTTCCCTCAACACATTTATGGACGATAGATGTCCTGCATTACTCTGCCAGTTTGTGAATTGCTGTGCCCCTGAGCTCCATTTTACAACTCGATTTTTGTGAGCTGAACGTAAGTCCAAAATTTTGGTTCAGGATCTATACTGGTTCCCGGTGGGTGGCTGAGACTTTGGTTAATTCTTCTTCCTGCCGGGAATTTAGTATGAAATGTGCCTGTCCAAATGCCTAACAGCAACTCTCTCATTGTTTCTTCCTCTTCCCTTTCATCCTCTGCCAAATTGACAACCTGTGCGAACCAGGAGGTTAAAGGGGCTGTCTCTCCTAGTTGGTTGATTGATAGTAAAGCAGTTGGAAAGTCAAACCAGAGCAGCAGTAGAGGGACTATTCGTTGAGTTTTAGAAACCTTTCATAATCACAGTGTGTCTATTCTCTAGGTTTCACATACATGTTATAGCTGTAGTAATATTCCCTTCAACATGAAGAGTTGGGACCCATGGAAGAGGTGGCATGCATTATTGCTTGAAAGGGACTGCCTTTGCTCACCCAATCTCACCAATTTTCTCAGTCCCAAGTGTCCAGCCTTATGCCACATCCAGCTGTCATTGTAGATAGGGTCATTCCAGGTTTCATCAGAGACCCCGAAGGAATTTTAAAGAATTACCCGGTTTTTTTGTTTTGTTTTTGTAATTCCTTTTTATTGTGTGTTTGAGCTGATTCTCGCTGCCATGTTTATGCCATTCTAGACTCAGTAGATTCCCTTATGGATACATATCAATAAATAAGTTTTATGATTCTTACTCGTGAGAAATATTCATCTGTGGGAAATATGGGGTTTTGAGTCCCTTTCACTGAGGAAGGTGTAGGTCTTGTCTATTCCATAGTTGGTTTTTGGAATGGTACCTGTGCTTATATCAAACTCTGGATTTATGCATCACCACACCTCTCCTTCCCCCTTAAGAAGGCATAAGAGTGTTTTCTAAATGTGAGACTCTGTTCTCTTTCCTAACTCAGTTCATGTGTAGCCATGTTTACAGGATCTTCATAAGTGATATCTTATGATAAGTTTCTTTTTCTGTGTGACTTATTTCACTTAGAATCATCGTACCTGAATCCACTCATTTTGCTGCTACTGGTCTTATGACATTGATTTCATGGCTGAGGGATATTCCATCGTACGTAAGTACCACAATGTTTTGAACCATTTTTATATTTCCTGGGATATTTAAGGTGTACCCAAGTTGAGGTTCTTGTAGTCAGTGCAGCCCTAAATTTGGAGGTGGCTCTTTCTTATTGATTTTCAGTTTTCCCAAGGTATATTCCCTAGACTGGAAGTGGCCTTGGCTCTGTAGCTCTGTTGTTTACTTGTTTTAGGGAACACAATGCACTCCTCCAGTGAGGCAGTTGGCAGTTTACATCCCGCCCATCAGCATAACAAGGCTCCCAGTTCTCCAGGGCCTGTCTTGCCTTTCTGGTTTTTACACATTTTGTGGATGTCCCTTTTGACCGGTGGGAAGTGATACTTCTTTGTAGTGCAGATTTGCATTGCCCGCTTGCTTGCTTGGCCAAAAAGGGCGTATGCGTTTTCTCCTGAATATATTCAGGAGAAAACGCATACGCCCTTTTTGGCCAAGTGCACCATTGTCCAAGTTGTGCCCCTCTTCCTGTGCTTTACAGGCGATTCCAAGGTACCTCTTGAAATCTGTTTCCTGCTATTTTGCCTCACTTTCAAGTCCGCCTCGTTGACTTCCCTCAACAGATTTTTGGACGATAGTTGTCCTTTATCACTCTGCCAGTTTGTGAATTGCTGTGCCCCTGAGCTCCATTTCTCAACTCGTTTTTTGTGAGCTGAACGCAAGTCCAAAATTTTGGATCATGTCCTATACTGGTTCCCGGTGGGTGGCTGAGACTTTGGTTAATTCTTCTTCCTGCCGGGAAATTAGAGTGACATGTGCCCGTCCAAATGCCTAACAGCTACTCTCTCATGGGTTCTCCATCGTCCCTTCCATCCTCTGCCAAATTGGGAACCTGTGCAAACCAGGAGGTTAAAGGGCCTGTCTCTCCAAGTTGGGAGATTGATAGTAAGGCAGTTGGAAAGTCAAACTGGAGCACCAGGAGAGGGACTATTCGTTGAGTTTTAGAAACCTTTCGTATTCACAGTGTGTCCATTGTCTAGGTTTCCTGTACATGTTATAGCTGTAGTAATATTCCCTTGAACATGGAGAGTTGGGACCCATGGAATGGGGGCCATGCATTATTGCTTGAAAGTGTCTGCATTTGCTCACCCAATCTCACCAATCCTCTCAGTCCCAAGTGTCCAGCTTTATGCCTCATCCAGCTGTCATTGTAGATAGGGTCTTTCCAGGTTTCCTCAGACACCCTGAAGGAATTGTAAAGAATTTCCCTGTTTTTTGGTTTTGCTTTTGAAATTCCTTTTTATAGTGGGTTTGAGCTGATTCTCGCTGCCATGTTTATGCCACTCTAGACACACTTGATTCCCTTATGGAGACATATCAATACATAGGTTTTAAGATTCTTACTAGTCAGATATATTCCTCTGTGGGAAATATGGGGTTTTGAGTCTCTTTCACTGAGGAAGGTGTAGGTCTTGTCTATTCCAAAGTTGGTTTTTGAAACGGTGCCTGTGCTTATATCAAACTCTGGTTTTATGCATCACCCCACCTCTCCTTCCCCTTTATGCAGGCATAAGAGTGTTTTCTAAATGTGAGACTCTGTTCTCTTTCCTAACTCAGTTCACGTGTAGCCATGTTTACAGGATCTACCTAAGTGATATCATATGATAAGTTTCTTTTTCTGTGTGACTTATTTCACTTAGAATCATCGTACCTGAATCCACTCACTTTGCTGCTACTGGTCTTATGACATTGATTTCATGGCTGAGGGATATTCCATCGTACGTAAGTACCACAATGTTTTGAACCATTTTTATATTTCCTGGGATATTTAAGGTGTACCCAAGTTGAGGTTCTTGTAGTCAGTGCAGCCCTAAATTTGGAGGTGGCTCTTTCTTATTGATTTTCAGTTTTCCCAAGGTATATTCCCTAGACTGGAAGTGGCCTTGGCTCTGTAGCTCTGTTGTTTACTTGTTTTAGGGAACACAATGCACTCCTCCAGTGAGGCAGTTGTCAGTTTACATCCCGCCCATCAGCATAACAAGGCTTCCAGTTCTCCAGGGCCTGTCTTGCCTTTCTGGTTTTTACACATTTTGTGGATGTCCCTTTTGACCGGTGGGAAATGATACTTCTTTGTAGTGCAGATTTGCATTGCCCGCTTGTTTGCTTGGCCAAAAAGGGCGTATGCGTTTTCTCCTGAATATATTCAGGAGAAAACGCATACGCCCTTTTTGGCCAAGTGCACCATTGTCCAAGTTGTGCCCCTATTCCTGTGCTTTACAGGCGATTCCAAGGTACCTCTTGAAATCTGTTTCCTGCTATTTTGCCTCGCTTTCAAGTCCGCCTCGTTGACTTCCCTCAACAGATTTTTGGACGATAGTTGTCCTTTATCACTCTGCCAGTTTGTGAATTGCTGTGCCCCTGAGCTCCATTTCTCAACTCGTTTTTTGTGAGCTGAACGCAAGTCCAAAATTTTGGATCATGTCCTATACTGGTTCCCGGTGGGTGGCTGAGACTTTGGTTAATTCTTCTTCCTGCCGGGAAATTAGATTGACATGTGCCCGTCCAAATGCCTAACAGCTACTCTCTCATGGGTTCTCCCTCGTCCCTTCCATCCTCTGGCAAATTGGGAACCTGTGCAAATCAGGAGGTTAAAGGGCCTGTCTGTCCAAGTTGGGAGATTGATAGTAAGGCAGTTGGAAAGTCAAACTGGAGCACCAGGAGAGGGACTATTCGTTGAGTTTTAGAAACCTTTCGTATTCACAGTGTGTCCATTCTCTAGGTTTCCTGTACATGTTATAGCTGTAGTAATATTCCCTTGAACCTGGAGAGTTGGGACCCATGGAATGGGGGCCATGCATTATTCCTTGAAAGGGTCTGCATTTGCTCACCCAATCTCACCAATCCTCTCAGTCCCAAGTGTCCAGCCTTATGCCATATCCAGTTGTCATTGTAGATAGGTTCATTCCACTTTTCATCAGAGACCCTGAAGGAATTGTAAAGACTTTCCCTGTTTTTTTGTTTTGTTTTTGAAATTCCTTTTTTTTTTTTTTTTTTTTTTTTTACGGTATGCGGGCCTCTCACTGTTGTGGCCTCCCCCGTTGCGGAGCAAAGGCTCCGGCCACGCAGGCTCCGGACGCGCAGGCTCAGCGGCCATGGCTCACGGGCCCAGCCGCTCCGCGGCATATGGGATCCTCCCAGACCGGGGCATGAACCCGTATCCCCTGCATCGGCAGGCGGACTCTCAACCACTTGCGCCACCAGGGAGGCCCGAAATTCTTTTTTATAGTGGGTTTGAGCTGATTCTCGCTGCCATGTTTATGCCAGTCAAGATACACTTGATAACCTTATGGAGACATATCAATACATAGGTTTTAAGATTCTTACTAGTCAGATCTATTCCTCTGCGGGAAATATGTGGTTTTGAGTCCCTTTCACTGAGGAATTTGTAGGTCTTATCTATTCCATAGTAAGTTTTTGGAACGGTCCCTGTGATTATATCAAACTCTGGTTTTATGCATTACCCCACCTCTCTTTCTCCCTTAAGCATGCATACGAGTTTTTTTTCTTAATGTGAGACACTGTTCTCTTTCCTAACTCAGTTCATATGTAGCCATGTTTACAGGATCTCCAAAAGTCATATCTTATGATAAGTTTCTTTTTCTGTGTGACTTATTTCACTTAGAATCATCGTACCTGAATCGACTCATTTTGCTGCTACTGGTCTTATGACATTGATTTCATGGATGAGGGATATTACATCTTTCGTATGTACCACAATTTTTTGAATCCATTTTATATTTCCTGGGATATTTAAGGTGTACCCAAGTTGAGGTTCTTGTAGTCAGTGCAGCCCTAAATTTTGGGGTGACTCTGTCTTATTGATTTTCAGTTTTCCTAGGATATATTCCCTAGACTGAAAGTGTCCTTGGCTCTGTAGCTCTGTTGTTTACTTGTTTTAGGTAACACAGTGCACTCCTCCAGAGAGGCAGTTGGCAATTTACATTCGGACCATCAGCATAAAAAGGCTCCGTGTTCTCCAGGGCCTGTCTTGCCTTTCTGGTTTTTACACATTTTGTGGATGTCCCTTTTGACCGGTGGGAAGTGACACTTCTTTGTAGTGCAAATTTGCATTGCCCGCTTGCTTGCTTGGCCAAAAAGGGCGTATGCGTTTTCTCCTGAATATATTCAGGAGAAAACGCATACGCCCTTTTTGGCCATGTGCATCATTGTCCAAGTTGTGCCTCTCTTCCTGTGCTTTAAAGGCGATTCCAACGTACCTCTTGAAATCTGGTTCCTGCTATTCGGCATCGCTTTCAAGTCCGCCTCGTTTCCTTCCCTCAACACATTTATGGACGATAGATGTCCTGCATTACTCTGCCAGTTTGTGAATTGCTGTGCCCCTGAGCTCCATTTTACAACTCGATTTTTGTGAGCTGAACGTAAGTCCAAAATTTTGGTTCAGGATCTATACTGGTTCCCGGTGGGTGGCTGAGACTTTGGTTAATTCTTCTTCCTGCCGGGAAATTAGTATGAAATGTGCCTGTCCAAATGCCTAACAGCAACTCTCTCATTGTTTCTTCCTCTTCCCTTTCATCCTCTGCCAAATTGACAACCTGTGCGAACCAGGAGGTTAAAGGGGCTGTCTCTCCTAGTTGGTTGATTGATAGTAAAGCAGTTGGAAAGTCAAACCAGAGCAGCAGTAGAGGGACTATTCGTTGAGTTTTAGAAACCTTTCATAATCACAGTGTGTCTATTCTCTAGGTTTCACATACATGTTATAGCTGTAGTAATATTCCCTTCAACATGAAGAGTTGGGACCCATGGAAGAGGTGGCATGCATTATTGCTTGAAAGGGACTGCCTTTGCTCACCCAATCTCACCAATTTTCTCAGTCCCAAGTGTCCAGCCTTATGCCACATCCAGCTGTCATTGTAGATAGGGTCATTCCAGGTTTCATCAGAGACCCCGAAGGAATTTTAAAGAATTACCCGGTTTTTTTGTTTTGTTTTTGTAATTCCTTTTTATTGTGTGTTTGAGCTGATTCTCGCTGCCATGTTTATGCCATTCTAGACTCAGTAGATTCCCTTATGGATACATATCAATAAATAAGTTTTATGATTCTTACTCGTGAGAAATATTCATCTGTGGGAAATATGGGGTTTTGAGTCCCTTTCACTGAGGAAGGTGTAGGTCTTGTCTATTCCATAGTTGGTTTTTGGAATGGTACCTGTGCTTATATCAAACTCTGGATTTATGCATCACCACACCTCTCCTTCCCCCTTAAGAAGGCATAAGAGTGTTTTCTAAATGTGAGACTCTGTTCTCTTTCCTAACTCAGTTCATGTGTAGCCATGTTTACAGGATCTTCATAAGTGATATCTTATGATAAGTTTCTTTTTCTGTGTGACTTATTTCACTTAGAATCATCGTACCTGAATCCACTCATTTTGCTGCTACTGGTCTTATGACATTGATTTCATGGCTGAGGGATATTCCATCGTACGTAAGTACCACAATGTTTTGAACCATTTTTATATTTCCTGGGATATTTAAGGTGTACCCAAGTTGAGGTTCTTGTAGTCAGTGCAGCCCTAAATTTGGAGGTGGCTCTTTCTTATTGATTTTCAGTTTTCCCAAGGTATATTCCCTAGACTGGAAGTGGCCTTGGCTCTGTAGCTCTGTTGTTTACTTGTTTTAGGGAACACAATGCACTCCTCCAGTGAGGCAGTTGGCAGTTTACATCCCGCCCATCAGCATAACAAGGCTCCCAGTTCTCCAGGGCCTGTCTTGCCTTTCTGGTTTTTACACATTTTGTGGATGTCCCTTTTGACCGGTGGGAAGTGATACTTCTTTGTAGTGCAGATTTGCATTGCCCGCTTGCTTGCTTGGCCAAAAAGGGCGTATGCGTTTTCTCCTGAATATATTCAGGAGAAAACGCATACGCCCTTTTTGGCCAAGTGCACCATTGTCCAAGTTGTGCCCCTCTTCCTGTGCTTTACAGGCGATTCCAAGGTACCTCTTGAAATCTGTTTCCTGCTATTTTGCCTCGCTTTCAAGTCCGCCTCGTTGACTTCCCTCAACAGATTTTTGGACGATAGTTGTCCTTTATCACTCTGCCAGTTTGTGAATTGCTGTGCCCCTGAGCTCCATTTCTCAACTCGTTTTTTGTGAGCTGAACGCAAGTCCAAAATTTTGGATCATGTCCTATACTGGTTCCCGGTGGGTGGCTGAGACTTTGGTTAATTCTTCTTCCTGCCGGGAAATTAGAGTGACATGTGCCCGTCCAAATGCCTAACAGCTACTCTCTCATGGGTTCTCTCTCGTCCCTTCCATCCTCTGCCAAATTGGGAACCTGTGCAAACCAGGAGGTTAAAGGGCCTGTCTCTCCAAGTTGGGAGATTGATAGTAAGGCAGTTGGAAAGTCAAACTGGAGCACCAGGAGAGGGACTATTCGTTGAGTTTTAGAAACCTTTCGTATTCACAGTGTGTCCATTGTCTAGGTTTCCTGTACATGTTATAGCTGTAGTAATATTCCCTTGAACATGGAGAGTTGGGACCCATGGAATAGGGGCCATGCATTATTGCTTGAAAGGCTCTGCATTCGCTCACCCAATCTCACCAATCCTCTCAGTCCCAAGTGTCCAGCCTTATGCCACATCCAGCTGTCATTGTAGATAGGGTCTTTCCAGGTTTCCTCAGACACCCTGAAGGAATTGTAAAGAATTTCCCTGTTTTTTGGTTTTGCTTTTGAAATTCCTTTTTATAGTGGGTTTGAGCTGATTCTCGCTGCCATGTTTATGCCACTCTAGACACACTTGATTCCCTTATGGAGACATATCAATACATAGGTTTTAAGATTCTTACTAGTCAGATATATTCCTCTGTGGGAAATATGGGGTTTTGAGTCTCTTTCACTGAGGAAGGTGTTGGTCTTGTCTATTCCAAAGTTGGTTTTTGAAACGGTCCCTGTGCTTATATCAAACTCTGGTTTTATGCATCACCCCACGTCTCCTTCCCCTTTATGCAGGCATAAGAGTGTTTTCTAAATGTGAGACTCTGTTCTCTTTCCTAACTCAGTTCACGTGTAGCCATGTTTCCAGGATCTTCATAAGTGATATCTTATGATAAGTTTATTTTTCTGTGTGACTTATTTCACTTAGAATCATCGTACCTGAATCCACTCACTTTGCTGCTACTGGTCTTATGACATTGATTTCATCGCTGAGGGATATTCCATCGTACGTAAGTACCACAATGTTTTGAACCATTTTTATATTTCCTGGGATATTTAAGGTGTACCCAAGTTGAGGTTCTTGTAGTCAGTGCAGCCCTAAATTTGGAGGTGGCTCTTTCTTATTGATTTTCAGTTTTCCCAAGGTATATTCCCTAGACTGGAAGTGGCCTTGGCTCTGTAGCTCTGTTGTTTACTTGTTTTAGGGAACACAATGCACTCCTCCAGTGAGGCAGTTGGCAGTTTACATCCCGCCCATCAGCATAACAAGGCTCCCAGTTCTCCAGGGCCTGTCTTGCCTTTCTGGTTTTTACACATTTTGTGGATGTCCCTTTTGACCGGTGGGAAGTGATACTTCTTTGTAGTGCAGATTTGCATTGCCCGCTTGCTTGCTTGGCCAAAAAGTGCGTATGCGTTTTCTCCTGAATATATTCAGGAGAAAACGCATATGCGCTTTTTGGCCAAGTGCACCATTGTCCAAGTTGTGCCCCTCTTCCTGTGCTTTACAGGCGATTCCAACGTACCTTTTGAAATCTGTTTCCTGCTATTTTGCCTCACTTTCAAGTCTGCCTCGTTGACTTCCCTCAACAGATTTTTGGACGATAGTTGTCCTTTATCACTCTGCCAGTTTGTGAATTGCTGTGCCCCTGAGCTCCATTTCTCAACTCGTTTTTTGTGAGCTGAACACAAGTCCAAAATTTTGGATCATGTCCTATACTGGTTCCCGGTGGGTGGCTGAGACTTTGGTTAATTCTTCTTCCTGCCGGGAAATTAGAGTGACATGTGCCCGTCCAAATGCCTAACAGCTACTCTCTCATGGGTTCTCCCTCGTCCCTTCCATCCTCTGCCAAATTGGGAACCTGTGCAAACCAGGAGGTTAAAGGGCCTGTCTCTCCAAGTTGGGAGTTTGATAGTAAGGCAGTTGGAAAGTCAAACTGGAGCACCAGGAGAGGGACTATTCGTTGAGTTTTAGAAACCTTTCGTATTCACAGTGTGTCCATTCTCTAGGTTTCCTGTACATGTTATAGCTGTAGTAATATTCCCTTGAACCTGGAGAGTTGGGACCAATGGAATGGGGGCCATGCATTATTGCTTGAAAGGGTCTGCATTTGCTCACCCAATCTCACCAATCCTCTCAGTCCCAAGTGTCCAGCCTTATGCCACATCCAGCTGTCATTGTAGATAGGGTCTTTCCAGGTTTCCTCAGACACCCTGAAGGAATTGTAAAGAATTTCCCTGTTTTTTGGTTTTGCTTTTGAAATTCCTTTTTATAGTGGGTTTGAGCTGATTCTCGCTGCCATGTTTATGCCACTCTAGACACACTTGATTCCCTTATGGAGACATATCAATACATAGGTTTTAAGATTCTTACTAGTCAGATATATTCCTCTGTGGGAAATATGGGGTTTTGAGTCTCTTTCACTGAGGAAGGTGTAGGTCTTGTCTATTCCAAAGTTGGTTTTTGAAACGGTCCCTGTGCTTATATCAAACTCTGGTTTTATGCATCACCCCACCTCTCCTTCCCCTTTATGCAGGCATAAGAGTGTTTTCTAAATGTGAGACTCTGTTCTCTTTCCTAACTCAGTTCACGTGTAGCCATGTTTACAGGATCTTCATAAGTGATATCTTATGATAAGTTTCTTTTTCTGTGTGACTTATTTCACTTAGAATCATCGTACCTGAATCCACTCACTTTGCTGCTACTGGTCTTATGACATTGATTTCATGGCTGAGGGATATTCCATCGTACGTAAGTACCACAATGTTTTGAACCATTTTTATATTTCCTGGGATATTTAAGGTGTACCCAAGTTGAGGTTCTTGTAGCCAGTGCAGCCCTAAATTTGGAGGTGTCTCTTTCTTATTGATTTTCAGTTTTCCCAAGGTATATTCCCTAGACTGGAAATGGCCTTGGCTCTGTAGCTCTGTTGTTTACTTGTTTTAGGGAACACAATGCACTCCTCCAGTGAGGCAGTTGGCAGTTTACATCCCGCCCATCAGCATAACAAGGCTCCCAGTTCTCCAGGGCCTGTCTTGCCTTTCTGGTTTTTACACATTTTGTGGATGTCCCTTTTGACCGGTGGGAATTGATACTTCTTTGTAGTGCAGATTTGCATTGCCCGCTTGCTTGCTTGGCCAAAAAGGGCGTATGCGTTTTCTCCTGAATATATTCAGGAGAAAACGCATACGCCCTTTTTGGCCAAGTCCACCATTGTCCAAGTTGTGCCCCTCTTCCTGTGCTTTACAGGCGATTCCAACGTACCTCTTGAAATCTGTTTCCTGCTATTTTGCCTCACATTCAAGTCCGCCTCGTTAACTTCCCTCAACAGATTTTTGGACGATAGTTGTCCTTTATCACTCTGCCAGTTTGTGAATTGCTGTGCCCCTGAGCTCCATTCCTCAACTCCTTTTTGTGAGCTGAACGCAAGTCCAAAATTTTGGATCATGTCCTATACTGGTTCCCGGTGGGTGGCTGAGACTTTGGTTAATTCTTCTTCCTGCCGGGAAATTAGAGTGACATGTGCCTGTCCAAATGCCTAACAGCTACTCTCTCATGGGTTCTCCCTCGTCCCTTCCATCCTCTGCCACATTGGGAACATGTGCAAACCAGGAGGTTAAAGGGCCTGTCTCTCCAAGTTGGGAGATTGATAGTAAGGCAGTTGGAAAGTCAAACTGGAGCACCAGGAGAGGGACTATTCGTTGAGTTTTAGAAACCTTTCGTATTCACAGTGTGTCCATTCTCTAGGTTTCCTGTACATGTTATAGCTGTAGTAATATTCCCTTGAACCTGGAGAGTTGGGACCCATGGAATGGGGGCCATGCATTATTGCTTGAAAGGGTCTGCATTTGCTCACCCAATCTCACCAATCCTCTCAGTCCCAAGTGTCCAGCCTTATGCCACATCCAGCTGTCATTGTAGATAGGGTCTTTCCAGGTTTCCTCAGACACCCTGAAGGAATTGTAAAGAATTTCCCTGTTTTTTGGTTTTGCTTTTGAAATTCCTTTTTATACTGGGTTTGAGCTGATTCTCGCTGCCATGTTTATGCCACTCTAGACACACTTGATTCCCTTATGGAGACATATCAATACATAGGTTTTAAGATTCTTACTAGTCAGATATATTCCTCTGTGGGAAATATGGGGTTTTGAGTCTCTTTCACTGAGGAAGGTGTAGGTCTTGTCTATTCCAGAGTTGGTTTTTGAAACGGTCCCTGTGCTTATATCAAACTCTGGTTTTATGCATCACCCCACCTCTCCTTCCCCTTTATGCAGGCATAAGAGTGTTTTCTAAATGTGAGACTCTGGTCTCTTTCCTAACTCAGTTCACGTGTAGCCATGTTTACAGGATCTTCATAAGTGATATCTTATGATAAGTTTCTTTTTCTGTGTGACTTATTTTACTTAGAATCATCGTACCTGAATCCACTCACTTTGCTGCTACTGGTCTTATGACATTGATTTCATGGCTGAGGGATATTCCATCGTATGTAAGTACCACAATGTTTTGAACCATTTTTATATTTCCTGGGATATTTAAGGTGTACCCAAGTTGAGGTTCTTGTAGTCAGTGCAGCCCTAAATTTGGAGGTGGCTCTTTCTTATTGATTTTCAGTTTTCCCAAGGTATATTCCCTAGACTGGAAGTGGCCTTGGCTCTGTAGCTCTGTTGTTTATTTGTTTTAGGGAACACAATGAACTCCTCCAGTGAGGCAGTTGGCAATTTACATCCCGCCCATCAGCATAACAAGGCTCCCAGTTCTCCAGGGCCTGTCTTGCCTTTCTGGTTTTTACACATTTTGTGGATGTCCCTTTTGACCGGTGGGAAGTGATACTTCTTTGTAGTGCAGATTTGCATTGCCCGCTTGCTTGCTTGGCCAAAAAGGGCGTATGCATTTTCTCCTGAATATATTCAGGAGAAAACGCATACGCCCTTTTTGGCCAAGTGCACCATTGTCCAATTTGTGCCCCTCTTCCTGTGCTTTACAGGCGATTCCAAGGTACCTCTTGAAATCTGTTTCCTGCTATTTTGCCTCGCTTTCAAGTCCGCCTCGTTGACTTCCCTCAACAGATTTTTGGACGATAGTTGTCCTTTATCACTCTGCCAGTTTGTGAATTGCTGTGCCCCTGAGCTCCATTTCTCAACTCGTTTTTTGTGAGCTGAACGCAAGTCCAAAATTTTGGATCATGTCCTATACTGGTTCCCGGTGGGTGGCTGAGACTTTGGTTAATTCTTCTTCCTGCCGGGAAATTAGATTGACATGTGCCCGTCCAAATGCCTAACAGCTACTCTCTCATGGGTTCTCCCTCGTCCCTTCCATCCTCTGCCAAATTGGGAACCTGTGCAAACCAGGAGGTTAAAGGGCCTGTCTCTCCAAGTTGGGAGATTGATAGTAAGGCAGTTGGAAAGTCAAACTGGAGCACCAGGAGAGGGACTATTCGTTGAGTTTTAGACACCTTTCGTATTCACAGTGTGTCCATTCTCTAGGTTTCCTGTACATGTTATAGCTGTAGTAATATTCCCTTGAACCTGGAGAGTTGGGACCCATGGAATGGGGGCCATGCATTATTGCTTGAAAGGGTCTGCATTTGCTCACCCAATCTCACCAATCCTCTCAGTCCCAAGTGTCCAGCCTTATGCCACATCCAGCTGTCATTGTAGATAGGGTCTTTCCAGGTTTCCTCAGACACCCTGAAGGAATTGTAAAGAATTTCCCTGTTTTTTGGTTTTGCTTTTGAAATTCCTTTTTATAGTGGGTTTGAGCTGATTCTCGCTGCCATGTTTATGCCACTCTAGACACACTTGATTCCCTTATGGAGACATATCAATACATAGGTTTTAAGATTCTTACTAGTCAGATATATTCCTCTGTGGGAAATATGGAGTTTTGAGTCTCTTTCACTGAGGAAGGTGTAGGTCTTGTCTATTCCAAAATTGGTTTTTGAAACGGTCCCTGTGCTTATATCAAACTCTGGTTTTATGCATCACCACACCTCTCCTTCCCCTTTATGCAGGCATAAGAGTGTTTTCTAAATGTGAGACTCTGTTCTCTTTCCTAACTCAGTTCACGTGTAGCCATGTTTACAGGATCTTCATAAGTGATATCTTATGATAAGTTTCTTTTTCTGTGTGACTTATTTCACTTAGAATCATCGTACCTGAATCCACTCACTTTGCTGCTACTGGTCTTATGACATTGATTTCATGGCTGAGGGATATTCCATCGTACGTAAGTACCACAATGTTTTGAACCATTTTTATATTTCCTGGGATATTTAAGGTGTACCCAAGTTGAGGTTCTTGTAGTCAGTGCAGCCCTAAATTTGGAGGTGGCTCTTTCTTATTGATTTTCAGTTTTCCCAAGGTATATTCCCTAGACTGGAAGTGGCCTTGGCTCTGTAGCTCTGTTGTTTACTTGTTTTAGGGAACACAATGCACTCCTCCAGTGAGGCAGTTGGCAGTTTACATCCCGCCCATCAGCATAACAAGGCTCCCAGTTCTCCAGGGCCTGTCTTGCCTTTCTGGTTTTTACACATTTTGTGGATGTCCCTTTTGACCGGTGGGAAGTGATACTTCTTTGTAGTGCAGATTTGCATTGCCCGCTTGCTTGCTTGGCCAAAAAGGGCGTATGCGTTTTCTCCTGAATATATTCAGGAGAAAACGCATACGCCCTTTTTGGCCAAGTGCACCATTGTCCAAGTTGTGCCCCTCTTCCTGTGCTTTACAGGCGATTCCAAGGTACCTCTTGAAATCTGTTTCCTGCTATTTTGCCTCACTTTCAAGTCCGCCTCGTTGACTTCCCTCAACAGATTTTTGGACGATAGTTGTCCTTTATCACTCTGCCAGTTTGTGAATTGCTGTGCCCCTGAGCTCCATTTCTCAACTCGTTTTTTGTGAGCTGAACGCAAGTCCAAAATTTTGGATCATGTCCTATACTGGTTCCCGGTGGGTGGCTGAGACTTTGGTTAATTCTTCTTCCTGCCGGGAAATTAGAGTGACATGTGCCCGTCCAAATGCCTAACAGCTACTCTCTCATGGGTTCTCCCTCGTCCCTTCCATCCTCTGCCAAATTGGGAACCTGTGCAAACCAGGAGGTTAAAGGGCCTGTCTCTCCAAGTTGGGAGATTGATAGTAAGGCAGTTGGAAAGTCAAACTGGAGCACCAGGAGAGGGACTATTCGTTGAGTTTTAGAAACCTTTCATATTCACAGTGTGTCCATTCTCTAGGTTTCCTGTACATGTTATAGCTGTAGTAATATTCCCTTGAACCTGGAGAGTTGGGACCCATGGAATGGGGGCCATGCATTATTGCTTGAAAGGGTCTGCATTTGCTCACCCAATCTCACCAATCCTCTCAGTCCCAAGTGTCCAGCCTTATGCCACATCCAGCTGTCATTGTAGATAGGGTCTTTCCAGGTTTCCTCAGACACCCTGAAGGAATTGTAAAGAATTTCCCTGTTTTTTGGTTTTGCTTTTGAAATTCCTTTTTATAGTGGGTTTGAGCTGATTCTCGCTGCCATGTTTATGCCACTCTAGACACACTTGATTCCCTTATGGAGACATATCAATACATAGGTTTTAAGATTCTTACTAGTCAGATATATTCCTCTGTGGGAAATATGGGGTTTTGAGTCTCTTTCACTGAGGAAGGTGTAGGCCTTGTCTATTCCAAAGTTGGTTTTTGAAACGGTCCCTGTGCTTATATCAAACTCTTGTTTATGCATCACCCCACCTCTCCTTCCCCTTTATGCAGGCATAAGAGTGTTTTCTAAATGTGAGACTCTGTTCTCTTTCCTAACTCAGTTCACGTGTAGCCATGTTTACAGGATCTTCATAAGTGATATCTTATGATAAGTTTCTTTTTCTGTGTGACTTATTTCACTTAGAATCATCGTACCTGAATCCACTCACTTTGCTGCTACTGGTCTTATGACATTGATTTCATGGCTGAGGGATATTCCATCGTACGTAAGTACCACAATGTTTTGAACCATTTTTATATTTCCTGGGATATTTAAGGTGTACCCAAGTTGAGGTTCTTGTAGTCAGTGCAGCCCTAAATTTGGAGGTGGCTCTTTCTTATTGATTTTCAGTTTTCCCAAGGTATATTCCCTAGACTGGAAGTGGCCTTGGCTCTGTAGCTCTGTTGTTTACTTGTTTTAGGGAACACAATGCACTCCTCCAGTGAGGCAGTTGGCAGTTTACATCCCACCCATCAGCATAACAAGGCTCCCAGTTCTCCAGGGCCTGTCTTGCCTTTCTGGTTTTTACACATTTTGTGGATGTCCCTTTTGACCGGTGGGAAGTGATACTTCTTTGTAGTGCAGATTTGCATTGCCCGCTTGCTTGCTTGGCCAAAAAGGGCGTATGCGTTTTCTCCTGAATATATTCAGGAGAAAACGCATACGCCCTTTTTGGCCAAGTGCACCATTGTCCAAGTTGTGCCCCTCTTCCTGTGCTTTACAGGCGATTCCAACGTACCTCTTGAAATCTGTTTCCTGCTATTTTGCCTCACTTTCAAGTCCGCCTCGTTGACTTCCCTCAACAGATTTTTGGACGATAGTTGTCCTTTATCACTCTGCCAGTTTGTGAATTGCTGTGCCCCTGAGCTCCATTTCTCAACTCGTTTTTTGTGAGCTGAATGCAAGTCCAAAATTTTGGATCATGTCCTATACTGGTTCCCGGTGGGTGGCTGAGACTTTGGTTAATTCTTCTTCCTGCCGGGAAATTAGAGTGACATGTGCCCGTCCAAATGCCTAACAGCTACTCTCTCATGGGTTCTCCCTCGTCCCTTCCATCCTCTGCCAAATTGGGAACCTGTGCAAACCAGGAGGTTAAAGGGCCTGTCTCTCCAAGTTGGGAGATTGATAGTAAGGCAGTTGGAAAGTCAAACTGGAGCACCAGGAGAGGGACTATTCGTTGAGTTTTAGAAACCTTTCGTATTCACAGTGTGTCCATTCTCTAGGTTTCCTGTACATGTTATAGCTGTAGTAATATTCCCTTGAACCTGGAGAGTTGGGACCCATGGAATGGGGGCCATGCATTATTGCTTGAAAGGGTCTGCATTTGCTCACCCAATCTCACCAATCCTCTCAGTCCCAAGTGTCCAGCCTTATGCCACATCCAGCTGTCATTGTAGATAGGGTCTTTCCAGGTTTCCTCAGACACCCTGAAGGAATTGTAAAGAATTTCCCTGTTTTTTGGTTTTGCTTTTGAAATTCCTTTTTAGAGTGGGTTTGACCTGATTCTCGCTGCCATGTTTATGCCACTCTAGACACACTTGATTCCCTTATGGAGACATATCAATACATAGGTTTTAAGATTCTTACTAGTCAGATATATTCCTCTGTGGGAAATATGGGGTTTTGAGTCTCTTTCACTGAGGAAGGTGTAGGCCTTGTCTATTCCAAAGTTGGTTTTTGAAACGGTCCCTGTTCTTATATCAAACTCTGGTTTTATGCATCACCCCACCTCTCCTTCCCCTTTATGCAGGCATAAGAGTGTTTTCTAAATGTGAGACTCTGTTCTCTTTCCTAACTCAGTTCACGTGTAGCCATGTTTACAGGATCTTCATAAGTGATATCTTATGATAAGTTTCTTTTTCTGTGTGACTTATTTCACTTAGAATCATCGTACCTGAATCCACTCACTTTGCTGCTACTGGTCTTATGACATTGATTTCATGGCTGAGGGATATTCCATCGTACGTAAGTACCACAATGTTTTGAACCATTTTTATATTTCCTGGGATATTTAAGGTGTACCCAAGTTGAGGTTCTTGTAGTCAGTGCAGCCCTAAATTTGGAGGTGGCTCTTTCTTATTGATTTTCAGTTTTCCCAAGGTATATTCCCTAGACTGGAAGTGGCCTTGGCTCTGTAGCTCTGTTGTTTACTTGTTTTAGGGAACACAATGCACTCCTCCAGTGAGGCAGTTGGCAGTTTACATCCCACCCATCAGCATAACAAGGCTCCCAGTTCTCCAGGGCCTGTCTTGCCTTTCTGGTTTTTACACATTTTGTGGATGTCCCTTTTGACCGGTGGGAAGTGATACTTCTTTGTAGTGCAGATTTGCATTGCCCGCTTGCTTGCTTGGCCAAAAAGGGCGTATGCGTTTTCTCCTGAATATATTCAGGAGAAAACGCATACGCCCTTTTTGGCCAAGTGCACCATTGTCCAAGTTGTGCCCCTCTTCCTGTGCTTTACAGGCGATTCCAACGTACCTCTTGAAATCTGTTTCCTGCTATTTTGCCTCACTTTCAAGTCCGCCTCGTTGACTTCCCTCAACAGATTTTTGGACGATAGTTGTCCTTTATCACTCTGCCAGTTTGTGAATTGCTGTGCCCCTGAGCTCCATTTCTCAACTCGTTTTTTGTGATGAACGCAAGTCCAAAATTTTGGATCATGTCCTATACTGGTTCCCGGTGGGTGGCTGAGACTTTGGTTAATTCTTCTTCCTGCCGGGAAATTAGAGTGACATGTGCCCGTCCAAATGCCTAACAGCTACTCTCTCATGGGTTCTCCCTCGTCCCTTCCATCCTCTGCCAAATTGGGAACCTGTGCAAACCAGGAGGTTAAAGGGCCTGTCTCTCCAAGTTGGGAGATTGATAGTAAGGCAGTTGGAAAGTCAAACTGGAGCACCAGGAGAGGGACTATTCGTTGAGTTTTAGAAACCTTTCGTATTCACAGTGTGTCCATTCTCTAGGTTTCCTGTACATGTTATAGCTGTAGTAATATTCCCTTGAACCTGGAGAGTTGGGGACCCATGGAATGGGGGCCATGCATTATTGCTTGAAAGGGTCTGCATTTGCTCACCCAATCTCACCAATCCTCTCAGTCCCAAGTGTCCAGCCTTATGCCACATCCAGCTGTCATTGTAGATAGGGTCTTTCCAGGTTTCCTCAGGACACCCTGAAGGAATTGTAAAGAATTTCCCTGTTTTTTGGTTTTGCTTTTGAAATTCCTTTTTATAGTGGGTTTGAGCTGATTCTCGCTGCCATGTTTATGCCACTCTAGACACACTTGATTCCCTTATGGAGACATATCAATACATAGGTTTTAAGATTCTTACTAGTCAGATATATTCCTCTGTGGGAAATATGGGGTTTTGAGTCTCTTTCACTGAGGAAGGTGTAGGTCTTGTCTATTCCAAAGTTGGTTTTTGAAACGGTCCCTGTGCTTATATCAAACTCTGGTTTTATGCATCACCCCACCTCTCCTTCCCCTTTATGCAGGCATAAGAGTGTTTTCTAAATGTGAGACTCTGTTCTCTTTCCTAACTCAGTTCACGTGTAGCCATGTTTACAGGATCTTCATAAGTGATATCTTATGATAAGTTTCTTTTTCTGTGTGACTTATTTCACTTAGAATCATCGTACCTGAATCCACTCACTTTGCTGCTACTGGTGTTATGACATTGATTTCATGGCTGAGGGATATTCCATCGTACGTAAGTACCACAATGTTTTGAACCATTTTTATATTTCCTGGGATATTTAAGGTGTACCCAAGTTGAGGTTCTTGTAGTCAGTGCAGCCCTAAATTTGGAGGTGGCTCTTTCTTATTGATTTTCAGTTTTCCCAAGGTATATTCCCTAGACTGGAAGTGGCCTTGGCTCTGTAGCTCTGTTGTTTACTTGTTTTAGGGAACACAATGCACTCCTCCAGTGAGGCAGTTGGCAGTTTACATCCAGCCCATCAGCATAACAAGGCTCCCAGTTCTCCAGGGCCTGTCTTGCCTTTCTGGTTTCTACACATTTTGTGGATGTCCCTTTTGACCGGTGGGAAGTGATACTTCTTTGTAGTGCAGATTTGCATTGCCCGCTTGCTTGCTTGGCCAAAAAGGGCGTATGCATTGTCTCCTGAATATATTCAGGAGAAAACGCATACGCCCTTTTTGGCCAAGTGCACCATTGTCCAAGTTGTGCCCCTCTTCCTGTGCTTTACAGGCGATTCCAAGGTACCTCTTGAAATCTGTTTCCTGCTATTTTGCCTCGCTTTCAAGTCCGCCTCGTTGACTTCCCTCAACAGATTTTTGGACGATAGTTGTCCTTTATCACTCTGCCAGTTTGTGAATTGCTGTGCCCCTGAGCTCCATTTCTCAACTCGTTTTATGTGAGCTGAACGCAAGTCCAAAATTTTGGATCATGTCCTATACTGGTTCCCGGTGGGTGGCTGAGACTTTGGTTAATTCTTCTTCCTGCCGGGAAATTAGAGTGACATGTGCCCGTCCAAATGCCTAACAGCTACTCTCTCATGGGTTCTCCCTCGTCCCTTCCATCCTCTGCCAAATTGGGAACCTGTGCAAACCAGGAGGTTAAAGGGCCTGTCTCTCCAAGTTGGGAGATTGATAGTAAGCCAGTTGGAAAGTCAAACTGGAGCACCAGGAGAGGGACTATTCGTTGAGTTTTAGAAACCTTTCGTATTCACAGTGTGTCCATTCTCTAGGTTTCCTGTACATGTTATAGCTGTAGTAATATTCCCTTGAACCTGGAGAGTTGGGACCCATGGAATGGGGGCCATGCATTATTGCTTGAAAGGGTCTGCATTTGCTCACCCAATCTCACCAATCCTCTCAGTCCCAAGTGTCCAGCCTTATGCCACATCCAGCTGTCATTGTAGATAGGGTCTTTCCAGGTTTCCTCAGACACCCTGAAGGAATTGTAAAGAATTTCCCTGTTTTTTGGTTTTGCTTTTGAAATTCCTTTTTATAGTGGGTTTGAGCTGATTCTCGCTGCCATGTTTATGCCACTCTAGACTCACTTGATTCCCTTATGGAGACATATCAATACATAGGTTTTAAGATTCTTACTAGTCAGATATATTCCTCTGTGGGAAATATGGGGTTTTGAGTCTCTTTCACTGAGGAAGGTGTAGGTCTTGTCTATTCCAAAGTTGGTTTTTGAAACGGTCCCTGTGCTTATATCAAACTCTGGTTTTATGCATCACCCCACCTCTCCTTCCCCTTTATGCAGGCATAAGAGTGTTTTCTAAATGTGAGACTCTGTTCTCTTTCCTAACTCAGTTCACGTGTAGCCATGTTTACAGGATCTTCATAAGTGATATCTTATGATAAGTTTCTTTTTCTGTGTGACTTATTTCACTTAGAATCATCGTACCTGAATCCACTCACTTTGCTGCTACTGGTGTTATGACATTGATTTCATGGCTGAGGGATATTCCATCGTACGTAAGTACCACAATGTTTTGAACCATTTTTATATTTCCTGGGATATTTAAGGTGTACCCAAGTTGAGGTTCTTGTAGTCAGTGCAGCCCTAAATTTGGAGGTGGCTCTTTCTTATTGATTTTCAGTTTTCCCAAGGTATATTCCCTAGACTGGAAGTGGCCTTGGCTCTGTAGCTCTGTTGTTTACTTGTTTTAGGGAACACAATGCACTCCTCCAGTGAGGCAGTTGGCAGTTTACATCCAGCCCATCAGCATAACAAGGCTCCCAGTTCTCCAGGGCCTGTCTTGCCTTTCTGGTTTCTACACATTTTGTGGATGTCCCTTTTGACCGGTGGGAAGTGATACTTCTTTGTAGTGCAGATTTGCATTGCCCGCTTGCTTGCTTGGCCAAAAAGGGCGTATGCATTGTCTCCTGAATATATTCAGGAGAAAACGCATACGCCCTTTTTGGCCAAGTGCACCATTGTCCAAGTTGTGCCCCTCTTCCTGTGCTTTACAGGCGATTCCAAGGTACCTCTTGAAATCTGTTTCCTGCTATTTTGCCTCGCTTTCAAGTCCGCCTCGTTGACTTCCCTCAACAGATTTTTGGACGATAGTTGTCCTTTATCACTCTGCCAGTTTGTGAATTGCTGTGCCCCTGAGCTCCATTTCTCAACTCGTTTTATGTGAGCTGAACGCAAGTCCAAAATTTTGGATCATGTCCTATACTGGTTCCCGGTGGGTGGCTGAGACTTTGGTTAATTCTTCTTCCTGCCGGGAAATTAGAGTGACATGTGCCCGTCCAAATGCCTAACAGCTACTCTCTCATGGGTTCTCCCTCGTCCCTTCCATCCTCTGCCAAATTGGGAACCTGTGCAAACCAGGAGGTTAAAGGGCCTGTCTCTCCAAGTTGGGAGATTGATAGTAAGCCAGTTGGAAAGTCAAACTGGAGCACCAGGAGAGGGACTATTCGTTGAGTTTTAGAAACCTTTCGTATTCACAGTGTGTCCATTCTCTAGGTTTCCTGTACATGTTATAGCTGTAGTAATATTCCCTTGAACCTGGAGAGTTGGGACCCATGGAATGGGGGCCATGCATTATTGCTTGAAAGGGTCTGCATTTGCTCACCCAATCTCACCAATCCTCTCAGTCCCAAGTGTCCAGCCTTATGCCACATCCAGCTGTCATTGTAGATAGGGTCTTTCCAGGTTTCCTCAGACACCCTGAAGGAATTGTAAAGAATTTCCCTGTTTTTTGGTTTTGCTTTTGAAATTCCTTTTTAGAGTGGGTTTGAGCTGATTCTCGCTGCCATGTTTATGCCACTCTAGACACACTTGATTCCCTTATGGAGACATATCAATACATAGGTTTTAAGATTCTTACTAGTCAGATATATTCCTCTGTGGGAAATATGGGGTTTTGAGTCTCTTTCACTGAGGAAGGTGTAGGTCTTGTCTATTCCAGAGTTGGTTTTTGAAACGGTCCCTGTGCTTATATCAAACTCTGGTTTTATGCATCACCCCACCTCTCCTTCCCCTTTATGCAGGCATAAGAGTGTTTTCTAAATGTGAGACTCTGTTCTCTTTCCTAACTCAGTTCACGTGTAGCCATGTTTACAGGATCTTCATAAGTGATATCTTATGATAAGTTTCTTTTTCTGTGTGACTTATTTTACTTAGAATCATCGTACCTGAATCCACTCACTTTGCTGCTACTGGTGTTATTACATTGATTTCATGGCTGAGGGATATTCCATCGTATGTAAGTACCACAATGTTTTGAACCATTTTTATATTTCCTGGGATATTTAAGGTGTACCCAAGTTGAGGTTCTTGTAGTCAGTGCAGCCCTAAATTTGGAGGTGGCTCTTTCTTATTGATTTTCAGTTTTCCCAAGGTATATTCCCTAGACTGGAAGTGGCCTTGGCTCTGTAGCTCTGTTGTTTACTTGTTTTAGGGAACACAATGCACTCCTCCAGTGAGGCAGTTGGCAGTTTACATCCCGCCCATCAGCATAACAAGGCTCCCAGTTCTCCAGGGCCTGTCTTGCCTTTCTGGTTTTTACACATTTTGTGGATGTCCCTTTTGACCGGTGGGAAGTGATACTTCATTGTAGTGCAGATTTGCATTGCCCGCTTGCTTGCTTGGCCAAAAAGGGCGTATGCATTTTCTCCTGAATATATTCAGGAGAAAACGCATACGCCCTTTTTGGCCAAGTGCACCATTGTCCAAGTTGTGCCCCTCTTCCTGTGCTTTACAGGCGATTCCAAGGTACCTCTTGAAATCTGTTTCCTGCTATTTTGCCTCGCTTTCAAGTCCGCCTCGATGACTTCCCTCAACAGATTTTTGGACGATAGTTGTCCTTTATCACTCTGCCAGTTTGTGAATTGCTGTGCCCCTGAGCTCCATTTCTCAACTCGTTTTTTGTGAGCTGAACGCAAGTCCAAAATTTTGGATCATGTCCTATACTGGTTCCCGGTGGGTGGCTGAGACTTTGGTTAATTCTTCTTCCTGCCGGGAAATTAGAGTGACATGTGCCCGTCCAAATGCCTAACAGCTACTCTCTCATGGGTTCTCCCTCGTCCCTTCCATCCTCTGCCAAATTGGGAACCTGTGCAAACCAGGAGGTTAAAGGGCCTGTCTCTCCAAGTTGGGAGATTGATAGTAAGGCAGTTGGAAAGTCAAACTGGAGCACCAGGAGAGGGACTATTCGTTGAGTTTTAGAAACCTTTCGTATTCACAGTGTGTCCATTCTCTAGGTTTCCTGTACATGTTATAGCTGTAGTAATATTCCCTTGAACATGGAGAGTTGGGACCCATGGAATGGGGGCCATGCATTATTGCTTGAAAGGGTCTGCATTTGCTCACCCAATCTCACCAATCCTCTCAGTCCCAAGTGTCCAGCCTTATGCCACATCCAGCTGTCATTGTAGATAGGGTCTTTCCAGGTTTCCTCAGACACCCTGAAGGAATTGTAAAGAATTTCCCTGTTTTTTGGTTTTGCTTTTGAAATTCCTTTTTATAGTGGGTTTGAGCTGATTCTCGCTGCCATGTTTATGCCACTCTAGACACACTTGATTCCCTTATGGAGACATATCAATACATAGGTTTTAAGATTCTTACTAGTCAGATATATTCCTCTGTGGGACATATGGGGTTTTGAGTCTCTTTCACTGAGGAAGGTGTAGGTCTTGTCTATTCCAAAGTTGGTTTTTGAAACGGTCCCTGAGCTTATATCAAACTCTGGTTTTATGCATCACCCCACCTCTCCTTCCCCTTTATGCAGGCATAAGAGTGTTTTCTAAATGTGAGACTCTGTTCTCTTTCCTAACTCAGTTCACGTGTAGCCATGTTTACAGGATCTTCCTAAGTGATATCTTATGATAAGTTTCTTTTTCTGTGTGACTTATTTCACTTAGAATCATCGTACCTGAATCCACTCACTTTGCTGCTACTGGTCTTATGACATTGATTTCATGGCTGAGGGATATTCCATCGTACGTAAGTACCACAATGTTTTGAACCATTTTTATATTTCCTGGGATATTTAAGGTGTACCCAAGTTGAGGTTCTTGTAGTCAGTGCAGCCCTAAATTTGGAGGTGGCTCTTTCTTATTGATTTTCAGTTTTCCCAAGGTATATTCCCTAGACTGGAAGTGGCCTTGGCTCTGTAGCTCTGTTGTTTACTTGTTTTAGGGAACACAATGCACTCCTCCAGTGAGGCAGTTGGCAGTTTACATCCCGCCCATCAGCATAACAAGGCTCCCAGTTCTCCAGGGCCTGTCTTGCCTTTCTGGTTTTTACACATTTTGTGGATGTCCCTTTTGACCGGTGGGAAGTGATACTTCTTTGTAGTGCAGATTTGCATTGCCCGCTTGCTTGCTTGGCCAAAAAGGGCGTATGCGTTTTCTCCTGAATATATTCAGGAGAAAACGCATACGCCCTTTTTGGCCAAGTGCACCATTGTCCAAGTTGTGCCCCTCTTCCTGTGCTTTACAGGCGATTCCAACGTACCTCTTGAAATCTGTTTCCTGCTATTTTGCCTCACTTTCAAGTCCGCCTCGTTGACTTCCCTCAACAGATTTTTGGACGATAGTTGTCCTTTATCACTCTGCCAGTTTGTGAATTGCTGTGCCCCTGAGCTCCATTTCTCAACTCGTTTTTTGTGAGCTGAATGCAAGTCCAAAATTTTGGATCATGTCCTATACTGGTTCCCGGTGGGTGGCTGAGACTTTGGTTAATTCTTCTTCCTGCCGGGAAATTAGAGTGACATGTGCCCGTCCAAATGCCTAACAGCTACTCTCTCATGGGTTCTCCCTCGTCCCTTCCATCCTCTGCCAAATTGGGAACCTGTGCAAACCAGGAGGTTAAAGGGCCTGTCTCTCCAAGTTGGGAGATTGATAGTAAGGCAGTTGGAAAGTCAAACTGGAGCACCAGGAGAGGGACTATTCGTTGAGTTTTAGAAACCTTTCGTATTCACAGTGTGTCCATTCTCTAGGTTTCCTGTACATGTTATAGCTGTAGTAATATTCCCTTGAACCTGGAGAGTTGGGACCCATGGAATGGGGGCCATGCATTATTGCTTGAAAGGGTCTGCATTTGCTCACCCAATCTCACCAATCCTCTCAGTCCCAAGTGTCCAGCCTTATGCCACATCCAGCTGTCATTGTAGATAGGGTCTTTCCAGGTTTCCTCAGACACCCTGAAGGAATTGTAAAGAATTTCCCTGTTTTTTGGTTTTGCTTTTGAAATTCCTTTTTAGAGTGGGTTTGACCTGATTCTCGCTGCCATGTTTATGCCACTCTAGACACACTTGATTCCCTTATGGAGACATATCAATACATAGGTTTTAAGATTCTTACTAGTCAGATATATTCCTCTGTGGGAAATATGGGGTTTTGAGTCTCTTTCACTGAGGAAGGTGTAGGCCTTGTCTATTCCAAAGTTGGTTTTTGAAACGGTCCCTGTTCTTATATCAAACTCTGGTTTTATGCATCACCCCACCTCTCCTTCCCCTTTATGCAGGCATAAGAGTGTTTTCTAAATGTGAGACTCTGTTCTCTTTCCTAACTCAGTTCACGTGTAGCCATGTTTACAGGATCTTCATAAGTGATATCTTATGATAAGTTTCTTTTTCTGTGTGACTTATTTCACTTAGAATCATCGTACCTGAATCCACTCACTTTGCTGCTACTGGTCTTATGACATTGATTTCATGGCTGAGGGATATTCCATCGTACGTAAGTACCACAATGTTTTGAACCATTTTTATATTTCCTGGGATATTTAAGGTGTACCCAAGTTGAGGTTCTTGTAGTCAGTGCAGCCCTAAATTTGGAGGTGGCTCTTTCTTATTGATTTTCAGTTTTCCCAAGGTATATTCCCTAGACTGGAAGTGGCCTTGGCTCTGTAGCTCTGTTGTTTACTTGTTTTAGGGAACACAATGCACTCCTCCAGTGAGGCAGTTGGCAGTTTACATCCCACCCATCAGCATAACAAGGCTCCCAGTTCTCCAGGGCCTGTCTTGCCTTTCTGGTTTTTACACATTTTGTGGATGTCCCTTTTGACCGGTGGGAAGTGATACTTCTTTGTAGTGCAGATTTGCATTGCCCGCTTGCTTGCTTGGCCAAAAAGGGCGTATGCGTTTTCTCCTGAATATATTCAGGAGAAAACGCATACGCCCTTTTTGGCCAAGTGCACCATTGTCCAAGTTGTGCCCCTCTTCCTGTGCTTTACAGGCGATTCCAACGTACCTCTTGAAATCTGTTTCCTG
The DNA here is from genome assembly GCF_025265405.1 of Mesoplodon densirostris. Classification (NCBI taxonomy): domain Eukaryota; kingdom Metazoa; phylum Chordata; class Mammalia; order Artiodactyla; family Ziphiidae; genus Mesoplodon; species Mesoplodon densirostris. Next base: position 1,077,750 of record NW_026778205.1, read on the forward strand.
CTATTTTGCCTCACTTTCAAGTCCGCCTCGTTGACTTCCCTCAACAGATTTTTGGACGATAGTTGTCCTTTATCACTCTGCCAGTTTGTGAATTGCTGTGCCCCTGAGCTCCATTTCTCAACTCGTTTTTTGTGAGCTGAACGCAAGTCCAAAATTTTGGATCATGTCCTATACTGGTTCCCGGTGGGTGGCTGAGACTTTGGTTAATTCTTCTTCCTGCCGGGAAATTAGAGTGACATGTGCCCGTCCAAATGCCTAACAGCTACTCTCTCATGGGTTCTCCCTCGTCCCTTCCATCCTCTGCCAAATTGGGAACCTGTGCAAACCAGGAGGTTAAAGGGCCTGTCTCTCCAAGTTGGGAGATTGATAGTAAGGCAGTTGGAAAGTCAAACTGGAGCACCAGGAGAGGGACTATTCGTTGAGTTTTAGAAACCTTTCGTATTCACAGTGTGTCCATTCTCTAGGTTTCCTGTACATGTTATAGCTGTAGTAATATTCCCTTGAACCTGGAGAGTTGGGACCCATGGAATGGGGGCCATGCATTATTGCTTGAAAGGGTCTGCATTTGCTCACCCAATCTCACCAATCCTCTCAGTCCCAAGTGTCCAGCCTTATGCCACATCCAGCTGTCATTGTAGATAGGGTCTTTCCAGGTTTCCTCAGACACCCTGAAGGAATTGTAAAGAATTTCCCTGTTTTTTGGTTTTGCTTTTGAAATTCCTTTTTATAGTGGGTTTGAGCTGATTCTCGCTGCCATGTTTATGCCACTCTAGACACACTTGATTCCCTTATGGAGACATATCAATACATAGGTTTTAAGATTCTTACTAGTCAGATATATTCCTCTGTGGGAAATATGGGGTTTTGAGTCTCTTTCACTGAGGAAGGTGTAGGTCTTGTCTATTCCAAAGTTGGTTTTTGAAACGGTCCCTGTGCTTATATCAAACTCTGGTTTTATGCATCACCCCACCTCTCCTTCCCCTTTATGCAGGCATAAGAGTGTTTTCTAAATGTGAGACTCTGTTCTCTTTCCTAACTCAGTTCACGTGTAGCCATGTTTACAGGATCTTCATAAGTGATATCTTATGATAAGTTTCTTTTTCTGTGTGACTTATTTCACTTAGAATCATCGTACCTGAATCCACTCACTTTGCTGCTACTGGTGTTATGACATTGATTTCATGGCTGAGGGATATTCCATCGTACGTAAGTACCACAATGTTTTGAACCATTTTTATATTTCCTGGGATATTTAAGGTGTACCCAAGTTGAGGTTCTTGTAGTCAGTGCAGCCCTAAATTTGGAGGTGGCTCTTTCTTATTGATTTTCAGTTTTCCCAAGGTATATTCCCTAGACTGGAAGTGGCCTTGGCTCTGTAGCTCTGTTGTTTACTTGTTTTAGGGAACACAATGCACTCCTCCAGTGAGGCAGTTGGCAGTTTACATCCAGCCCATCAGCATAACAAGGCTCCCAGTTCTCCAGGGCCTGTCTTGCCTTTCTGGTTTCTACACATTTTGTGGATGTCCCTTTTGACCGGTGGGAAGTGATACTTCTTTGTAGTGCAGATTTGCATTGCCCGCTTGCTTGCTTGGCCAAAAAGGGCGTATGCATTGTCTCCTGAATATATTCAGGAGAAAACGCATACGCCCTTTTTGGCCAAGTGCACCATTGTCCAAGTTGTGCCCCTCTTCCTGTGCTTTACAGGCGATTCCAAGGTACCTCTTGAAATCTGTTTCCTGCTATTTTGCCTCGCTTTCAAGTCCGCCTCGTTGACTTCCCTCAACAGATTTTTGGACGATAGTTGTCCTTTATCACTCTGCCAGTTTGTGAATTGCTGTGCCCCTGAGCTCCATTTCTCAACTCGTTTTATGTGAGCTGAACGCAAGTCCAAAATTTTGGATCATGTCCTATACTGGTTCCCGGTGGGTGGCTGAGACTTTGGTTAATTCTTCTTCCTGCCGGGAAATTAGAGTGACATGTGCCCGTCCAAATGCCTAACAGCTACTCTCTCATGGGTTCTCCCTCGTCCCTTCCATCCTCTGCCAAATTGGGAACCTGTGCAAACCAGGAGGTTAAAGGGCCTGTCTCTCCAAGTTGGGAGATTGATAGTAAGCCAGTTGGAAAGTCAAACTGGAGCACCAGGAGAGGGACTATTCGTTGAGTTTTAGAAACCTTTCGTATTCACAGTGTGTCCATTCTCTAGGTTTCCTGTACATGTTATAGCTGTAGTAATATTCCCTTGAACCTGGAGAGTTGGGACCCATGGAATGGGGGCCATGCATTATTGCTTGAAAGGGTCTGCATTTGCTCACCCAATCTCACCAATCCTCTCAGTCCCAAGTGTCCAGCCTTATGCCACATCCAGCTGTCATTGTAGATAGGGTCTTTCCAGGTTTCCTCAGACACCCTGAAGGAATTGTAAAGAATTTCCCTGTTTTTTGGTTTTGCTTTTGAAATTCCTTTTTATAGTGGGTTTGAGCTGATTCTCGCTGCCATGTTTATGCCACTCTAGACTCACTTGATTCCCTTATGGAGACATATCAATACATAGGTTTTAAGATTCTTACTAGTCAGATATATTCCTCTGTGGGAAATATGGGGTTTTGAGTCTCTTTCACTGAGGAAGGTGTAGGTCTTGTCTATTCCAAAGTTGGTTTTTGAAACGGTCCCTGTGCTTATATCAAACTCTGGTTTTATGCATCACCCCACCTCTCCTTCCCCTTTATGCAGGCATAAGAGTTTTTTCTAAATGTGAGACTCTGTTCTCTTTCCTAACTCAGTTCACGTGTAGCCATGTTTACAGGATCTTCATAAGTGATATCTTATGATAAGTTTCTTTTTCTGTGTGACTTATTTCACTTAGAATCATCGTACCTGAATCCACTCACTTTGCTGCTACTGGTGTTATGACATTGATTTCATGGCTGAGGGATATTCCATCGTACGTAAGTACCACAATGTTTTGAACCATTTTTATATTTCCTGGGATATTTAAGGTGTACCCAAGTTGAGGTTCTTGTAGTCAGTGCAGCCCTAAATTTGGAGGTGGCTCTTTCTTATTGATTTTCAGTTTTCCCAAGGTATATTCCCTAGACTGGAAGTGGCCTTGGCTCTGTAGCTCTGTTGTTTACTTGTTTTAGGGAACACAATGCACTCCTCCAGTGAGGCAGTTGGCAGTTTACATCCAGCCCATCAGCATAACAAGGCTCCCAGTTCTCCAGGGCCTGTCTTGCCTTTCTGGTTTCTACACATTTTGTGGATGTCCCTTTTGACCGGTGGGAAGTGATACTTCTTTGTAGTGCAGATTTGCATTGCCCGCTTGCTTGCTTGGCCAAAAAGGGCGTATGCATTGTCTCCTGAATATATTCAGGAGAAAACGCATACGCCCTTTTTGGCCAAGTGCACCATTGTCCAAGTTGTGCCCCTCTTCCTGTGCTTTACAGGCGATTCCAAGGTACCTCTTGAAATCTGTTTCCTGCTATTTTGCCTCGCTTTCAAGTCCGCCTCGTTGACTTCCCTCAACAGATTTTTGGACGATAGTTGTCCTTTATCACTCTGCCAGTTTGTGAATTGCTGTGCCCCTGAGCTCCATTTCTCAACTCGTTTTATGTGAGCTGAACGCAAGTCCAAAATTTTGGATCATGTCCTATACTGGTTCCCGGTGGGTGGCTGAGACTTTGGTTAATTCTTCTTCCTGCCGGGAAATTAGAGTGACATGTGCCCGTCCAAATGCCTAACAGCTACTCTCTCATGGGTTCTCCCTCGTCCCTTCCATCCTCTGCCAAATTGGGAACCTGTGCAAACCAGGAGGTTAAAGGGCCTGTCTCTCCAAGTTGGGAGATTGATAGTAAGCCAGTTGGAAAGTCAAACTGGAGCACCAGGAGAGGGACTATTCGTTGAGTTTTAGAAACCTTTCGTATTCACAGTGTGTCCATTCTCTAGGTTTCCTGTACATGTTATAGCTGTAGTAATATTCCCTTGAACCTGGAGAGTTGGGACCCATGGAATGGGGGCCATGCATTATTGCTTGAAAGGGTCTGCATTTGCTCACCCAATCTCACCAATCCTCTCAGTCCCAAGTGTCCAGCCTTATGCCACATCCAGCTGTCATTGTAGATAGGGTCTTTCCAGGTTTCCTCAGACACCCTGAAGGAATTGTAAAGAATTTCCCTGTTTTTTGGTTTTGCTTTTGAAATTCCTTTTTAGAGTGGGTTTGAGCTGATTCTCGCTGCCATGTTTATGCCACTCTAGACACACTTGATTCCCTTATGGAGACATATCAATACATAGGTTTTAAGATTCTTACTAGTCAGATATATTCCTCTGTGGGAAATATGGGGTTTTGAGTCTCTTTCACTGAGGAAGGTGTAGGTCTTGTCTATTCCAGAGTTGGTTTTTGAAACGGTCCCTGTGCTTATATCAAACTCTGGTTTTATGCATCACCCCACCTCTCCTTCCCCTTTATGCAGGCATAAGAGTGTTTTCTAAATGTGAGACTCTGTTCTCTTTCCTAACTCAGTTCACGTGTAGCCATGTTTACAGGATCTTCATAAGTGATATCTTATGATAAGTTTCTTTTTCTGTGTGACTTATTTTACTTAGAATCATCGTACCTGAATCCACTCACTTTGCTGCTACTGGTGTTATTACATTGATTTCATGGCTGAGGGATATTCCATCGTATGTAAGTACCACAATGTTTTGAACCATTTTTATATTTCCTGGGATATTTAAGGTGTACCCAAGTTGAGGTTCTTGTAGTCAGTGCAGCCCTAAATTTGGAGGTGGCTCTTTCTTATTGATTTTCAGTTTTCCCAAGGTATATTCCCTAGACTGGAAGTGGCCTTGGCTCTGTAGCTCTGTTGTTTACTTGTTTTAGGGAACACAATGCACTCCTCCAGTGAGGCAGTTGGCAGTTTACATCCCGCCCATCAGCATAACAAGGCTCCCAGTTCTCCAGGGCCTGTCTTGCCTTTCTGGTTTTTACACATTTTGTGGATGTCCCTTTTGACCGGTGGGAAGTGATACTTCATTGTAGTGCAGATTTGCATTGCCCGCTTGCTTGCTTGGCCAAAAAGGGCGTATGCATTTTCTCCTGAATATATTCAGGAGAAAACGCATACGCCCTTTTTGGCCAAGTGCACCATTGTCCAAGTTGTGCCCCTCTTCCTGTGCTTTACAGGCGATTCCAAGGTACCTCTTGAAATCTGTTTCCTGCTATTTTGCCTCGCTTTCAAGTCCGCCTCGATGACTTCCCTCAACAGATTTTTGGACGATAGTTGTCCTTTATCACTCTGCCAGTTTGTGAATTGCTGTGCCCCTGAGCTCCATTTCTCAACTCGTTTTTTGTGAGCTGAACGCAAGTCCAAAATTTTGGATCATGTCCTATACTGGTTCCCGGTGGGTGGCTGAGACTTTGGTTAATTCTTCTTCCTGCCGGGAAATTAGAGTGACATGTGCCCGTCCAAATGCCTAACAGCTACTCTCTCATGGGTTCTCCCTCGTCCCTTCCATCCTCTGCCAAATTGGGAACCTGTGCAAACCAGGAGGTTAAAGGGCCTGTCTCTCCAAGTTGGGAGATTGATAGTAAGGCAGTTGGAAAGTCAAACTGGAGCACCAGGAGAGGGACTATTCGTTGAGTTTTAGAAACCTTTCGTATTCACAGTGTGTCCATTCTCTAGGTTTCCTGTACATGTTATAGCTGTAGTAATATTCCCTTGAACATGGAGAGTTGGGACCCATGGAATGGGGGCCATGCATTATTGCTTGAAAGGGTCTGCATTTGCTCACCCAATCTCACCAATCCTCTCAGTCCCAAGTGTCCAGCCTTATGCCACATCCAGCTGTCATTGTAGATAGGGTCTTTCCAGGTTTCCTCAGACACCCTGAAGGAATTGTAAAGAATTTCCCTGTTTTTTGGTTTTGCTTTTGAAATTCCTTTTTATAGTGGGTTTGAGCTGATTCTCGCTGCCATGTTTATGCCACTCTAGACACACTTGATTCCCTTATGGAGACATATCAATACATAGGTTTTAAGATTCTTACTAGTCAGATATATTCCTCTGTGGGACATATGGGGTTTTGAGTCTCTTTCACTGAGGAAGGTGTAGGTCTTGTCTATTCCAAAGTTGGTTTTTGAAACGGTCCCTGAGCTTATATCAAACTCTGGTTTTATGCATCACCCCACCTCTCCTTCCCCTTTATGCAGGCATAAGAGTGTTTTCTAAATGTGAGACTCTGTTCTCTTTCCTAACTCAGTTCACGTGTAGCCATGTTTACAGGATCTTCCTAAGTGATATCTTATGATAAGTTTCTTTTTCTGTGTGACTTATTTCACTTAGAATCATCGTACCTGAATCCACTCACTTTGCTGCTACTGGTCTTATGACATTGATTTCATGGCTGAGGGATATTCCATCGTACGTAAGTACCACAATGTTTTGAACCATTTTTATATTTCCTGGGATATTTAAGGTGTACCCAAGTTGAGGTTCTTGTAGTCAGTGCAGCCCTAAATTTGGAGGTGGCTCTTTCTTATTGATTTTCAGTTTTCCCAAGGTATATTCCCTAGACTGGAAGTGGCCTTGGCTCTGTAGCTCTGTTGTTTACTTGTTTTAGGGAACACAATGCACTCCTCCAGTGAGGCAGTTGGCAGTTTACATCCCGCCCATCAGCATAACAAGGCTCCCAGTTCTCCAGGGCCTGTCTTGCCTTTCTGGTTTTTACACATTTTGTGGATGTCCCTTTTGACCGGTGGGAAGTGATACTTCTTTGTAGTGCAGATTTGCATTGCCCGCTTGCTTGCTTGGCCAAAAAGGGCGTATGCGTTTTCTCCTGAATATATTCAGGAGAAAACGCATACGCCCTTTTTGGCCAAGTGCACCATTGTCCAAGTTGTGCCCCTCTTCCTGTGCTTTACAGGCGATTCCAACGTACCTCTTGAAATCTGTTTCCTGCTATTTTGCCTCGCTTTCAAGTCCGCCTCGTTCACTTCCATCAACAGATTTTTGGACGATAGTTGTCCTTTATCACTCTGCCAGTTTGTGAATTGCTGTGCCCCTGAGCTCCATTTCTCAACTCGTTTTTTGTGAGCTGAACGCAAGTCCAAAATTTTGGATCATGTCCTATACTGGTTCCCGGTGGGTGGCTGAGACTTTGGTTAATTCTTCTTCCTGCCGGGAAATTAGAGTGACATGTGCCCGTCCAAATGCCTAACAGCTACTCTCTCATGGGTTCTCCCTCGTCCCTTCCATCCTCTGCCAAATTGGGAACCTGTGCAAACCAGGAGGTTAAAGGGCCTGTCTCTCCAAGTTGGGAGATTGATAGTAAGGCAGTTGGAAAGTCAAACTGGAGCACCAGGAGAGGGACTATTCGTTGAGTTTTAGAAACCTTTCGTATTCACAGTGTGTCCATTCTCTAGGTTTCCTGTACATGTTATAGCTGTAGTAATATTCCCTTGAACATGGAGAGTTGGGACCCATGGAATGGGGGCCATGCATTATTGCTTGAAAGGGTCTGCATTTGCTCACCCAATCTCACCAATCCTCTCAGTCCCAAGTGTCCAGCCTTATGCCACATCCAGCTGTCATTGTAGATAGGGTCTTTCCAGGTTTCCTCAGACACCCTGAAGGAATTGTAAAGAATTTCCCTGTTTTTTGGTTTTGCTTTTGAAATTCCTTTTTATAGTGGGTTTGAGCTGATTCTCGCTGCCATGTTTATGCCACTCTAGACACACTTGATTCCCTTATGGAGACATATCAATACATAGGTTTTAAGATTCTTACTAGTCAGATATATTCCTCTGCGGGAAATATGGGGTTTTGAGTCTCTTTCACTGAGGAAGGTGTAGGTCTTGTCTATTCCAAAGTTGGTTTTTGGAACGGTCCCTGTGCTTATATCAAACTCTGGTTTTATGCATCACCCGACCTCTCCATCCCCTTTATGCAGGCATAAGAGTGTTTTCTAAATGTGACACTCTGTTCTCTTTCCTAACTCAGTTCACGTGTAGCCATGTTTACAGGATCTTCATAAGTGATATCTTATGATAAGTTTCTTTTTCTGTGTGACTTATTTCACTTAGAATCATCGTACCTGAATCCACTCACTTTGCTGCTACTGGTCTTATGACATTGATTTCATGGCTGAGGGATATTCCATGGTACGTAAGTACCACAATGTTTTGAACCATTTTTATATTTCCTGGGATATTTAAGGTGTACCCAAGTTGAGGTTCTTGTAGTCAGTGCAGCCCTAAATTTGGAGGTGGCTCTTTCTTATTGATTTTCAGTTTTCCCAAGGTATATTCCCTAGACTGGAAGTGGCCTTGGCTCTGTAGCTCTGTTGTTTACTTGTTTTAGGGAACACAATGCACTCCTCCAGTGAGGCAGTTGGCAATTTACATCCCGCCCATCAGCATAACAAGGCTCCCAGTTCTCCTGGGCCTGTCTTGCCTTTCTGGTTTTTACACATTTTGTGGATGTCCCTTTTGACCGGTGGGAAGTGATACTTCTTTGTAGTGCAGATTTGCATTGCCCGCTTGCTTGCTTGGCCAAAAAGGGCGTATGCGTTTTCTCCTGAATATATTCAGGAGAAAACGCATACGCCCTTTTTGGCCAAGTGCACCATTGTCCAAGTTGTGCCCCTCTTCCTGTGCTTTACAGGCGATTCCAACGTACCTCTTTAAATCTGTTTCCTGCTATTTTGCCTCACTTTCAAGTCCGCCTCGTTGACTTCCCTCAACAGATTTTTGGACGATAGTTGTCCTTTATCACTCTGCCAGTTTGTGAATTGCTGTGCCCCTGAGCTCCATTTCTCAACTCGTTTTTTGTGAGCTGAACGCAAGTCCAAAATTTTGGATCATGTCCTATACTGGTTCCCGGTGGGTGGCTGAGACTTTGGTTAATTCTTCTTCCTGCCGGGAAATTAGAGTGACATGTGCCCGTCCAAATGCCTAACAGCTACTCTCTCATGGGTTCTCCCTCGTCCCTTCCATCCTCTGCCAAATTGGGAACCTGTGCAAACCAGGAGGTTAAAGGGCCTGTCTCTCCAAGTTGGGAGATTGATAGTAAGGCAGTTGGAAAGTCAAACTGGAGCACCAGGAGAGGGACTATTCGTTGAGTTTTAGAAACCTTTCGTATTCACAGTGTGTCCATTCTCTAGGTTTCCTGTACATGTTATAGCTGTAGTAATATTCCCTTGAACCTGGAGAGTTGGGACCCATGGAATGGGGGCCATGCATTATTGCTTGAAAGGGTCTGCATTTGCTCACCCAATCTCACCAATCCTCTCAGTCCCAAGTGTCCAGCCTTATGCCACATCCAGCTGTCATTGTAGATAGGGTCTTTCCAGGTTTCCTCAGACACCCTGAAGGAATTGTAAAGAATATCCCTGTTTTTTGGTTTTGCTTTTGAAATTCCTTTTTATAGTGGGTTTGAGCTGATTCTCGCTGCCATGTTTATGCCACTCTAGACACACTTGATTCCCTTATGGAGACATATAAATACATAGGTTTTAAGATTCTTACTAGTCAGATATATTCCTCTGTGGGAAATATGGGGTTTTGAGTCTCTTTCACTGAGGAAGGTGTAGGTCTTGTCTATTCCAGAGTTGGTTTTTGAAACGGTCCCTGTGCTTATATCAAACTCTGGTTTTATGCATCACCCCACCTCTCCATCCCCTTTATGCAGGCATAAGAGTGTTTTCTAAATGTGAGACTCTGTTCTCTTTCCTAACTCAGTTCACGTGTAGCCATATTTACAGGATCTTCATAAGTGATATCTTATGATAAGTTTCTTTTTCTGTGTGACTTATTTCACTTAGAATCATCGTACCTGAATCCACTCACTTTGCTGCTACTGGTCTTATGACATTGATTTCATGGCTGAGGGATATTCCATGGTACGTAAGTACCACAATGTTTTGAACCATTTTTATATTTCCTGGGATATTTAAGGTGTACCCAAGTTGAGGTTCTTGTAGTCAGTGCAGCCCTAAATTTGGAGGTGGCTCTTTCTTATTGATTTTCAGTTTTCCCAAGGTATATTCCCTAGACTGGAAGTGGCCTTGGCTCTGTAGCTCTGTTGTTTACTTGTTTTAGGGAACACAATGCACTCCTCCAGTGAGGCAGTTGGCAATTTACATCCCGCCCATCAGCATAACAAGGCTCCCAGTTCTCCTGGGCCTGTCTTGCCTTTCTGGTTTTTACACATTTTGTGGATGTCCCTTTTGACCGGTGGGAAGTGATACTTCTTTGTAGTGCAGATTTGCATTGCCCGCTTGCTTGCTTGGCCAAAAAGGGCGTATGCGTTTTCTCCTGAATATATTCAGGAGAAAACGCATACGCCCTTTTTGGCCAAGTGCACCATTGTCCAAGTTGTGCCCCTCTTCCTGTGCTTTACAGGCGATTCCAACGTACCTCTTTAAATCTGTTTCCTGCTATTTTGCCTCACTTTCAAGTCCGCCTCGTTGACTTCCCTCAACAGATTTTTGGACGATAGTTGTCCTTTATCACTCTGCCAGTTTGTGAATTGCTGTGCCCCTGAGCCCCATTTCTCAACTCGTTTTTTGTGAGCTGAACGCAAGTCCAAAATTTTGGATCATGTCCTATACTGGTTCCCGGTGGGTGGCTGAGACTTTGGTTAATTCTTCTTCCTGCCGGGAAATTAGAGTGACATGTGCCCGTCCAAATGCCTAACAGCTACTCTCTCATGGGTTCTCCCTCGTCCCTTCCATCCTCTGCCAAATTGGGAACCTGTGCAAACCAGGAGGTTAAAGGGCCTGTCTCTCCAAGTTGGGAGATTGATAGTAAGGCAGTTGGAAAGTCAAACTGGAGCACCAGGAGAGGGACTATTCGTTGAGTTTTAGAAACCTTTCGTATTCACAGTGTGTCCATTCTCTAGGTTTCCTGTACATGTTATAGCTGTAGTAATATTCCCTTGAACCTGGAGAGTTGGGACCCATGGAATGGGGGCCATGCATTATTGCTTGAAAGGGTCTGCATTTGCTCACCCAATCTCACCAATCCTCTCAGTCCCAAGTGTCCAGCCTTATGCCACATCCAGCTGTCATTGTAGATAGGGTCTTTCCAGGTTTCCTCAGACACCCTGAAGGAATTGTAAAGAATATCCCTGTTTTTTGGTTTTGCTTTTGAAATTCCTTTTTATAGTGGGTTTGAGCTGATTCTCGCTGCCATGTTTATGCCACTCTAGACACACTTGATTCCCTTATGGAGACATATAAATACATAGGTTTTAAGATTCTTACTAGTCAGATATATTCCTCTGTGGGATATATGGGGTTTTGAGTCTCTTTCACTGAGGAAGGTGTAGGTCTTGTCTATTCCAGAGTTGGTTTTTGAAACGGTCCCTGTGCTTATATCAAACTCTGGTTTTATGCATCACCCCACCTCTCCTTCCCCTTTATGCAGGCATAAGAGTGTTTTCTAAATGTGAGACTCTGTTCTCTTTCCTAACTCAGTTCACGTGTAGCCATGTTTACAGGATCTTCATAAGTGATATCTTATGATAAGTTTCTTTTTCTGTGTGACTTATTTCACTTAGAATCATCGTACCTGAATCCATTCACTTTGCTGCTACTGGTCTTATGACATTGATTTCATGGCTGAGGGATATTACATCGTACGTAAGTACCACAGTGTTTTGAACCATTTTTATATTTCCTGGGATATTTAAGGTGTACCCAAGTTGAGGTTCTTGTAGTCAGTGCAGCCCTAAATTTGGAGGTGGCTCTTTCTTATTGATTTTCAGTTTTCCCAAGGTATATTCCCTAGACTGGAAGTGGCCTTGGCTCTGTAGCTCTGTTGTTTACTTGTTTTAGGGAACACAATGCACTCCTCCAGTGAGGCAGTTGGCAATTTACATCCCGCCCATCAGCATAACAAGGCTCCCAGTTCTCCAGGGCCTGTCTTGCCTTTCTGGTTTTTACACATTTTGTGGATGTCCCTTTTGACCGGTGGGAAGTGATACTTCTTTGTAGTGCAGATTTGAATTGCCCGCTTGCTTGCTTGGTCAAAAAGGGCGTATGCATTTTCTCCTGAATATATTCAGGAGAAAACGCATACGCCCTTTTTGGCCAAGTGCACCATTGTCCAAGTTGTGCCCCTCTTCCTGTGCTTTACAGGCGATTCCAAGGTACCTCTTGAAATCTGTTTCCTGCTATTTTGCCTCGCTTTCAAGTCCGCCTCGTTGACTTCCCTCAACAGATTTTTGGACGATAGTTGTCCTTTATCACTCTGCCAGTTTGTGAATTGCTGTGCCCCTGAGCTCCATTTCTCAACTCGTTTTTTGTGAGCTGAACGCAAGTCCAAAATTTTGGATCATGTCCTATACTGGTTCCCAGTGGGTGGCTGAGACTTTGGTTAATTCTTCTTCCTGCCGGGAAATTACAGTGACATGTGCCCGTCCAAATGGCTAACAGCTACTCTCTCATGGGTTCTCCCTCGTCCCTTCCATCCTCTGCCAAATTGGGAACCTGTGCAAACGAGGAGGTTAAAGGGCCTGTCTCTCCAAGTTGGGAGATTGATAGTAAGGCAGTTGGAAAGTCAAACTGGAGCACCAGGAGAGGGACTATTCGTTGAGTTTTAGAAACCTTTCGTATTCACAGTGTGTCCATTCTCTAGGTTTCCTGTACATGTTATAGCTGTAGTAATATTCCCTTGAACCTGGAGAGTTGGGACCCATGGAATGGGGGCCATGCATTATTGCTTGAAAGGGTCTGCATTTGCTCACCCAATCTCACCAATCCTCTCAGTCCCAAGTGTCCAGCCTTATGCCACATCCAGCTGTCATTGTAGATAGGGTCTTTCCAGGTTTCCTCAGACACCCTGAAGGAATTGTAAAGAATTTCCCTGTTTTTTGGTTTTGCTTTTGAAATTCCTTTTTATAGTGGGTTTGAGCTGATTCTCGCTGCCATGTTTATGCAACTCTAGACACACTTGATTCCCTTATGGAGTCATATCAATACATAGGTTTTAAGAGTCTTACTAGTCAGATATATTCCTCTGCGGGAAATATGGGGATTTGAGTCTCTTTCACTGAGGAAGGTGTAGGTCTTGTCTATTCCAAAGTTGGTTTTTGGAACGGTCCCTGTGCTTATATCAAACTCTGGTTTTATGCATCACCCGACCTCTCCATCCCCTTTATGCAGGCATAAGAGTGTTTTCTAAATGTGAGACTCTGTTCTCTTTCCTAACTCAGTTCACGTGTAGCCATATTTACAGGATCTTCATAAGTGATATCTTATGATAAGTTTCTTTTTCTGTGTGACTTATTTCACTTAGAATCATCGTACCTGAATCCACTCACTTTGCTGCTACTGGTCTTATGACATTGATTTCATGGCTGAGGGGTATTCCATCGTACGTAAGTACCACAATGTTTTGAACCATTTTTATATTTCCTGGGATATTTAAGGTGTACCCAAGTTGAGGTTCTTGTAGTCAGTGCAGCCCTAAATTTGGAGGTGGCTCTTTCTTATTGATTTTCAGTTTTCCCAAGGTATATTCCCTAGACTGGAAGTGGCCTTGGCTCTGTAGCTCTGTTGTTTACTTGTTTTAGGGAACACAATGCACTCCTCCAGTGTGGCAGTTGGCAGTTTACATCCCGCCCATCAGCATAACAAGGCTCCCAGTTCTCCAGGGCCTGTCTTGCCTTTCTGGTTTTTACACATTTTGTGGATGTCCCTTTTGACCGGTGGGAAGTGATACTTCTTTGTAGTGCAGATTTGCATTGCCCACTTGCTTGCTTGGCCAAAAAGGGCGTATGCGTTTTCTCCTGAATATATTCAGGAGAAAACGCATACGCCCTTTTTGGCCAAGTGCACCATTGTCCAAGTTGTGCCCCTCTTCCTGTGCTTTACAGGCGATTCCAAGGTACCTCTTGAAATCTGTTTCCTGCTATTTTGCCTCACTTTCAAGTCCGCCTCGTTGACTTCCCTCAACAGATTTTTGGACGATAGTTGTCCTTTATCACTCTGCCAGTTTGTGAATTGCTGTGCCCCTGAGCTCCATTTCTCAACTCGTTTTTTGTGAGCTGAACGCAAGTCCAAAATTTTGGATCATGTCCTATACTGGTTCCCGGTGGGTGGCTGAGACTTTGGTTAATTCTTCTTCCTGCCGGGAAATTAGAGTGACATGTGCCCGTCCAAATGCCTAACAGCTACTCTCTCATGGGTTCTCCCTCGTCCCTTCCATCCTCTGCCAAATTGGGAACCTGTGCAAACCAGGAGGTTAAAGGGCCTGTCTCTCCAAGTTGGGAGATTGATAGTAAGGCAGTTGGAAAGTCAAACTGGAGCACCAGGAGAGGGACTATTCGTTGAGTTTTAGAAACCTTTCGTATTCACAGTGTGTCCATTCTCTAGGTTTCCTGTACATGTTATAGCTGTAGTAATATTCCCTTGAACCTGGAGAGTTGGGACCCATGGAATGGGGGCCATGCATTATTGCTTGAAAGGGTCTGCATTTGCTCACCCAATCTCACCAATCCTCTCAGTCCCAAGTGTCCAGCCTTATGCCACATCCAGCTGTCATTGTAGATAGGGTCTTTCCAGGTTTCCTCAGACACCCTGAAGGAATTGTAAAGAATTTCCCTGTTTTTTGGTTTTGCTTTTGAAATTCCTTTTTATAGTGGGTTTGAGCTGATTCTCGCTGCCATGTTTATGCCACTCTAGACACACTTGATTCCCTTATGGAGACATATCAATACATAGGTTTTAAGATTCTTACTAGTCAGATATATTCCTCTGGGGGAAATATGGGGTTTTGAGTCTCTTTCACTGAGGAAGGTGTAGGTCTTGTCTATTCCAAAGTTGGTTTTTGGAACGGTCCCTGTGCTTATATCAAACTCTGGTTTTATGCATCACCCGACCTCTCCATCCCCTTTATGCAGGCATAAGAGTGTTTTCTAAATGTGAGACTCTGTTCTCTTTCCTAACTCAGTTCACGTGTAGCCATGTTTACAGGATCTTCATAAGTGATATCTTATGATAAGTTTCTTTTTCTGTGTGACTTATTTCACTTAGAATCATCGTACCTGAATCCACTCACTTTGCTGCTACTGGTCTTATGACATTGATTTCATCGCTGAGGGATATTCCATCGTACGTAAGTACCACAATGTTTTGAACCATTTTTATATTTCCTGGGATATTTCAGGTGTACCCAAGTTGAGGTTCTTGTAGTCAGTGCAGCCCTAAATTTGGAGGTGGCTCTTTCTTATTGATTTTCAGTTTTCCCAAGGTATATTCCCTAGACTGGAAGTGGCCTTGGCTCTGTAGCTCTGTTGTTTACTTGTTTTAGGGAACACAATGCACTCCTCCAGTGAGGCAGTTGGCAATTTACATCCCGCCCATCAGCATAACAAGGCTCCCAGTTCTCCAGGGCCTGTCTTGCCTTTCTGGTTTTTACACATTTTGTGGATGTCCCTTTTGACCGGTGGGAAGTGATACTTCTTTGTAGTGCAGATTTGCATTGCCCGCTTGCTTGCTTGGCCAAAAAGGGCGTATGCGTTTTCTCCTGAATATATTCAGGAGAAAACGCATACGCCCTTTTTGGCCAAGTGCACCATTGTCCAAGTTGTGCCCCTCTTCCTGTGCTTTACAGGCGATTCCAAGGTACCTCTTGAAATCTGTTTCCTGCTATTTTGCCTCACTTTCAAGTCCGCCTCGTTGACTTCCCTCAACAGATTTTTGGACGATAGTTGTCCTTTATCACTCTGCCAGTTTGTGAATTGCTGTGCCCCTGAGCTCCATTTCTCAACTCGTTTTTTGTGAGCTGAACGCAAGTCCAAAATTTTGGATCATGTCCTATACTGGTTCCCGGTGGGTGGCTGAGACTTTGGTTAATTCTTCTTCCTGTCGGGAAATTAGAGTGACATGTGCCCGTCCAAATGCCTAACAGCTACTCTCTCATGGGTTCTCTCTCGTCCCTTCCATCCTCTGCCAAATTGGGAACCTGTGCAAACCAGGAGGTTAAAGGGCCTGTCTCTCCAAGTTGGGAGATTGATAGTAAGGCAGTTGGAAAGTCAAACTGGAGCACCAGGAGAGGGACTATTCGTTGAGTTTTAGACACCTTTCATATTCACAGTGTGTCCATTCTCTAGGTTTCCTGTACATGTTATAGCTGTAGTAATATTCCCTTGAACCTGGAGAGTTGGGACCCATGGAATGGGGGCCATGCATTATTGCTTGAAAGGGTCTGCATTAGCTCACCCAATCTCACCAATCCTCTCAGTCCCAAGTGTCCAGCCTTATGCCACATCCAGCTGTCATTGTAGATAGGGTCTTTCCAGGTTTCCTCAGACACCCTGAAGGAATTGTAAAGAATTTCCCTGTTTTTTGGTTTTGCTTTTGAAATTCCTTTTTATAGTGGGTTTGAGCTGATTCTCGCTGCCATGTTTATGCCACTCTAGACACACTTGATTCCCTTATGGAGTCATATCAATACATAGGTTTTAAGAGTCTTACTAGTCAGATATATTCCTCTGCGGGAAATATGGGGATTTGAGTCTCTTTCACTGAGGAAGGTGTAGGTCTTGTCTATTCCAAAGTTGGTTTTTGGAAC
This sequence comes from Mesoplodon densirostris, assembly GCF_025265405.1. Taxonomy (NCBI): domain Eukaryota; kingdom Metazoa; phylum Chordata; class Mammalia; order Artiodactyla; family Ziphiidae; genus Mesoplodon; species Mesoplodon densirostris. The sequence continues at coordinate 1,094,326 of NW_026778205.1, forward strand.
GGTCCCTGTGCTTATATCAAACTCTGGTTTTATGCATCACCCGACCTCTCCATCCCCTTTATGCAGGCATAAGAGTGTTTTCTAAATGTGAGACTCTGTTCTCTTTCCTAACTCAGTTCACGTGTAGCCATATTTACAGGATCTTCATAAGTGATATCTTATGATAAGTTTCTTTTTCTGTGTGACTTATTTCACTTAGAATCATCGTACCTGAATCCATTCACTTTGCTGCTACTGGTCTTATGACATTGATTTCATGGCTGAGGGATATTCCATCGTATGTAAGTACCACAATGTTTTGAACCATTTTTATATTTCCTGGGATATTTAAGGTGTACCCAAGTTGAGGTTCTTGTAGTCAGTGCAGCACTAAATTTGGAGTTGGCTCTTTCTTATTGATTTTCAGTTTTCCCAAGGTATATTCCCTAGACTGGAAGTGGCCTTGGCTCTGTAGCTCTGTTGTTTACTTGTTTTAGGGAACACAATGCACTCCTCCAGTGAGGCAGTTGGCAGTTTACATCCCGCCCATCAGGATAACAAGGCTCCCAGTTCTCCAGGGCCTGTCTTGCCTTTCTGGTTTTTACACATTTTGTGGATGTCCCTTTTGACCGGTGGGAAGTGATACTTCTTTGTAGTGCAGATTTGCATTGCCCGCTTGCTTGCTTGGCCAAAAAGGGCGTATGCGTTTTCTCCTGAATATATTCAGGAGAAAACGCATACGCCCTTTTTGGCCAAGTGCACCATTGTCCAAGTTGTGCCCCTCTTCCTGTGCTTTACAGGCGATTCCAAGGTACCTCTTTAAATCTGTTTCCTGCTATTTTGCCTCACTTTCAAGTCCGCCTCGTTGACTTCCCTCAACAGATTTTTGGACGATAGTTGTCCTTTATCACTCTGCCAGTTTGTGAATTGCTGTGCCCCTGAGCTCCATTTCTCAACTCGTTTTTTGTGAGCTGAACGCAAGTCCAAAATTTTGGATCATGTCCTATACTGGTTCCCGGTGGGTGGCTGAGACTTTGGTTAATTCTTCTTCCTGCCGGGAAATTAGAGTGACATGTGCCTGTCCAAATGCCTAACAGCTACTCTCTCATGGGTTCTCCCTCGTCCCTTCCATCCTCTGCCAAATTGGGAACCTGTGCAAACCAGGAGGTTAAAGGGCCTGTCTCTCCAAGTTGGGAGATTGATAGTAAGGCAGTTGGAAAGTCAAACTGGAGCACCAGGAGAGGGACTATTCGTTGAGTTTTAGAAACCTTTCGTATTCACAGTGTGTCCATTCTCTAGGTTTCCTGTACATGTTATAGCTGTAGTAATATTCCCTTGAACCTGGAGAGTTGGGACCCATGGAATGGGGGCCATGCATTATTGCTTGAAAGGGTCTGCATTTGCTTACCCAATCTCACCAATCCTCTCAGTCCCAAGTGTCCAGCCTTATGCCACATCCAGCTGTCATTGTAGATAGGGTCTTTCCAGGTTTCCTCAGACACCCTGAAGGAATTGTAAAGAATTTCCCTGTTTTTTGGTTTTGCTTTTGAAATTCCTTTTTATAGTGGGTTTGAGCTGATTCTCGCTGCCATGTTTATGCCACTCTAGACACACTTGATTCCCTTATGGAGACATATCAATACATAGGTTTTAAGATTCTTACTAGTCAGATATATTCCTCTGTGGGAAATATGGGGTTTTGAGTCTCTTTCACTGAGGAAGGTGTAGGTCTTGTCTATTCTAGAGTTGGTTTTTGAAACGGTCCCTGTGCTTATATCAAACTCTGGTTTTATGCATCACCCCACCTCTCCTTCCCCTTTATGCAGGCATAAGAGTGTTTTCTAAATGTGAGACTCTGTTCTCTTTCCTAACTCAGTTCACGTGTAGCCATGTTTACAGGATCTTCATAAGTGATATCTTATGATAAGTTTCTTTTTCTGTGTGACTTATTTTACTTAGAATCATCGTACCTGAATCCACTCACTTTGCTGCTACTGGTCTTATGACATTGATTTCATGGCTGAGGGATATTCCATCGTATGTAAGTACCACAATGTTTTGAACCATTTTTATATTTCCTGGGATATTTCAGGTGTACCCAAGTTGAGGTTCTTGTAGTCAGTGCAGCCCTAAATTTGGAGGTGGCTCTTTCTTATTGATTTTCAGTTTTCCCAAGGTATATTCCCTAGACTGGAAGTGGCCTTGGCTCTGTAGCTCTGTTGTTTACTTGTTTTAGGGAACACAATGCACTCCTCCAGTGAGGCAGTTGGCAATTGACATCCCGCCCATCAGCATAACAAGGCTCCCAGTTCTCCAGGGCCTGTCTTGCCTTTCTGGTTTTTACACATTTTGTGGATGTCCCTTTTGACCGGTGGGAAGTGATACTTCTTTGTAGTGCAGATTTGCATTGCCCGCTTGCTTGCTTGGCCAAAAAGGGCATATGCGTTTTCTCTTGAATATATTCAGGAGAAAACGCATACGCCCTTTTGGGCCAAGTGCACCATTGTCCAAGTTGTGCCCCTCTTCCTGTGCTTTACAGGCGATTCCAAGGTACCTCTTGAAATCTGTTTCCTGCTATTTTGCCTCGCTTTCAAGTCCGCCTCGTTGACTTCCCTCAACAGATTTTTGGACGATAGTTGTCCTTTATCACTCTGCCAGTTTGTGAATTGCTGTGCCCCTGAGCTCCATTTCTCAACTCGTTTTTTGTGAGCTGAACGCAAGTCCAAAATTTTGGATCATGTCCTATACTGGTTCCCGGTGGGTGGCTGAGACTTTGGTTAATTCTTCTTCCTGCCGGGAAATTAGAGTGACATGTGCCCGTCCAAATGCCTAACAGCTACTCTCTCATGGGTTCTCCCTCGTCCCTTCCATCCTCTGCCAAATTGGGAACCTGTGCAAACCAGGAGGTTAAAGGGCCTGTCTCTCCAAGTTGGGAGATTGATAGTAAGGCAGTTGGAAAGTCAAACTGGAGCACCAGGAGAGGGACTATTTGTTGAGTTTTAGACACCTTTCGTATTCACAGTGTGTCCATTCTCTAGGTTTCCTGTACATGTTATAGCTGTAGTAATATTCCCTTGAACCTGGAGAGTTGGGACCCATGGAATGGGGGCCATGCATTATTGCTTGAAAGGGTCTGCATTTGCTCACCCAATCTCACCAATCCTCTCAGTCCCAAGTGTCCAGCCTTATGCCACATCCAGCTGTCATTGTAGATAGGGTCTTTCCAGGTTTCCTCAGACACCCTGAAGGAATTGTAAAGAATTTCCCTGTTTTTTGGTTTTGCTTTTGAAATTCCTTTTTATACTGGGTTTGAGCTGATTCTCGCTGCCATGTTTATGCCACTCTAGACACACTTGATTCCCTTATGGAGTCATATCAATACATAGGTTTTAAGATTCTTACTAGTCAGATATATTCCTCTGTGGGAAATATGGGGTTTTGAGTCTCTTTCACTGATGAAGGTGTAGGTCTTGTCTATTCCAGAGTTGGTTTCTGAAACGGTCCCTGTGCTTATATCAAACTCTGGTTTTATGCATCACCCCACCTCTCCTTCCCCTTTATGCAGGCATAAGAGTGTTTTCTAAATGTGAGACTCTGTTCTCTTTCCTAACTCAGTTCACGTGTAGCCATGTTTACAGGATCTTCATAAGTGATATCTTATGATAAGTTTCTTTTTCTGTGTGACTTATTTCACTTAGAATCATCGTACCTGAATCCACTCACTTTGCTGCTACTGGTCTTATGACATTGATTTCATGGCTGAGGGATATTACATCGTACGTAAGTACCACAGTGTTTTGAACCGTTTTTATATTTCCTGGGATATTTAAGGTGTACCCAAGTTGAGGTTCTTGTAGTCAGTGCAGCCCTAAATTTGGAGGTGGCTCTTTCTTATTGATTTTCAGTTTTCCCAAGGTATATTCCCTAGACTGGAAGTGGCCTTGGCTCTGTAGCTCTGTTGTTTACTTGTTTTAGGGAACACAATGCACTCCTCCAGTGAGGCAGTTGGCAATTTACATCCCGCCCATCAGCATAACAAGGCTCCCAGTTCTCCAGGGCCTGTCTTGCCTTTCTGGTTTTTACACATTTTGTGGATGTCCCTTTTGACCGGTGGGAAGTGATACTTCTTTGTAGTGAAGATTTGCATTGCCCGCTTGCTTGCTTGGCCAAAAAGGGCGTATGCATTTTCTCCTGAATATATTCAGGAGAAAACGCATACGCCCTTTTTGGCCAAGTGCACCATTGTCCAAGTTGTGCCCCTCTTCCTGTGCTTTACAGGCGACTCCAAGGTACCTCTTGAAATCTGTTTCCTGCTATTTTGCCTCGCTTTCAAGTCCGCCTCGTTGACTTCCCTCAACAGATTTTTGGACGATAGTTGTCCTTTATCACTCTGCCAGTTTGTGAATTGCTGTGCCCCTGAGCTCCATTTCTCAACTCGTTTTTTGTGAGCTGAACGCAAGTCCAAAATTTTGGATCATGTCCTATACTGGTTCCCAGTGGGTGGCTGAGACTTTGGTTTATTCTTCTTCCTGCCGGGAAATTAGAGTGACATGTGCCCGTCCAAATGCCTAACAGCTACTCTCTCATGGGTTCTCCCTCGTCCCTTCCATCCTCTGCCAAATTGGGAACCTGTGCAAACCAGGAGGTTAAAGGGCCTGTCTCTCCAAGTTGGGAGATTGATAGTAAGGCAGTTGGAAAGTCAAACTGGAGCACCAGGAGAGGGACTATTCGTTGAGTTTTAGAAACCTTTCGTATTCACAGTGTGTCCATTCTCTAGGTTTGCTGTACATGTTATAGCTGTAGTAATATTCCCTTGAACCTGGAGAGTTGGGACCCATGGAATGGGGGCCATGCATTATTGCTTGAAAGGGTCTGCATTTGCTCACCCAATCTCACCAATCCTCTCAGTCCCAAGTGTCCAGCCTTATGCCACATCCAGCTGTCATTGTAGATAGGGTCTTTCCAGGTTTCCTCAGACACCCTGAAGGAATTGTAAAGAATTTCCCTGTTTTTTGGTTTTGCTTTTGAAATTCCTTTTTATAGTGGGTTTGAGCTGATTCTCGCTGCCATGTTTATGCCACTCTAGACACACTTGATTCCCTTATGGAGTCATATCAATACATAGGTTTTAAGAGTCTTACTAGTCAGATATATTCCTCTGCGGGAAATATGGGGATTTGAGTCTCTTTCACTGAGGAAGGTGTAGGTCTTGTCTATTCCAAAGTTGGTTTTTGGAACGGTCCCTGTGCTTATATCAAACTCTGGTTTTATGCATCACCCGACCTCTCCATCCCCTTTATGCAGGCATAAGAGTGTTTTCTAAATGTGAGACTCTGTTCTCTTTCCTAACTCAGTTCACGTGTAGCCATATTTACAGGATCTTCATAAGTGATATCTTATGATAAGTTTCTTTTTCTGTGTGACTTATTTCACTTAGAATCATCGTACCTGAATCCACTCACTTTGCTGCTACTGGTCTTATGACATTGATTTCATGGCTGAGGGATATTCCATCGTGCGTAAGTACCACAATGTTTTGAACCATTTTTGTATTTCCTGGGATATTTAAGGTGTACCCAAGTTGAGGTTCTTGTAGTCAGTGCAGCCCTAAATTTGGAGGTGGCTCTTTCTTATTGATTTTCAGTTTTCCCAAGGTATATTCCCTAGACTGGAAGTGGCCTTGGCTCTGTAGCTCTGTTGTTTACTTGTTTTAGGGAACACAATGTACTCCTCCAGTGAGGCAGTTTGCAATTTACATCCCGCCCATCAGCAGAACAAGACTCCCAGTTCTCCAGGGCCTGTCTTGCCTTTCTGGTTTTTACACATTTTGTGGATGTCCCTTTTGACCAGTGGGAAGTGATACTTCTTTGTAGTGCAGATTTGCATTGCCCGCTTGCTTGCTTGGCCAAAAAGGGCGTATGCGTTTTCTCCTGAATATATTCAGGAGAAAACGCATACGCCCTTTTTGGCCAAGTGCACCATTGTCCAAGTTGTGCCCCTCTTCCTGTGCTTTACAGGCGATTCCAAGGTACCTCTTGAAATCTGTTTCCTGCTATTTTGCCTCGCTTTCAAGTCCGCCTCGTTGACTTCCCTCAACAGATTTTTGGACGATAGTTGTCCTTTATCACTCTGCCAGTTTGTGAATTGCTGTGCCCCTGAGCTCCATTTCTCAACTCGTTTTTTGTGAGCTGAACGCAAGTCCAAAATTTTGGATCATGTCCTATACTGGTTCCCGGTGGGTGGCTGAGACTTTGGTTAATTCTTCTTCCTGCCGGGAAATTACAGTGACATGTGCCCGTCCAAATGCCTAACAGCTACTCTCTCATGGGTTCTCTCTCGTCCCTTCCATCCTCTGCCAAATTGGGAACCTGTGCAAACCAGGAGGTTAAAGGGCCTGTCTCTCCAAGTTGGGAGATTGATAGTAAGGCAGTTGGAAAGTCAAACTGGAGCACCAGGAGAGGGACTATTCGTTGAGTTTTAGAAACCTTTCGTATTCACAGTGTGTCCATTCTCTAGGTTTCCTGTACATGTTATAGCTGTAGTAATATTCCCTTGAACATGGAGAGTTGGGACCCATGGAATGGGGGCCATGCATTATTGCTTGAAAGGGTCTGCATTCGCTCACCCAATCTCACCAATCCTCTCAGTCCCAAGTGTCCAGCCTTATGCCACATCCAGCTGTCATTGTAGATAGGGTCTTTCCAGGTTTCCTCAGACACCCTGAAGGAATTGTAAAGAATTTCCCTGTTTTTTGGTTTTGCTTTTGAAATTCCTTTTTATAGTGTGTTTGAGCTGATTCTCGCTGCCATGTTTATGCCACTCTAGACACACTTGATTCCCTTATGGAGACATATCAATACATAGGTTTTAAGATTCTTACTAGTCAGATATATTCCTCTGTGGGAAATATGGGGTTTTGAGTCTCTTTCACTGAGGAAGGTGTAGGTCTTGTCTATTCCAAAGTTGGTTTTTGAAACGGTCCCTGTGCTTATATCAAACTCTGGTTTTATGCATCACCCCACCTCTCCTTCCCCTTTATGCAGGCATAAGAGTGTTTTCTAAATGTGAGACTCTGTTCTCTTTCCTAACTCAGTTCACGTGTAGCCATGTTTACAGGATCTTCATAAGTGATATCTTATGATAAGTTTCTTTTTCTGTGTGACTTATTTCACTTAGAATCATCGTACCTGAATCCACTCACTTTGCTGCTACTGGTCTTATGACATTGATTTCATGGCTGAGGGATATTCCATCGTACGTAAGTACCACAATGTTTTGAACCATTTTTATATTTCCTGGGATATTTAAGGTGTACCCAAGTTGAGGTTCTTGTAGTCAGTGCAGCCCTAAATTTGGAGGTGGCTCTTTCTTATTGATTTTCAGTTTTCCCAAGGTATATTCCCTAGACTGGAAGTGGCCTTGGCTCTGTAGCTCTGTTGTTTACTTGTTTTAGGGAACACAATGCACTCCTCCAGTGAGGCAGTTGGCAGTTTACATCCCGCCCATCAGCATAACAAGGCTCCCAGTTCTCCAGGGCCTGTCTTGCCTTTCTGGTTTTTACACATTTTGTGGATGTCCCTTTTGACCGGTGGGAAGTGATACTTCTTTGTAGTGCAGATTTGCATTGCCCGCTTGCTTGCTTGGCCAAAAAGGGCGTATGCGTTTTCTCCTGAATATATTCAGGAGAAAACGCATACGCCCTTTTTGGCCAAGTGCACCATTGTCCAAGTTGTGCCCCTCTTCCTGTGCTTTACAGGCGATTCCAACGTACCTCTTGAAATCTGTTTCCTGCTATTTTGCCTCACTTTCAAATCCGCCTCGTTGACTTCCCTCAACAGATTTTTGGACGATAGTTGTCCTTTATCACTCTGCCAGTTTGTGAATTGCTGTGCCCCTGAGCTCCATTTCTCAACTCGTTTTTTGTGAGCTGAACGCAAGTCCAAAATTTTGGATCATGTCCTATACTGGTTCCCGGTGGGTGGCTGAGACTTTGGTTAATTCTTCTTCCTGCCGGGAAATTAGAGTGACATGTGCCCGTCCAAATGCCTAACAGCTACTCTCTCATGGGTTCTCCCTCGTCCCTTCCATCCTCTGCCAAATTGGGAACCTGTGCAAACCAGGAGGTTAAAGGGCCTGTCTCTCCAAGTTGGGAGATTGATAGTAAGGCAGTTGGAAAGTCAAACTGGAGCACCAGGAGAGGGACTATTTGTTGAGTTTTAGACACCTTTCGTATTCACAGTGTGTCCATTCTCTAGGTTTCCTGTACATGTTATAGCTGTAGTAATATTCCCTTGAACCTGGAGAGTTGGGACCCATGGAATGGGGGCCATGCATTATTGCTTGAAAGGGTCTGCATTTGCTCACCCAATCTCACCAATCCTCTCAGTCCCAAGTGTCCAGCCTTATGCCACATCCAGCTGTCATTGTAGATAGGGTCTTTCCAGGTTTCCTCAGACACCCTGAAGGAATTGTAAAGAATTTCCCTGTTTTTTGGTTTTGCTTTTGAAATTCCTTTTTATACTGGGTTTGAGCTGATTCTCGCTGCCATGTTTATGCCACTCTAGACACACTTGATTCCCTTATGGAGTCATATCAATACATAGGTTTTAAGATTCTTACTAGTCAGATATATTCCTCTGTGGGAAATATGGGGTTTTGAGTCTCTTTCACTGATGAAGGTGTAGGTCTTGTCTATTCCAGAGTTGGTTTCTGAAACGGTCCCTGTGCTTATATCAAACTCTGGTTTTATGCATCACCCCACCTCTCCTTCCCCTTTATGCAGGCATAAGAGTGTTTTCTAAATGTGAGACTCTGTTCTCTTTCCTAACTCAGTTCACGTGTAGCCATGTTTACAGGATCTTCATAAGTGATATCTTATGATAAGTTTCTTTTTCTGTGTGACTTATTTCACTTAGAATCATCGTACCTGAATCCACTCACTTTGCTGCTACTGGTCTTATGACATTGATTTCATGGCTGAGGGATATTACATCGTACGTAAGTACCACAGTGTTTTGAACCGTTTTTATATTTCCTGGGATATTTAAGGTGTACCCAAGTTGAGGTTCTTGTAGTCAGTGCAGCCCTAAATTTGGAGGTGGCTCTTTCTTATTGATTTTCAGTTTTCCCAAGGTATATTCCCTAGACTGGAAGTGGCCTTGGCTCTGTAGCTCTGTTGTTTACTTGTTTTAGGGAACACAATGCACTCCTCCAGTGAGGCAGTTGGCAATTTACATCCCGCCCATCAGCATAACAAGGCTCCCAGTTCTCCAGGGCCTGTCTTGCCTTTCTGGTTTTTACACATTTTGTGGATGTCCCTTTTGACCGGTGGGAAGTGATACTTCTTTGTAGTGAAGATTTGCATTGCCCGCTTGCTTGCTTGGCCAAAAAGGGCGTATGCATTTTCTCCTGAATATATTCAGGAGAAAACGCATACGCCCTTTTTGGCCAAGTGCACCATTGTCCAAGTTGTGCCCCTCTTCCTGTGCTTTACAGGCGATTCCAAGGTACCTCTTGAAATCTGTTTCCTGCTATTTTGCCTCGCTTTCAAGTCCGCCTCGTTGACTTCCCTCAACAGATTTTTGGACGATAGTTGTCCTTTATCACTCTGCCAGTTTGTGAATTGCTGTGCCCCTGAGCTCCATTTCTCAACTCGTTTTTTGTGAGCTGAACGCAAGTCCAAAATTTTGGATCATGTCCTATACTGGTTCCCAGTGGGTGGCTGAGACTTTGGTTTATTCTTCTTCCTGCCGGGAAATTAGAGTGACATGTGCCCGTCCAAATGCCTAACAGCTACTCTCTCATGGGTTCTCCCTCGTCCCTTCCATCCTCTGCCAAATTGGGAACCTGTGCAAACCAGGAGGTTAAAGGGCCTGTCTCTCCAAGTTGGGAGATTGATAGTAAGGCAGTTGGAAAGTCAAACTGGAGCACCAGGAGAGGGACTATTCGTTGAGTTTTAGAAACCTTTCGTATTCACAGTGTGTCCATTCTCTAGGTTTGCTGTACATGTTATAGCTGTAGTAATATTCCCTTGAACCTGGAGAGTTGGGACCCATGGAATGGGGGCCATGCATTATTGCTTGAAAGGGTCTGCATTTGCTCACCCAATCTCACCAATCCTCTCAGTCCCAAGTGTCCAGCCTTATGCCACATCCAGCTGTCATTGTAGATAGGGTCTTTCCAGGTTTCCTCAGACACCCTGAAGGAATTGTAAAGAATTTCCCTGTTTTTTGGTTTTGCTTTTGAAATTCCTTTTTATAGTGGGTTTGAGCTGATTCTCGCTGCCATGTTTATGCCACTCTAGACACACTTGATTCCCTTATGGAGTCATATCAATACATAGGTTTTAAGAGTCTTACTAGTCAGATATATTCCTCTGCGGGAAATATGGGGATTTGAGTCTCTTTCACTGAGGAAGGTGTAGGTCTTGTCTATTCCAAAGTTGGTTTTTGGAACGGTCCCTGTGCTTATATCAAACTCTGGTTTTATGCATCACCCGACCTCTCCATCCCCTTTATGCAGGCATAAGAGTGTTTTCTAAATGTGAGACTCTGTTCTCTTTCCTAACTCAGTTCACGTGTAGCCATATTTACAGGATCTTCATAAGTGATATCTTATGATAAGTTTCTTTTTCTGTGTGACTTATTTCACTTAGAATCATCGTACCTGAATCCACTCACTTTGCTGCTACTGGTCTTATGACATTGATTTCATGGCTGAGGGATATTCCATCGTGCGTAAGTACCACAATGTTTTGAACCATTTTTGTATTTCCTGGGATATTTAAGGTGTACCCAAGTTGAGGTTCTTGTAGTCAGTGCAGCCCTAAATTTGGAGGTGGCTCTTTCTTATTGATTTTCAGTTTTCCCAAGGTATATTCCCTAGACTGGAAGTGGCCTTGGCTCTGTAGCTCTGTTGTTTACTTGTTTTAGGGAACACAATGTACTCCTCCAGTGAGGCAGTTTGCAATTTACATCCCGCCCATCAGCAGAACAAGACTCCCAGTTCTCCAGGGCCTGTCTTGCCTTTCTGGTTTTTACACATTTTGTGGATGTCCCTTTTGACCAGTGGGAAGTGATACTTCTTTGTAGTGCAGATTTGCATTGCCCGCTTGCTTGCTTGGCCAAAAAGGGCGTATGCGTTTTCTCCTGAATATATTCAGGAGAAAACGCATACGCCCTTTTTGGCCAAGTGCACCATTGTCCAAGTTGTGCCCCTCTTCCTGTGCTTTACAGGCGATTCCAAGGTACCTCTTGAAATCTGTTTCCTGCTATTTTGCCTCGCTTTCAAGTCCGCCTCGTTGACTTCCCTCAACAGATTTTTGGACGATAGTTGTCCTTTATCACTCTGCCAGTTTGTGAATTGCTGTGCCCCTGAGCTCCATTTCTCAACTCGTTTTTTGTGAGCTGAACGCAAGTCCAAAATTTTGGATCATGTCCTATACTGGTTCCCGGTGGGTGGCTGAGACTTTGGTTAATTCTTCTTCCTGCCGGGAAATTACAGTGACATGTGCCCGTCCAAATGCCTAACAGCTACTCTCTCATGGGTTCTCTCTCGTCCCTTCCATCCTCTGCCAAATTGGGAACCTGTGCAAACCAGGAGGTTAAAGGGCCTGTCTCTCCAAGTTGGGAGATTGATAGTAAGGCAGTTGGAAAGTCAAACTGGAGCACCAGGAGAGGGACTATTCGTTGAGTTTTAGAAACCTTTCGTATTCACAGTGTGTCCATTCTCTAGGTTTCCTGTACATGTTATAGCTGTAGTAATATTCCCTTGAACATGGAGAGTTGGGACCCATGGAATGGGGGCCATGCATTATTGCTTGAAAGGGTCTGCATTCGCTCACCCAATCTCACCAATCCTCTCAGTCCCAAGTGTCCAGCCTTATGCCACATCCAGCTGTCATTGTAGATAGGGTCTTTCCAGGTTTCCTCAGACACCCTGAAGGAATTGTAAAGAATTTCCCTGTTTTTTGGTTTTGCTTTTGAAATTCCTTTTTATAGTGTGTTTGAGCTGATTCTCGCTGCCATGTTTATGCCACTCTAGACACACTTGATTCCCTTATGGAGACATATCAATACATAGGTTTTAAGATTCTTACTAGTCAGATATATTCCTCTGTGGGAAATATGGGGTTTTGAGTCTCTTTCACTGAGGAAGGTGTAGGTCTTGTCTATTCCAAAGTTGGTTTTTGAAACGGTCCCTGTGCTTATATCAAACTCTGGTTTTATGCATCACCCCACCTCTCCTTCCCCTTTATGCAGGCATAAGAGTGTTTTCTAAATGTGAGACTCTGTTCTCTTTCCTAACTCAGTTCACGTGTAGCCATGTTTACAGGATCTTCATAAGTGATATCTTATGATAAGTTTCTTTTTCTGTGTGACTTATTTCACTTAGAATCATCGTACCTGAATCCACTCACTTTGCTGCTACTGGTCTTATGACATTGATTTCATGGCTGAGGGATATTCCATCGTACGTAAGTACCACAATGTTTTGAACCATTTTTATATTTCCTGGGATATTTAAGGTGTACCCAAGTTGAGGTTCTTGTAGTCAGTGCAGCCCTAAATTTGGAGGTGGCTCTTTCTTATTGATTTTCAGTTTTCCCAAGGTATATTCCCTAGACTGGAAGTGGCCTTGGCTCTGTAGCTCTGTTGTTTACTTGTTTTAGGGAACACAATGCACTCCTCCAGTGAGGCAGTTGGCAGTTTACATCCCGCCCATCAGCATAACAAGGCTCCCAGTTCTCCAGGGCCTGTCTTGCCTTTCTGGTTTTTACACATTTTGTGGATGTCCCTTTTGACCGGTGGGAAGTGATACTTCTTTGTAGTGCAGATTTGCATTGCCCGCTTGCTTGCTTGGCCAAAAAGGGCGTATGCGTTTTCTCCTGAATATATTCAGGAGAAAACGCATACGCCCTTTTTGGCCAAGTGCACCATTGTCCAAGTTGTGCCCCTCTTCCTGTGCTTTACAGGCGATTCCAAGGTACCTCTTGAAATCTGTTTCCTGCTATTTTGCCTCACTTTCAAGTCCGCCTCGTTGACTTCCCTCAACAGATTTTTGGACGATAGTTGTCCTTTATCACTCTGCCAGTTTGTGAATTGCTGTGCCCCTGAGCTCCATTTCTCAACTCGTTTTTTGTGAGCTGAACGCAAGTCCAAAATTTTGGATCATGTCCTATACTGGTTCCCGGTGGGTGGCTGAGACTTTGGTTAATTCTTCTTCCTGCCGGGAAATTAGAGTGACATGTGCCCGTCCAAATGCCTAACAGCTACTCTCTCATGGGTTCTCCCTCATCCCTTCCATCCTCTGCCAAATTGGGAACCTGTGCAAACCAGGAGGTTAAAGGGCCTGTCTCTCCAAGTTGGGAGATTGATAGTAAGGCAGTTGGAAAGTCAAACTGGAGCACCAGGAGAGGGACTATTCGTTGAGTTTTAGAAACCTTTCCTATTCACAGTGTGTCCATTCTCTAGGTTTCCTGTACTTGTTATAGCTGTAGTAATATTCCCATGAAACAGGAGAGTTGGGACCCATGGAATGGGGGCCATGCATTATTGCTTGAAAGGGTCTGCATTTGCTCACCCAATCTCACCAATCCTCTCAGTCCCAAGTGTCCAGCCTTATGCCACATCCAGCTGTCATTGTAGATAGGGTCTTTCCAGGTTTCCTCAGACACCCTGAAGGAATTGTAAAGAATTTCCCTGTTTTTTGGTTTTGCTTTTGAAATTCCTTTTTATAGTGGGTTTGAGCTGATTCTCGCTGCCATGTTTATGCCACTCTAGACACACTTGATTCCCTTATGGAGACATATCAATACATAGGTTTTAAGATTCTTACTAGTCAGATATATTCCTCTGTGGGAAATATGGGGTTTTGAGTCTCTTTCACTGAGGAAGGTGTAGGTCTTGTCTATTCCAAAGTTGGTTTTTGAAACGGTCCCTGAGCTTATATCAAACTCTGGTTTTATGCATCACCCCACCTCTCCTTCCCCTTTATGCAGGCATAAGAGTGTTTTCTAAATGTGAGACTCTGTTCTCTTTCCTAACTCAGTTCACGTGTAGCCATGTTTACAGGATCTTCCTAAGTGATATCTTATGATAAGTTTCTTTTTCTGTGTGACTTATTTCACTTAGAATCATCGTACCTGAATCCACTCACTTTGCTGCTACTGGTCTTATGACATTGATTTCATGGCTGAGGGATATTCCATCGTACGTAAGTACCACAATGTTTTGAACCATTTTTATAATTCCTGGGATATTTAAGGTGTACCCAAGTTGAGGTTCTTGTAGTCAGTGCAGCCCTAAATTTGGAGGTGGCTCTTTCTTATTGATTTTCAGTTTTCCCAAGGTATATTCCCTAGACTGGAAGTGGCCTTGGCTCTGTAGCTCTGTTGTTTACTTGTTTTAGGGAACACAATGCACTCCTCCAGTGAGGCAGTTGGCAATTTACATCCCGCCCATCAGCAGAACAAGGCTCCCATTTCTCCAGGGCCTGTCTTGCCTTTCTGGTTTTTACACATTTTGTGGATGTCCCTTTTGACCGGTGGGAAGTGATACTTCTTTGTAGTGCAGATTTGCATTGCCCGCTTGCTTGCTTGGCCAAAAAGGGCATATGCGTTTTCTCCTGAATATATTCAGGAGAAAACGCATACGCCCTTTTTGGCCAAGTGCACCATTGTCCAAGTTGTGCCCCTCTTCCTGTGCTTTACAGGCGATTCCAAGGTACCTCTTGAAATCTGTTTCCTGCTATTTTGCCTCACTTTCAAGTCCGCCTCGTTGACTTCCCTCAACAGATTTTTGGACGATAGTTGTCCTTTATCACTCTGCCAGTTTGTGAATTGCTGTGCCCCTGAGCTCCATTTCTCAACTTGATTTTGTGAGCTGAACGCAAGTCCAAAATTTTTGATCATGTCTTTTACTGGTTCCCGGTGGGTGGCTGAGACTTTGGTTAATTCTTCTTCCTGCCGGGAAATTAGAGTGACATGTGCCCGTCCAAACGCCTAACAGCTACTCTCTCATGGGTTCTCCCTCATCCCTTCCATCCTCTGCCAAATTGGGAACCTGTGCAAACCAGGAGGTTAAAGGGCCTGTCTCTCCAAGTTGGGAGATTGATAGTAAGGCAGTTGGAAAGTCAAACTGGAGCACCAGGAGAGGGACTATTCGTTGAGTTTTAGAAACCTTTCGTATTCACAGTGTGTCCATTCTCTAGGTTTCCTGTACATGTTATAGCTGTAGTAATATTCCCTTGAAACTGGAGAGTTGGGACTCATGGAATGGGGGCCATGCTTTATTGCTTGAAAGGGTCTGCATTTGCTCACCCAATCTCACCAATCCTCTCAGTCCCAAGTGTCCAGCCTTATGCCACAACCAGCTGTCATTGTAGATAGGGTCTTTCCAGGTTTCCTCAGACACCCTGAAGGAATTGTAAAGAATTTCCCTGTTTTTTGGTTTTGCTTTTGAAATTCCTTTTTATAGTGGGTTTGAGCTGATTCTCGCTGCCATGTTTATGCCACTCTAGACACACTTGATTCCCTTATGGAGACATATCAATACATAGGTTTTAAGATTCTTACTAGTCAGATATATTCCTCTGTGGGAAATATGGGGTTTTGAGTCTCTTTCACTGAGGAAGGTGTAGGTCTTGTCTATTCCAAAGTTGGTTTTTGAAACGGTCCCTGAGCTTATATCAAACTCTGGTTTTATGCATCACCCCACCTCTCCTTCCCCTTTATGCAGGCATAAGAGTGTTTTCTAAATGTGAGACTCTGTTCTCTTTCCTAACTCAGTTCACGTGTAGCCATGTTTACAGGATCTTCATAAGTGATATCTTATGATAAGTTTCTTTTTCTGTGTGACTTATTTCACTTAGAATCATCGTACCTGAATCCACTCACTTTGCTGCTACTGGTCTTATGACATTGATTTCATGGCTGAGGGATATTCCATCGTACGTAAGTACCACAATGTTTTGAACCATTTTTATATTTCCTGGGATATTTAAGGTGTACCCAAGTTGAGGTTCTTGTAGTCAGTGCAGCCCTAAATTTGGAGGTGGCTCTTTCTTATTGATTTTCAGTTTTCCCAAGGTATATTCCCTAGACTGGAAGTGGCCTTGGCTCTGTAGCTCTGTTGTTTACTTGTTTTAGGGAACACAATGCACTCCTCCAGTGAGGCAGTTGGCAGTTTACATCCCGCCCATCAGCATAACAAGGCTCCCAGTTCTCCAGGGCCTGTCTTGCCTTTCTGGTTTTTACACATTTTGTGGATATCCCTTTTGACCGGTGGGAAGTGATACTTCTTTGTAGTGCAGATTTGCATTGCCCGCTTGCTTGCTTGGCCAAAAAGGGCGTATGCGTTTTCTCCTGAATATATTCAGGAGAAAACGCATACGCCCTTTTTGGCCAAGTGCACCATTGTCCAAGTTGTGCCCCTCTTCCTGTGATTTACAGGCGATTCCAACGTACCTCTTGAAATCTGTTTCCTGCTATTTTGCCTCGCTTTCAACTCCGCCTCGTTGACTTCCCTCAACAGATTTTTGGACGATAGTTGTCCTTTATCACTCTGCCAGTTTGTGAATTGCTGTGCCCCTGAGCTCCATTTCTCAACTCGTTTTTTGTGAGCTGAACGCAAGTCCAAAATTTTGGATCATGTCCTATACTGGTTCCCGGTGGGTGGCTGAGACTTTGGTTAATTCTTCTTCCTGCCGGGAAATTAGAGTGACATGTGCCCGTCCAAATGCCTAACAGCTACTCTCTCATGGGTTCTCCCTCATCCCTTCCATCCTCTGCCAAATTGGGAACCTGTGCAAACCAGGAGGTTAAAGGGCCTGTCTCTCCAAGTTGGGAGATTGATAGTAAGGCAGTTGGAAAGTCAAACTGGAGCACCAGGAGAGGGACTATTCGTTGAGTTTTAGAAACCTTTCGTATTCACAGTGTGTCCATTCTCTAGGTTTCCTGTACTTGTTATAGCTGTAGTAATATTCCCTTGAAACTGGAGAGTTGGGACCCATGGAATGGGGGCCATGCATTATTGCTTGAAAGGGTCTGCATTTGCTCACCCAATCTCACCAATCCTCTCAGTCCCAAGTGTCCAGCCTTATGCCACATCCAGCTGTCATTGTAGATAGGGTCTTTCCAGGTTTCCTCAGACACCCTGAAGGAATTGTAAAGAATTTCCCTGTTTTTTGGTTTTGCTTTTGAAATTCCTTTTTATAGTGGGTTTGAGCTGATTCTCGCTGCCATGTTTATGCCACTCTAGACACACTTGATTCCCTTATGGAGACATATCAATACATAGGTTTTAAGATTCTTACTAGTCAGATATATTCCTCTGTGGGAAATATGGGGTTTTGAGTCTCTTTCACTGAGGAAGGTGTAGGTCTTGTCTATTCCAAAGTTGGTTTTTGAAACGGTCCCTGAGCTTATATCAAACTCTGGTTTTATGCATCACCCCACCTCTCCTTCCCCTTTATGCAGGCATAAGAGTGTTTTCTAAATGTGAGACTCTGTTCTCTTTCCTAACTCAGTTCACGTGTAGCCATGTTTACAGGATCTTCCTAAGTGATATCTTATGATAAGTTTCTTTTTCTGTGTGACTTATTTCACTTAGAATCATCGTACCTGAATCCACTCACTTTGCTGCTACTGGTCTTATGACATTGATTTCATGGCTGAGGGATATTCCATCGTACGTAAGTACCACAATGTTTTGAACCATTTTTATATTTCCTGGGATATTTAAGGTGTACCCAAGTTGAGGTTCTTGTAGTCAGTGCAGCCCTAAATTTGGAGGTGGCTCTTTCTTATTGATTTTCAGTTTTCCCAAGGTATATTCCCTAGACTGGAAGTGGCCTTGGCTCTGTAGCTCTGTTGTTTACTTGTTTTAGGGAACACAATGCACTCCTCCAGTGAGGCAGTTGGCAATTTACATCCCGCCCATCAGCATAACAAGGCTCCCATTTCTTCAGGGCCTGTCTTGCCTTTCTGGTTTTTACACATTTTGTGGATGTCCCTTTTGACCGGTGGGAAGTGATACTTCTTTGTAGTGCAGATTTGCATTGCCCGCTTGCTTGCTTGGCCAAAAAGGGCGTATGCGTTTTCTCCTGAATATATTCAGGAGAAAACGCATACGCCCTTTTTGGCCAAGTGCACCATTGTCCAAGTTGTGCCCCTCTTCCTGTGCTTTACAGGCGATTCCAACGTACCTCTTGAAATCTGTTTCCTGCTATTTTGCCTCACTTTCAAGTCCGCCTCGTTGAATTCCCTCAACAGATTTTTGGACGATAGTTGTCCTTTATCACTCTGCCAGTTTGTGAATTGCTGTGCCCCTGAGCTCCATTTCTCAACTCGTTTTTTGTGAGCTGAACGCAAGTCCAAAATTTTGGATCATGTCCTATACTGGTTCCCGGTGGGTGGCTGAGACTTTGGTAAATTCTTCTTCCTGCCCGGAAATTAGAGTGACATGTGCCCGTCCAAATGCCTAACAGCTACTCTCTCATGGGTTCTCCCTCGTCCCTTCCATCCTCTGCCAAATTGGGAACCTGTGCAAACCAGGAGGTTAAAGGGCCTGTCTCTCCAAGTTGGGAGATTGATAGTAAGGCAGTTGGAAAGTCAAACTGGAGCACCAGGAGAGGGACTATTCGTTGAGTTTTAGAAACCTTTCGTATTCACAGTGTGTCCATTCTCTAGGTTTCCTGTACATGTTATAGCTGTAGTAATATTCCCTTGAAACTGGAGAGTTGGGACCCATGGAATGGGGGCCATGCATTATTGCTTGAAAGGGTCTGCATTTGCTCACCCAATCTCACCAATCCTCTCAGTCCCAAGTGTCCAGCCTTATGCCACATCCAGCTGTCATTGTAGATAGGGTCTTTCCAGGTTTCCTCAGACACCCTGAAGGAATTGTAAAGAATTTCCCTGTTTTTTGGTTTTGCTTTTGAAATTCCTTTTTATAGTGGGTTTGAGCTGATTCTCGCTGCCATGTTTATGCCACTCTAGACACACTTGATTCCCTTATGGAGACATATCAATACATAGGTTTTAAGATTTTTACTAGTCAGATATATTCCTCTGTGGGAAATATGGGGTTTTGAGTCTCTTTCACTGAGGAAGGTGTAGGTCTTGTCTATTCCAAAGTTGGTTTTTGAAACGGTCCCTGAGCTTATATCAAACTCTGGTTTTATGCATCACCCCACCTCTCCTTCCCCTTTATGCAGGCATAAGAGTGTTTTCTAAATGTGAGACTCTGTTCTCTTTCCTAACTCAGTTCACGTGTAGCCATGTTTACAGGATCTTCCTAAGTGATATCTTATGATAAGTTTCTTTTTCTGTGTGACTTATTTCACTTAGAATCATCGTACCTGAATCCACTCACTTTGCTGCTACTGGTCTTATGACATTGATTTCATGGCTGAGGGATATTCCATCGTACGTAAGTACCACAATGTTTTGAACCATTTTTATATTTCCTGGGATATTTAAGGTGTACCCAAGTTGAGGTTCTTGTAGTCAGTGCAGCCCTAAATTTGGAGGTGGCTCTTTCTTATTGATTTTCAGTTTTCCCAAGGTATATTCCCTAGACTGGAAGTGGCCTTGGCTCTGTAGCTCTGTTGTTTACTTGTTTTAGGGAACACAATGCACTCCTCCAGTGAGGCAGTTGGCAATTTACATCCCGCCCATCAGAATAACAAGGCTCCCAGTTCTCCAGGGCCTGTCTTGCCTTTCTGGTTTTTACACATTTTGTGGATGTCCCTTTTGACCGGTGGGAAGTGATACTTCTTTGTAGTGCAGATTTGCATTGCCCGCTTGCTTGCTTGGCCAAGAAGGGTGTATGCGTTTTCTCCTGAATATATTCAGGAGAAAACGCATACGCCCTTTTTGGCCAAGTGCACCATTGTCCAAGTTGTGCCCCTCTTCCTGTGCTTTACAGGCGATTCCAAGGTACCTCTTGAAATCTGTTTCCTGCTATTTTGCCTCGCTTTCAAGTCCGCCTCGTTGACTTCCCTCAACAGATTTTTGGACGATAGTTGTCCTTTATCACTCTGCCAGTTTGTGAATTGCTGTGCCCCTGAGCTCCATTTCTCAACTCGTTTTTTGTGAGCTGAACGCAAGTCCAAAATTTTGGATCATGTCCTATACTGGTTCCCGGTGGGTGGCTGAGACTTTGGTTAATTCTTCTTCCTGCCGGGAAATTAGAGTGACATGTGCCCGTCCAAATGCCTAACAGCTACTCTCTCATGGGTTCTCTCTCGTCCCTTCCATCCTCTGCCAAATTGGGAACCTGTGCAAACCAGGAGGTTAAAGGGCCTGTCTCTCCAAGTTGGGAGATTGATAGTAAGGCAGTTGGAAAGTCAAACTGGAGCACCAGGAGAGGGACTATTCGTTGAGTTTTAGAAACCTTTCGTATTCACAGTGTGTCCATTCTCTAGGTTTCCTGTACATGTTATAGCTGTAGTAATATTCCCTTGAACATGGAGAGTTGGGACCCATGGAATGGGGGCCATGCATTATTGCTTGAAAGGGTCTGCATTCGCTCACCCAATCTCACCAATCCTCTCAGTCCCAAGTGTCCAGCCTTATGCCACATCCAGCTGTCATTGTAGATAGGGTCTTTCCAGGTTTCCTCAGACACCCTGAAGGAATTGTAAAGAATTTCCCTGTTTTTTGGTTTTGCTTTTGAAATTCCTTTTTATACTGGGTTTGAGCTGATTCTCGCTGCCATGTTTATGCCACTCTAGACACACTTGATTCCCTTATGGAGACATATCAATACATAGGTTTTAAGATTCTTACTAGTCAGATATATTCCTCTGTGGGATATATGGGGTTTTGAGTCTCTTTCACTGAGGAAGGTGTAGGTCTTGTCTATTCCAAAGTTGGTTTTTGAAACGGTCCCTGAGCTTATATCAAACTCTGGTTTTATGCATCACCCCACCTCTCCTTCCCCTTTATGCAGGCATAAGAGTGTTTTCTAAATGTGAGACTCTGTTCTCTTTCCTAACTCAGTTCACGTGTAGCCATGTTTACAGGATCTTCCTAAGTGATATCTTATGATAAGTTTCTTTTTCTGTGTGACTTATTTCACTTAGAATCATCGTACCTGAATCCACTCACTTTGCTGCTACTGGTCTTATGACATTGATTTCATGGCTGAGGGATATTCCATCGTACGTAAGTACCACAATGTTTTGAACCATTTTTATATTTCCTGGGATATTTAAGGTGTACCCAAGTTGAGGTTCTTGTAGTCAGTGCAGCCCTAAATTTGGAGGTGGCTCTTTCTTATTGATTTTCAGTTTTCCCAGGTATATTCCCTAGACTGGAAGTGGCCTTGGCTCTGTAGCTCTGTTGTTTACTTGTTTTAGGGAACACAATGCACTCCTCCAGTGAGGCAGTTGGCAGTTTACATCCCGCCCATCAGCATAACAAGGCTCCCAGTTCTCCAGGGCCTGTCTTGCCTTTCTGGTTTTTACACATTTTGTGGATGTCCCTTTTGACCGGTGGGAAGTGATACTTCTTTGTAGTGCAGATTTGCATTACCCGCTTGCTTGCTTGGCCAAAAAGGGCGTATGCGTTTTCTCCTGAATATATTCAGGAGAAAACGCATACGCCCTTTTTGGCCAAGTGCACCATTGTCCAAGTTGTGCCCCTCTTCCTGTGCTTTACAGGCGATTCCAACGTACCTCTTGAAATCTGTTTCCTGCTATTTTGCCTCACTTTCAAGTCCGCCTCGTTGACTTCCCTCAACAGATTTTTGGACGATAGTTGTCCTTTATCACTCTGCCAGTTTGTGAATTGCTGTGCCCCTGAGCTCCATTTCTCAACTCGTTTTTTGTGAGCTGAACGCAAGTCCAAAATTTTGGATCATGTCCTATACTGGTTAGCGGTGGGTGGCTGAGACTTTGGTTAATTCTTCTTCCTGCCGGGAAATTAGAGTGACATGTGCCCGTCCAAATGCCTAACAGCTACTCTCTCATGGGTTCTCCCTCGTCCCTTCCATCCTCTGCCAAACTGGGAACCTGTGCAAACCAGGAGGTTAAAGGGCCTGTCTCTCCAAGTTGGGAGATTTATAGTAAGGCAGTTGGAAAGTCAAACTGGAGCACCAGGAGAGGGACTATTCGTTGAGTTTTAGAAACCTTTCGTATTCACAGTGTGTCCATTCTCTAGGTTTCCTGTACATGTTATAGCTGTAGTAATATTCCCTTGAACCTGGAGAGTTGGGACCCATGGAATGGGGGCCATGCATTATTGCTTGAAAGGGTCTGCATTTGCTCACCCAATCTCACCAATCCTCTCAGTCCCAAGTGTCCAGCCTTATGCCACATCCAGCTGTCATTGTAGATAGGGTCTTTCCAGGTTTCCTCAGACACCCTGAAGGAATTGTAAAGAATTTCCCTGTTTTTTGGTTTTGCTTTTGAAATTCCTTTTTATAGTGGGTTTGAGCTGATTCTCGCTGCCATGTTTATGCCACTCTAGACACACTTGATTCCCTTATGGAGACATATCAATACATAGGTTTTAAGATTCTTACTAGTCAGATATATTCCTCTGTGGGAAATATGGGGTTTTGAGTCTCTTTCACTGAGGAAGGTGTAGGTCTTGTCTATTCCAAAGTTGGTTTTTGAAACGGTCCCTGAGCTTATATCAAACTCTGGTTTTATGCATCACCCCACCTCTCCTTCCCCTTTATGCAGGCATAAGAGTGTTTTCTAAATGTGAGACTCTGTTCTCTTTCCTAACTCAGTTCACGTGTAGCCATGTTTACAGGATCTTCCTAAGTGATATCTTATGATAAGTTTCTTTTTCTGTGTGACTTATTTCACTTAGAATCATCGTACCTGAATCCACTCACTTTGCTGCTACTGGTCTTATGACATTGATTTCATGGCTGAGGGATATTCCATCGTACGTAAGTACCACAATGTTTTGAACCATTTTTATAATTCCTGGGATATTTAAGGTGTACCCAAGTTGAGGTTCTTGTAGTCAGTGCAGCCCTAAATTTGGAGGTGGCTCTTTCTTATTGATTTTCAGTTTTCCCAAGGTATATTCCCTAGACTGGAAGTGGCCTTGGCTCTGTAGCTCTGTTGTTTACTTGTTTTAGGGAACACAATGCACTCCTCCAGTGAGGCAGTTGGCAATTTACATCCCGCCCATCAGCAGAACAAGGCTCCCAGTTCTCCAGGGCCTGTCTTGCCTTTCTGGTTTTTACACATTTTGTGGATGTCCCTTTTGACCGGTGGGAAGTGATACTTCTTTGTAGTGCAGATTTGCATTGCCCGCTTGCTTGCTTGGCCAAAAAGGGCGTATGCGTTTTCTCCTGAATATATTCAGGAGAAAACGCATACGCCCTTTTTGGCCAAGTGCACCATTGTCCAAGTTGTGCCCCTCTTCCTGTGCTTTACAGGCGATTCCAAGGTACCTCTTGAAATCTGTTTCCTGCTATTTTGCCTCGCTTTCAAGTCCGCCTCGTTGACTTCCCTCAACAGATTTTTGGACGATAGTTGTCCTTTATCACTCTGCCAGTTTGTGAATTGCTGTGCCCCTGAGCTCCATTTCTCAACTCGTTTTTTGTGAGCTGAACGCAAGTCCAAAATTTTGGATCATGTCCTATACTGGTTCCCGGTGGGTGGCTGAGACTTTGGTTAATTCTTCTTCCTGCCGGGAAATTAGAGTGACATGTGCCCGTCCAAATGCCTAACAGCTACTCTCTCATGGGTTCTCCCTCGTCCCTTCCATCCTCTGCCAAATTGGGAACCTGTGCAAACCAGGAGGTTAAAGGGCCTGTCTCTCCAAGTTGGGAGATTGATAGTAAGGCAGTTGGAAAGTCAAACTGGAGCACCAGGAGAGGGACTATTCGTTGAGTTTTAGAAACCTTTCGTATTCACAGTGTGTCCATTCTCTAGGTTTCCTGTACATGTTATAGCTGTAGTAATATTCCCTTGAAACTGGAGAGTTGGGACCCATGGAATGGGGGCCATGCATTATTGCTTGAAAGGGTCTGCATTTGCTCACCCAATCTCACCAATCCTCTCAGTCCCAAGTGTCCAGCCTTATGCCACATCCAGCTGTCATTGTAGATAGGGTCTTTCCAGGTTTCCTCAGACACCCTGAAGGAATTGTAAAGAATTTCCCTGTTTTTTGGTTTTGCTTTTGAAATTCCTTTTTATAGTGGGTTTGAGCTGATTCTCGCTGCCATGTTTATGCCACTCTAGACACACTTGATTCCCTTATGGAGACATATCAATACATAGGTTTTAAGATTCTTACTAGTCACATATATTCCTCTGCGGGAAATATGGGGTTTTGAGTCTCTTTCACTGAGGAAGGTGTAGGTATTGTCTATTCCAAAGTTGGTTTTTGAAAAGGTCCCTGAGCTTATATCAAACTCTGGTTTTATGCATCACCCCACCTCTCCTTCCCCTTTATGCAGGCATAAGAGTGTTTTCTAAATGTGAGACTCTGTTCTCTTTCCTAACTCAGTTCACGTGTAGCCATGTTTACAGGATCTTCCTAAGTGATATCTTATGATAAGTTTCTTTTTCTGTGTGACTTATTTCACTTAGAATCATCGTACCTGAATCCACTCACTTTGCTGCTACTGGTCTTATGACATTGATTTCATGGCTGAGGGATATTCCATCGTACGTAAGTACCACAATGTTTTGAACCATTTTTATATTTCCTGGGATATTTAAGGTGTACCCAAGTTGAGGTTCTTGTAGTCAGTGCAGCCCTAAATTTGGAGGTGGCTCTTTCTTATTGATTTTCAGTTTTCCCAAGGTATATTCCCTAGACTGGAAGTGGCCTTGGCTCTGTAGCTCTGTTGTTTACTTGTTTTAGGGAACACAATGCACTCCTCCAGTGAGGCAGTTGGCAATTTACATCCCGCCCATCAGAATAACAAGGCTCCCAGTTCTCCAGGGCCTGTCTTGCCTTTCTGGTTTTTACACATTTTGTGGATGTCCCTTTTGACCGGTGGGAAGTGATACTTCTTTGTAGTGCAGATTTGCATTGCCCGCTTGCTTGCTTGGCCAAGAAGAGCGTATGCGTTTTCTCCTGAATATATTCAGGAGAAAACGCATACGCCCTTTTTGGCCAAGTGCACCATTGTCCAAGTTGTGCCCCTCTTCCTGTGCTTTACAGGCGATTCCAAGGTACCTCTTGAAATCTGTTTCCTGCTATTTTGCCTCGCTTTCAAGTCCGCCTCGTTGACATCCCTCAACAGATTTTTGGACGATAGTTGTCCTTTATCACTCTGCCAGTTTGTGAATTGCTGTGCCCCTGAGCTCCATTTCTCAACTCGTTTTTTGTGAGCTGAACGCAAGTCCAAAATTTTGGATCATGTCCTATACTGGTTCCCGGTGGGTGGCTGAGACTTTGGTTAATTCTTCTTCCTGCCGGGAAATTAGAGTGACATGTGCCCGTCCAAATGCCTAACAGCTACTCTCTCATGGGTTCTCTCTCGTCCCTTCCATCCTCTGCCAAATTGGGAACCTGTGCAAACCAGGAGGTTAAAGGGCCTGTCTCTCCAATTTGGGAGATTGATAGTAAGGCAGTTGGAAAGTCAAACTGGAGCACCAGGAGAGGGACTATTCGTTGAGTTTTAGAAACCTTTCGTATTCACAGTGTGTCCATTCTCTAGGTTTCCTGTACATGTTATAGCTGTAGTAATATTCCCTTGAACATGGAGAGTTGGGACCCATGGAATGGGGGCCATGCATTATTGCTTGAAAGGGTCTGCATTCGCTCACCCAATCTCACCAATCCTCTCAGTCCCAAGTGTCCAGCCTTATGCCACATCCAGCTGTCATTGTAGATAGGGTCTTTCCAGGTTTCCTCAGACACCCTGAAGGAATTGTAAAGAATTTCCCTGTTTTTTGGTTTTGCTTTTGAAATTCATTTTTATAGTGGGTTTGAGCTGATTCTCGCTGCCATGTTTATGCCACTCTAGACACACTTGATTCCCTTATGGAGACATATCAATACATAGGTTTTAAGATTCTTACTAGTCAGATATATTCCTCTGTGGGAAATATGGGGATTTAAGTCTCTTTCACTGAGGAAGGTGTAGGTCTTGTCTATTCCAAAGTTGGTTTTTGAAACGGTCCCTGAGCTTATATCAAACTCTGGTTTTATGCATCACCCCACCTCTCCTTCCCCTTTATGCAGGCATAAGAGTGTTTTCTAAATGTGAGACTCTGTTCTCTTTCCTAACTCAGTTCACGTGTAGCCATGTTTACAGGATCTTCCTAAGTGATATCTTATGATAAGTTTCTTTTTCTGTGTGACTTATTTCACTTAGAATCATCGTACCTGAATCCACTCACTTTGCTGCTACTGGTCTTATGACATTGATTTCATGGCTGAGGGATATTCCATCGTACGTAAGTACCACAATGTTTTGAACCATTTTTATATTTCCTGGGATATTTAAGGTGTACCCAAGTTGAGGTTCTTGTAGTCAGTGCAGCCCTAAATTTGGAGGTGGCTCTTTCTTATTGATTTTCAGTTTTCCCCAGGTATATTCCCTAGACTGGAAGTGGCCTTGGCTCTGTAGCTCTGTTGTTTACTTGTTTTAGGGAACACAATGCACTCCTCCAGTGAGGCAGTTGGCAATTTACATCCCGCCCATCAGAATAACAAGGCTCCCATTTCTCCAGGGCCTGTCTTGCCTTTCTGGTTTTTACATATTTTGTGGATGTCCCTTTTGACCGGTGGGAAGTGATACTTCTTTGTAGTGCAGATTTGCATTGCCCGCTTGCTTGCTTGGCCAAGAAGGGCGTATGCGTTTTCTCCTGAATATATTCAGGAGAAAACGCATACGCCCTTTTTGGCCAAGTGCACCATTGTCCAAGTTGTGCCCCTCTTCCTGTGCTTTACAGGCGATTCCAAGGTACCTCTTGAAATCTGTTTCCTGCTATTTTGCCTCGCTTTCAAGTCCGCCTCGTTGACTTCCCTCAACAGATTTTTGGACGATAGTTGTCCTTTATCACTCTGCCAGTTTGTGAATTGCTGTGCCCCTGAGCTCCATTTCTCAACTCGTTTTTTGTGAGCTGAACACAAGTCCAAAATTTTGGATCATGTCCTATACTGGTTCCCGGTGGGTGGCTGAGACTTTGGTTAATTCTTCTTCCTGCCGGGAAATTAGAGTGACATGTGCCCGTCCAAATGCCTAACAGCTACTCTCTCATGGGTTCTCTCTCGTCCCTTCCATCCTCTGCCAAATTGGGAACCTGTGCAAACCAGGAGGTTAAAGGGCCTGTCTCTCCAAGTTGGGAGATTGATAGTAAGGCAGTTGGAAAGTCAAACTGGAGCACCAGGAGAGGGACTATTCGTTGAGTTTTAGAAACCTTTCGTATTCACAGTGTGTCCATTCTCTAGGTTTCCTGTACATGTTATAGCTGTAGTAATATTCCCTTGAACCTGGAGAGTTGGGACCCATGGAATGGGGGCCATGCATTATTGCTTGAAAGGGTCTGCATTCGCTCACCCAATCTCACCAATCCTCTCAGTCCCAAGTGTCCAGCCTTATGCCACATCCAGCTGTCATTGTAGATAGGGTCTTTCCAGGTTTCCTCAGACACCCTGAAGGAATTGTAAAGAATTTCCCTGTTTTTTGGTTTTGCTTTTGAAATTCCTTTTTATAGTGGGTTTGAGCTGATTCTCGCTGCCATGTTTATGCCACTCTAGACACACTTGATTCCCTTATGGAGACATATCAATACATAGGTTTTAAGATTCTTACTAGTCAGATATATTCCTCTGTGGGAAATATGGGGTTTTGAGTCTCTTTCACTGAGGAAGGTGTAGGTCTTGTCTATTCCAAAGTTGGTTTTTGAAACGGTCCCTGAGCTTATATCAAACTCTGGTTTTATGCATCACCCCACCTCTCCTTCCCCTTTATGCAGGCATAAGAGTGTTTTCTAAATGTGAGACTCTGTTCTCTTTCCTAACTCAGTTCACGTGTAGCCATGTTTACAGGATCTTCCTAAGTGATATCTTATGATAAGTTTCTTTTTCTGTGTGACTTATTTCACTTAGAATCATCGTACCTGAATCCACTCACTTTGCTGCTACTGGTCTTATGACATTGATTTCATGGCTGAGGGATATTCCATCGTACGTAAGTACCACAATGTTTTGAACCATTTTTATATTACCTGGGATATTTAAGGTGTACCCAAGTTGAGGTTCTTGTAGTCAGTGCAGCCCTAAATTTGGAGGTGGCTCTTTCTTATTGATTTTCAGTTTTCCCCAGGTATATTCCCTAGACTGGAAGTGGCCTTGGCTCTGTAGCTCTGTTGTTTACTTGTTTTAGGGAACACAATGCACTCCTCCAGTGAGGCAGTTGGCAATTTACATCCCGCCCATCAGCAGAACAAGGCTCCCAGTTCTCCAGGGCCTGTCTTGCCTTTCTGGTTTTTACACATTTTGTGGATGTCCCTTTTGACCGGTGGGAAGTGATACTTCTTTGTAGTTCAGATTTGCATTGCCCGCTTGCTTGCTTGGCCAAAAAGGGCGTATGCGTTTTCTCCTGAATATATTCAGGAGAAAACGCATACGCCCTTTTTGGCCAAGTGCACCATTGTCCAAGTTGTGCCCCTCTTCCTGTGCTTTACAGGCGATTCCAAGGTACCTCTTGAAATCTGTTTCCTGCTATTTTGCCTCGCTTTCAAGTCCGCCTCGTTGACTTCCCTCAACAGATTTTTGGACGATAGTTGTCCTTTATCACTCTGCCAGTTTGTGAATTGCTGTGCCCCTGAGCTCCATTTCTCAACTCGTTTTTTGTGAGCTGAACGCAAGTCCAAAATTTTGGATCATGTCCTATACTGGTTCCCGGTGGGTGGCTGAGACTTTGGTTAATTCTTCTTCCTGCCGGGAAATTAGAGTGACATGTGCCCGTCCAAATGCCTAACAGCTACTCTCTCATGGGTTCTCTCTCGTCCCTTCCATCCTCTGCCAAATTGGGAACCTGTGCAAACCAGGAGGTTAAAGGGCCTGTCTCTCCAAGTTGGGAGATTGATAGTAAGGCAGTTGGAAAGTCAAACTGGAGCACCAGGAGAGGGACTATTCGTTGAGTTTTAGAAACCTTTCGTATTCACAGTGTGTCCATTCTCTAGGTTTCCTGTACATGTTATAGCTGTAGTAATATTCCCTTGAACATGGAGAGTTGGGACCCATGGAATGGGGGCCATGCATTATTGCTTGAAAGGGTCTGCATTCGCTCACCCAATCTCACCAATCCTCTCAGTCCCAAGTGTCCAGCCTTATGCCACCTCCAGCTGTCATTGTAGATAGGGTCTTTCCAGGTTTCCTCAGACACCCTGAAGGAATTGTAAAGAATTTCCCTGTTTTTTGGTTTTGCTTTTGAAATTCCTTTTTATAGTGGGTTTGAGCTGATTCTCGCTGCCATGTTTATGCCACTCTAGACACACATGATTCCCTTATGGAGACATATCAATACATAGGTTTTAAGATTCTTACTAGTCAGATATATTCCTCTGTGGGAAATATGGGGTTTTGAGTCTCTTTCACTGAGGAAGGTGTAGGTCTTGTCTATTCCAAAGTTGGTTTCTGAAACGGTCCCTGTGCTTATATCAAACTCTGGTTTTATGCATCACCCCACCTCTCCTTCCCCTTTATGCAGGCATAAGAGTGTTTTCTAAATGTGAGACTCTGTTCTCTTTCCTAACTCAGTTCACGTGTAGCCATGTTTACAGGATCTTCCTAAGTGATATCTTATGATAAGTTTCTTTTTCTGTGTGACTTATTTCACTTAGAATCATCGTACCTGAATCCACTCACTTTGCTGCTACTGGTCTTATGACATTGATTTCATCGCTGAGGGATATTCCATCGTACGTAAGTACCACAAAGTTTTGAACCATTTTTATATTTCCTGGGATATTTAAGGTGTACCCAAGTTGAGGTTCTTGTAGTCAGTGCAGCCCTAAATTTGGAGGTGGCTCTTTCTTATTGATTTTCAGTTTTCCCAAGGTATATTCCCTAGACTGGAAGTGGCCTTGGCTCTGTAGCTCTGTTGTTTACTTGTTTTAGGGAACACAATGCACTCCTCCAGTGAGGCAGTTGGCAGTTTACATCCCGCCCATCAGCATAACAAGGCTCCCAGTTCTCCAGGGCCTGTCTTGCCTTTCTGGTTTTTACACATTTTGTGGATGTCCCTTTTGACCGGTGGGAAGTGATACTTCTTTGTAGTGCAGATTTGCATTGCCCGCTTGCTTGCTTGGCCAAAAAGGGCGTATGCGTTTTCTCCTGAATATATTCAGGAGAAAACGCATACGCCCTTTTTGGCCAAGTGCACCATTGTCCAAGTTGTGCCCCTCTTCCTGTGCTTTACAGGCGATTCCAACGTACCTCTTGAAATCTGTTTCCTGCTATTTTGCCTCGCTTTCAAGTCCGCCTCGTTCACTTCCATCAACAGATTTTTGGACGATAGTTGTCCTTTATCACTCTGCCAGTTTGTGAATTGCTGTGCCCCTGAGCTCCATTTCTCAACTCGTTTTTTGTGAGCTGAACGCAAGTCCAAAATTTTGGATCATGTCCTATACTGGTTCCCGGTGGGTGGCTGAGACTTTGGTTAATTCTTCTTCCTGCCGGGAAATTAGAGTGACATGTGCCCGTCCAAATGCCTAACAGCTACTCTCTCATGGGTTCTCCCTCGTCCCTTCCATCCTCTGCCAAATTGGGAACCTGTGCAAACCAGGAGGTTAAAGGGCCTGTCTCTCCAAGTTGGGAGATTGATAGTAAGGCAGTTGGAAAGTCAAACTGGAGCACCAGGAGAGGGACTATTCGTTGAGTTTTAGAAACCTTTCGTATTCACAGTGTGTCCATTCTCTAGGTTTCCTGTACATGTTATAGCTGTAGTAATATTCCCTTGAACCTGGAGAGTTGGGACCCATGGAATGGGGGCCATGCATTATTGCTTGAAAGGGTCTGCATTCGCTCACCCAATCTCACCAATCCTCTCAGTCCCAAGTGTCCAGCCTTATGCCACATCCAGCTGTCATTGTAGATAGGGTCTTTCCAGGTTTCCTCAGACACCCTGAAGGAATTGTAAAGAATTTCCCTGTTTTTTGGTTTTGCTTTTGAAATTCCTTTTTATAGTGGGTTTGAGCTGATTCTCGCTGCCATGTTTATGCCACTCTAGACACACTTGATTCCCTTATGGAGACATATCAATACATAGGTTTTAAGATTCTTACTAGTCAGATATATTCCTCTGTGGGAAATATGGGGTTTTGAGTCTCTTTCACTGAGGAAGGTGTAGGTCTTGTCTATTCCAAAGTTGGTTTTTGAAACGGTCCCTGAGCTTATATCAAACTCTGGTTTTATGCATCACCCCACCTCTCCTTCCCCTTTATGCAGGCATAAGAGTGTTTTCTAAATGTGAGACTCTGTTCTCTTTCCTAACTCAGTTCACGTGTAGCCATGTTTACAGGATCTTCCTAAGTGATATCTTATGATAAGTTTCTTTTTCTGTGTGACTTATTTCACTTAGAATCATCGTACCTGAATCCACTCACTTTGCTGCTACTGGTCTTATGACATTGATTTCATGGCTGAGGGATATTCCATCGTACGTAAGTACCACAATGTTTTGAACCATTTTTATATTACCTGGGATATTTAAGGTGTACCCAAGTTGAGGTTCTTGTAGTCAGTGCAGCCCTAAATTTGGAGGTGGCTCTTTCTTATTGATTTTCAGTTTTCCCCAGGTATATTCCCTAGACTGGAAGTGGCCTTGGCTCTGTAGCTCTGTTGTTTACTTGTTTTAGGGAACACAATGCACTCCTCCAGTGAGGCAGTTGGCAATTTACATCCCGCCCATCAGCAGAACAAGGCTCCCAGTTCTCCAGGGCCTGTCTTGCCTTTCTGGTTTTTACACATTTTGTGGATGTCCCTTTTGACCGGTGGGAAGTGATACTTCTTTGTAGTGCAGATTTGCATTGCCCGCTTGCTTGCTTGGCCAAAAAGGGCGTATGCGTTTTCTCCTGAATATATTCAGGAGAAAACGCATACGCCCTTTTTGGCCAAGTGCACCATTGTCCAAGTTGTGCCCCTCTTCCTGTGCTTTACAGGCGATTCCAAGGTACCTCTTGAAATCTGTTTCCTGCTATTTTGCCTCGCTTTCAAGTCCGCCTCGTTGACTTCCCTCAACAGATTTTTGGACGATAGTTGTCCTTTATCACTCTGCCAGTTTGTGAATTGCTGTGCCCCTGAGCTCCATTTCTCAACTCGTTTTTTGTGAGCTGAACGCAAGTCCAAAATTTTGGATCATGTCCTATACTGGTTCCCGGTGGGTGGCTGAGACTTTGGTTAATTCTTCTTCCTGCCGGGAAATTAGAGTGACATGTGCCCGTCCAAATGCCTAACAGCTACTCTCTCATGGGTTCTCTCTCGTCCCTTCCATCCTCTGCCAAATTGGGAACCTGTGCAAACCAGGAGGTTAAAGGGCCTGTCTCTCCAAGTTGGGAGATTGATAGTAAGGCAGTTGGAAAGTCAAACTGGAGCACCAGGAGAGGGACTATTCGTTGAGTTTTAGAAACCTTTCGTATTCACAGTGTGTCCATTCTCTAGGTTTCCTGTACATGTTATAGCTGTAGTAATATTCCCTTGAACATGGAGAGTTGGGACCCATGGAATGGGGGCCATGCATTATTGCTTGAAAGGGTCTGCATTCGCTCACCCAATCTCACCAATCCTCTCAGTCCCAAGTGTCCAGCCTTATGCCACATCCAGCTGTCATTGTAGATAGGGTCTTTCCAGGTTTCCTCAGACACCCTGAAGGAATTGTAAAGAATTTCCCTGTTTTTTGGTTTTGCTTTTGAAATTCCTTTTTATAGTGGGTTTGAGCTGATTCTCGCTGCCATGTTTATGCCACTCTAGACACACTTGATTCCCTTATGGAGACATATCAATACATAGGTTTTAAGATTCTTACTAGTCAGATATATTCCTCTGTGGGAAATATGGGGTTTTGAGTCTCTTTCACTGAGGAAGGTGTAGGTCTTGTCTATTCCAAAGTTGGTTTCTGAAACGGTCCCTGTGCTTATATCAAACTCTGGTTTTATGCATCACCCCACCTCTCCTTCCCCTTTATGCAGGCATAAGAGTGTTTTCTAAATGTGAGACTCTGTTCTCTTTCCTAACTCAGTTCACGTGTAGCCATGTTTACAGGATCTTCCTAAGTGATATCTTATGATAAGTTTCTTTTTCTGTGTGACTTATTTCACTTAGAATCATCGTACCTGAATCCACTCACTTTGCTGCTACTGGTCTTATGACATTGATTTCATCGCTGAGGGATATTCCATCGTACGTAAGTACCACAAAGTTTTGAACCATTTTTATATTTCCTGGGATATTTAAGGTGTACCCAAGTTGAGGTTCTTGTAGTCAGTGCAGCCCTAAATTTGGAGGTGGCTCTTTCTTATTGATTTTCAGTTTTCCCAAGGTATATTCCCTAGACTGGAAGTGGCCTTGGCTCTGTAGCTCTGTTGTTTACTTGTTTTAGGGAACACAATGCACTCCTCCAGTGAGGCAGTTGGCAGTTTACATCCCGCCCATCAGCATAACAAGGCTCCCAGTTCTCCAGGGCCTGTCTTGCCTTTCTGGTTTTTACACATTTTGTGGATGTCCCTTTTGACCGGTGGGAAGTGATACTTCTTTGTAGTGCAGATTTGCATTGCCCGCTTGCTTGCTTGGCCAAAAAGGGCGTATGCGTTTTCTCCTGAATATATTCAGGAGAAAACGCATACGCCCTTTTTGGCCAAGTGCACCATTGTCCAAGTTGTGCCCCTCTTCCTGTGCTTTACAGGCGATTCCAACGTACCTCTTGAAATCTGTTTCCTGCTATTTTGCCTCGCTTTCAAGTCCGCCTCGTTCACTTCCATCAACAGATTTTTGGACGATAGTTGTCCTTTATCACTCTGCCAGTTTGTGAATTGCTGTGCCCCTGAGCTCCATTTCTCAACTCGTTTTTTGTGAGCTGAACGCAAGTCCAAAATTTTGGATCATGTCCTATACTGGTTCCCGGTGGGTGGCTGAGATTTTGGTTAATTCTTCTTCCTGCCGGGAAATTAGAGTGACATGTGCCCGTCCAAATGCCTAACAGCTACTCTCTCATGGGTTCTCCCTCGTCCCTTCCATCCTCTGCCAAATTGGGAACCTGTGCAAACCAGGAGGTTAAAGGGCCTGTCTCTCCAAGTTGGGAGATTGATAGTAAGGCAGTTGGAAAGTCAAACTGGAGCACCAGGAGAGGGACTATTCGTTGAGTTTTAGAAACCTTTCGTATTCACAGTGTGTCCATTCTCTAGGTTTCCTGTACATGTTATAGCTGTAGTAATATTCCCTTGAACCTGGAGAGTTGGGACCCATGGAATGGGGGCCATGCATTATTGCTTGAAAGGGTCTGCATTCGCTCACCCAATCTCACCAATCCTCTCAGTCCCAAGTGTCCAGCCTTATGCCACATCCAGCTGTCATTGTAGATAGGGTCTTTCCAGGTTTCCTCAGACACCCTGAAGGAATTGTAAAGAATTTCCCTGTTTTTTGGTTTTGCTTTTGAAATTCCTTTTTATAGTGGGTTTGAGCTGATTCTCGCTGCCATGTTTATGCCACTCTAGACACACTTGATTCCCTTATGGAGACATATCAATACATAGGTTTTAAGATTCTTACTAGTCAGATATATTCCTCTGTGGGAAATATGGGGTTTTGAGTCTCTTTCACTGAGGAAGGTGTAGGTCTTGTCTATTCCAAAGTTGGTTTTTGAAACGGTCCCTGAGCTTATATCAAACTCTGGTTTTATGCATCACCCCACCTCTCCTTCCCCTTTATGCAGGCATAAGAGTGTTTTCTAAATGTGAGACTCTGTTCTCTTTCCTAACTCAGTTCACGTGTAGCCATGTTTACAGGATCTTCCTAAGTGATATCTTATGATAAGTTTCTTTTTCTGTGTGACTTATTTCACTTAGAATCATCGTACCTGAATCCACTCACTTTGCTGCTACTGGTCTTATGACATTGATTTCATGGCTGAGGGATATTCCATCGTACGTAAGTACCACAATGTTTTGAACCATTTTTATATTTCCTGGGATATTTAAGGTGTACCCAAGTTGAGGTTCTTGTAGTCAGTGCAGCCCTAAATTTGGAGGTGGCTCTTTCTTATTGATTTTCAGTTTTCCCCAGGTATATTCCCTAGACTGGAAGTGGCCTTGGCTCTGTAGCTCTGTTGTTTACTTGTTTTAGGGAACACAATGCACTCCTCCAGTGAGGCAGTTGGCAATTTACATCCCGCCCATCAGAATAACAAGGCTCCCATTTCTCCAGGGCCTGTCTTGCCTTTCTGGTTTTTACATATTTTGTGGATGTCCCTTTTGACCGGTGGGAAGTGATACTTCTTTGTAGTGCAGATTTGCATTGCCCGCTTGCTTGCTTGGCCAAGAAGGGCGTATGCGTTTTCTCCTGAATATATTCAGGAGAAAACGCATACGCCCTTTTTGGCCAAGTGCACCATTGTCCAAGTTGTGCCCCTCTTCCTGTGCTTTACAGGCGATTCCAAGGTACCTCTTGAAATCTGTTTCCTGCTATTTTGCCTCGCTTTCAAGTCCGCCTCGTTGACTTCCCTCAACAGATTTTTGGACGATAGTTGTCCTTTATCACTCTGCCAGTTTGTGAATTGCTGTGCCCCTGAGCTCCATTTCTCAACTCGTTTTTTGTGAGCTGAACACAAGTCCAAAATTTTGGATCATGTCCTATACTGGTTCCCGGTGGGTGGCTGAGACTTTGGTTAATTCTTCTTCCTGCCGGGAAATTAGAGTGACATGTGCCCGTCCAAATGCCTAACAGCTACTCTCTCATGGGTTCTCTCTCGTCCCTTCCATCCTCTGCCAAATTGGGAACCTGTGCAAACCAGGAGGTTAAAGGGCCTGTCTCTCCAAGTTGGGAGATTGATAGTAAGGCAGTTGGAAAGTCAAACTGGAGCACCAGGAGAGGGACTATTCGTTGAGTTTTAGAAACCTTTCGTATTCACAGTGTGTCCATTCTCTAGGTTTCCTGTACATGTTATAGCTGTAGTAATATTCCCTTGAACCTGGAGAGTTGGGACCCATGGAATGGGGGCCATGCATTATTGCTTGAAAGGGTCTGCATTCGCTCACCCAATCTCACCAATCCTCTCAGTCCCAAGTGTCCAGCCTTATGCCACATCCAGCTGTCATTGTAGATAGGGTCTTTCCAGGTTTCCTCAGACACCCTGAAGGAATTGTAAAGAATTTCCCTGTTTTTTGGTTTTGCTTTTGAAATTCCTTTTTATAGTGGGTTTGAGCTGATTCTCGCTGCCATGTTTATGCCACTCTAGACACACTTGATTCCCTTATGGAGACATATCAATACATAGGTTTTAAGATTCTTACTAGTCAGATATATTCCTCTGTGGGAAATATGGGGTTTTGAGTCTCTTTCACTGAGGAAGGTGTAGGTCTTGTCTATTCCAAAGTTGGTTTTTGAAACGGTCCCTGAGCTTATATCAAACTCTGGTTTTATGCATCACCCCACCTCTCCTTCCCCTTTATGCAGGCATAAGAGTGTTTTCTAAATGTGAGACTCTGTTCTCTTTCCTAACTCAGTTCACGTGTAGCCATGTTTACAGGATCTTCCTAAGTGATATCTTATGATAAGTTTCTTTTTCTGTGTGACTTATTTCACTTAGAATCATCGTACCTGAATCCACTCACTTTGCTGCTACTGGTCTTATGACATTGATTTCATGGCTGAGGGATATTCCATCGTACGTAAGTACCACAATGTTTTGAACCATTTTTATATTACCTGGGATATTTAAGGTGTACCCAAGTTGAGGTTCTTGTAGTCAGTGCAGCCCTAAATTTGGAGGTGGCTCTTTCTTATTGATTTTCAGTTTTCCCCAGGTATATTCCCTAGACTGGAAGTGGCCTTGGCTCTGTAGCTCTGTTGTTTACTTGTTTTAGGGAACACAATGCACTCCTCCAGTGAGGCAGTTGGCAATTTACATCCCGCCCATCAGCAGAACAAGGCTCCCAGTTCTCCAGGGCCTGTCTTGCCTTTCTGGTTTTTACACATTTTGTGGATGTCCCTTTTGACCGGTGGGAAGTGATACTTCTTTGTAGTTCAGATTTGCATTGCCCGCTTGCTTGCTTGGCCAAAAAGGGCGTATGCGTTTTCTCCTGAATATATTCAGGAGAAAACGCATACGCCCTTTTTGGCCAAGTGCACCATTGTCCAAGTTGTGCCCCTCTTCCTGTGCTTTACAGGCGATTCCAAGGTACCTCTTGAAATCTGTTTCCTGCTATTTTGCCTCGCTTTCAAGTCCGCCTCGTTGACTTCCCTCAACAGATTTTTGGACGATAGTTGTCCTTTATCACTCTGCCAGTTTGTGAATTGCTGTGCCCCTGAGCTCCATTTCTCAACTCGTTTTTTGTGAGCTGAACGCAAGTCCAAAATTTTGGATCATGTCCTATACTGGTTCCCGGTGGGTGGCTGAGACTTTGGTTAATTCTTCTTCCTGCCGGGAAATTAGAGTGACATGTGCCCGTCCAAATGCCTAACAGCTACTCTCTCATGGGTTCTCTCTCGTCCCTTCCATCCTCTGCCAAATTGGGAACCTGTGCAAACCAGGAGGTTAAAGGGCCTGTCTCTCCAAGTTGGGAGATTGATAGTAAGGCAGTTGGAAAGTCAAACTGGAGCACCAGGAGAGGGACTATTCGTTGAGTTTTAGAAACCTTTCGTATTCACAGTGTGTCCATTCTCTAGGTTTCCTGTACATGTTATAGCTGTAGTAATATTCCCTTGAACATGGAGAGTTGGGACCCATGGAATGGGGGCCATGCATTATTGCTTGAAAGGGTCTGCATTCGCTCACCCAATCTCACCAATCCTCTCAGTCCCAAGTGTCCAGCCTTATGCCACCTCCAGCTGTCATTGTAGATAGGGTCTTTCCAGGTTTCCTCAGACACCCTGAAGGAATTGTAAAGAATTTCCCTGTTTTTTGGTTTTGCTTTTGAAATTCCTTTTTATAGTGGGTTTGAGCTGATTCTCGCTGCCATGTTTATGCCACTCTAGACACACATGATTCCCTTATGGAGACATATCAATACATAGGTTTTAAGATTCTTACTAGTCAGATATATTCCTCTGTGGGAAATATGGGGTTTTGAGTCTCTTTCACTGAGGAAGGTGTAGGTCTTGTCTATTCCAAAGTTGGTTTCTGAAACGGTCCCTGTGCTTATATCAAACTCTGGTTTTATGCATCACCCCACCTCTCCTTCCCCTTTATGCAGGCATAAGAGTGTTTTCTAAATGTGAGACTCTGTTCTCTTTCCTAACTCAGTTCACGTGTAGCCATGTTTACAGGATCTTCCTAAGTGATATCTTATGATAAGTTTCTTTTTCTGTGTGACTTATTTCACTTAGAATCATCGTACCTGAATCCACTCACTTTGCTGCTACTGGTCTTATGACATTGATTTCATCGCTGAGGGATATTCCATCGTACGTAAGTACCACAAAGTTTTGAACCATTTTTATATTTCCTGGGATATTTAAGGTGTACCCAAGTTGAGGTTCTTGTAGTCAGTGCAGCCCTAAATTTGGAGGTGGCTCTTTCTTATTGATTTTCAGTTTTCCCAAGGTATATTCCCAAGACTGGAAGTGGCCTTGGCTCTGTAGCTCTGTTGTTTACTTGTTTTAGGGAACACAATGCACTCCTCCAGTGAGGCAGTTGGCAGTTTACATCCCGCCCATCAGCATAACAAGGCTCCCAGTTCTCCAGGGCCTGTCTTGCCTTTCTGGTTTTTACACATTTTGTGGATGTCCCTTTTGACCGGTGGGAAGTGATACTTCTTTGTAGTGCAGATTTGCATTGCCCGCTTGCTTGCTTGGCCAAAAAGGGCGTATGCGTTTTCTCCTGAATATATTCAGGAGAAAACGCATACGCCCTTTTTGGCCAAGTGCACCATTGTCCAAGTTGTGCCCCTCTTCCTGTGCTTTACAGGCGATTCCAACGTACCTCTTGAAATCTGTTTCCTGCTATTTTGCCTCGCTTTCAAGTCCGCCTCGTTCACTTCCATCAACAGATTTTTGGACGATAGTTGTCCTTTATCACTCTGCCAGTTTGTGAATTGCTGTGCCCCTGAGCTCCATTTCTCAACTCG
Source organism: Mesoplodon densirostris (assembly GCF_025265405.1). Lineage (NCBI taxonomy): Eukaryota > Metazoa > Chordata > Mammalia > Artiodactyla > Ziphiidae > Mesoplodon > Mesoplodon densirostris. The sequence continues at coordinate 1,133,521 of NW_026778205.1, forward strand.
TTTTTTGTGAGCTGAACGCAAGTCCAAAATTTTGGATCATGTCCTATACTGGTTCCCGGTGGGTGGCTGAGATTTTGGTTAATTCTTCTTCCTGCCGGGAAATTAGAGTGACATGTGCCCGTCCAAATGCCTAACAGCTACTCTCTCATGGGTTCTCCCTCGTCCCTTCCATCCTCTGCCAAATTGGGAACCTGTGCAAACCAGGAGGTTAAAGGGCCTGTCTCTCCAAGTTGGGAGATTGATAGTAAGGCAGTTGGAAAGTCAAACTGGAGCACCAGGAGAGGGACTATTCGTTGAGTTTTAGAAACCTTTCGTATTCACAGTGTGTCCATTCTCTAGGTTTCCTGTACATGTTATAGCTGTAGTAATATTCCCTTGAACCTGGAGAGTTGGGACCCATGGAATGGGGGCCATGCATTATTGCTTGAAAGGGTCTGCATTCGCTCACCCAATCTCACCAATCCTCTCAGTCCCAAGTGTCCAGCCTTATGCCACATCCAGCTGTCATTGTAGATAGGGTCTTTCCAGGTTTCCTCAGACACCCTGAAGGAATTGTAAAGAATTTCCCTGTTTTTTGGTTTTGCTTTTGAAATTCCTTTTTATAGTGGGTTTGAGCTGATTCTCGCTGCCATGTTTATGCCACTCTAGACACACTTGATTCCCTTATGGAGACATATCAATACATAGGTTTTAAGATTCTTACTAGTCAGATATATTCCTCTGTGGGAAATATGGGGTTTTGAGTCTCTTTCACTGAGGAAGGTGTAGGTCTTGTCTATTCCAAAGTTGGTTTTTGAAACGGTCCCTGAGCTTATATCAAACTCTGGTTTTATGCATCACCCCACCTCTCCTTCCCCTTTATGCAGGCATAAGAGTGTTTTCTAAATGTGAGACTCTGTTCTCTTTCCTAACTCAGTTCACGTGTAGCCATGTTTACAGGATCTTCCTAAGTGATATCTTATGATAAGTTTCTTTTTCTGTGTGACTTATTTCACTTAGAATCATCGTACCTGAATCCACTCACTTTGCTGCTACTGGTCTTATGACATTGATTTCATGGCTGAGGGATATTCCATCGTACGTAAGTACCACAATGTTTTGAACCATTTTTATATTTCCTGGGATATTTAAGGTGTACCCAAGTTGAGGTTCTTGTAGTCAGTGCAGCCCTAAATTTGGAGGTGGCTCTTTCTTATTGATTTTCAGTTTTCCCCAGGTATATTCCCTAGACTGGAAGTGGCCTTGGCTCTGTAGCTCTGTTGTTTACTTGTTTTAGGGAACACAATGCACTCCTCCAGTGAGGCAGTTGGCAATTTACATCCCGCCCATCAGAATAACAAGGCTCCCATTTCTCCAGGGCCTGTCTTGCCTTTCTGGTTTTTACATATTTTGTGGATGTCCCTTTTGACCGGTGGGAAGTGATACTTCTTTGTAGTGCAGATTTGCATTGCCCGCTTGCTTGCTTGGCCAAGAAGGGCGTATGCGTTTTCTCCTGAATATATTCAGGAGAAAACGCATACGCCCTTTTTGGCCAAGTGCACCATTGTCCAAGTTGTGCCCCTCTTCCTGTGCTTTACAGGCGATTCCAAGGTACCTCTTGAAATCTGTTTCCTGCTATTTTGCCTCGCTTTCAAGTCCGCCTCGTTGACTTCCCTCAACAGATTTTTGGACGATAGTTGTCCTTTATCACTCTGCCAGTTTGTGAATTGCTGTGCCCCTGAGCTCCATTTCTCAACTCGTTTTTTGTGAGCTGAACACAAGTCCAAAATTTTGGATCATGTCCTATACTGGTTCCCGGTGGGTGGCTGAGACTTTGGTTAATTCTTCTTCCTGCCGGGAAATTAGAGTGACATGTGCCCGTCCAAATGCCTAACAGCTACTCTCTCATGGGTTCTCTCTCGTCCCTTCCATCCTCTGCCAAATTGGGAACCTGTGCAAACCAGGAGGTTAAAGGGCCTGTCTCTCCAAGTTGGGAGATTGATAGTAAGGCAGTTGGAAAGTCAAACTGGAGCACCAGGAGAGGGACTATTCGTTGAGTTTTAGAAACCTTTCGTATTCACAGTGTGTCCATTCTCTAGGTTTCCTGTACATGTTATAGCTGTAGTAATATTCCCTTGAACCTGGAGAGTTGGGACCCATGGAATGGGGGCCATGCATTATTGCTTGAAAGGGTCTGCATTCGCTCACCCAATCTCACCAATCCTCTCAGTCCCAAGTGTCCAGCCTTATGCCACATCCAGCTGTCATTGTAGATAGGGTCTTTCCAGGTTTCCTCAGACACCCTGAAGGAATTGTAAAGAATTTCCCTGTTTTTTGGTTTTGCTTTTGAAATTCCTTTTTATAGTGGGTTTGAGCTGATTCTCGCTGCCATGTTTATGCCACTCTAGACACACTTGATTCCCTTATGGAGACATATCAATACATAGGTTTTAAGATTCTTACTAGTCAGATATATTCCTCTGTGGGAAATATGGGGTTTTGAGTCTCTTTCACTGAGGAAGGTGTAGGTCTTGTCTATTCCAAAGTTGGTTTTTGAAACGGTCCCTGAGCTTATATCAAACTCTGGTTTTATGCATCACCCCACCTCTCCTTCCCCTTTATGCAGGCATAAGAGTGTTTTCTAAATGTGAGACTCTGTTCTCTTTCCTAACTCAGTTCACGTGTAGCCATGTTTACAGGATCTTCCTAAGTGATATCTTATGATAAGTTTCTTTTTCTGTGTGACTTATTTCACTTAGAATCATCGTACCTGAATCCACTCACTTTGCTGCTACTGGTCTTATGACATTGATTTCATGGCTGAGGGATATTCCATCGTACGTAAGTACCACAATGTTTTGAACCATTTTTATATTACCTGGGATATTTAAGGTGTACCCAAGTTGAGGTTCTTGTAGTCAGTGCAGCCCTAAATTTGGAGGTGGCTCTTTCTTATTGATTTTCAGTTTTCCCCAGGTATATTCCCTAGACTGGAAGTGGCCTTGGCTCTGTAGCTCTGTTGTTTACTTGTTTTAGGGAACACAATGCACTCCTCCAGTGAGGCAGTTGGCAATTTACATCCCGCCCATCAGCAGAACAAGGCTCCCAGTTCTCCAGGGCCTGTCTTGCCTTTCTGGTTTTTACACATTTTGTGGATGTCCCTTTTGACCGGTGGGAAGTGATACTTCTTTGTAGTGCAGATTTGCATTGCCCGCTTGCTTGCTTGGCCAAAAAGGGCGTATGCGTTTTCTCCTGAATATATTCAGGAGAAAACGCATACGCCCTTTTTGGCCAAGTGCAACATTGTCCAAGTTGTGCCCCTCTTCCTGTGCTTTACAGGCGATTCCAAGGTACCTCTTGAAATCTGTTTCCTGCTATTTTGCCTCGCTTTCAAGTCCGCCTCGTTGACTTCCCTCAACAGATTTTTGGACGATAGTTGTCCTTTATCACTCTGCCAGTTTGTGAATTGCTGTGCCCCTGAGCTCCATTTCTCAACTCGTTTTTTGTGAGCTGAACGCAAGTCCAAAATTTTGGATCATGTCCTATACTGGTTCCCGGTGGGTGGCTGAGACTTTGGTTAATTCTTCTTCCTGCCGGGAAATTAGAGTGACATGTGCCCGTCCAAATGCCTAACAGCTACTCTCTCATGGGTTCTCTCTCGTCCCTTCCATCCTCTGCCAAATTGGGAACCTGTGCAAACCAGGAGGTTAAAGGGCCTGTCTCTCCAAGTTGGGAGATTGATAGTAAGGCAGTTGGAAAGTCAAACTGGAGCACCAGGAGAGGGACTATTCGTTGAGTTTTAGAAACCTTTCGTATTCACAGTGTGTCCATTCTCTAGGTTTCCTGTACATGTTATAGCTGTAGTAATATTCCCTTGAACATGGAGAGTTGGGACCCATGGAATGGGGGCCATGCATTATTGCTTGAAAGGGTCTGCATTCGCTCACCCAATCTCACCAATCCTCTCAGTCCCAAGTGTCCAGCCTTATGCCACCTCCAGCTGTCATTGTAGATAGGGTCTTTCCAGGTTTCCTCAGACACCCTGAAGGAATTGTAAAGAATTTCCCTGTTTTTTGGTTTTGCTTTTGAAATTCCTTTTTATAGTGGGTTTGAGCTGATTCTCGCTGCCATGTTTATGCCACTCTAGACACACATGATTCCCTTATGGAGACATATCAATACATAGGTTTTAAGATTCTTACTAGTCAGATATATTCCTCTGTGGGAAATATGGGGTTTTGAGTCTCTTTCACTGAGGAAGGTGTAGGTCTTGTCTATTCCAAAGTTGGTTTCTGAAACGGTCCCTGTGCTTATATCAAACTCTGGTTTTATGCATCACCCCACCTCTCCTTCCCCTTTATGCAGGCATAAGAGTGTTTTCTAAATGTGAGACTCTGTTCTCTTTCCTAACTCAGTTCACGTGTAGCCATGTTTACAGGATCTTCCTAAGTGATATCTTATGATAAGTTTCTTTTTCTGTGTGACTTATTTCACTTAGAATCATCGTACCTGAATCCACTCACTTTGCTGCTACTGGTCTTATGACATTGATTTCATCGCTGAGGGATATTCCATCGTACGTAAGTACCACAAAGTTTTGAACCATTTTTATATTTCCTGGGATATTTAAGGTGTACCCAAGTTGAGGTTCTTGTAGTCAGTGCAGCCCTAAATTTGGAGGTGGCTCTTTCTTATTGATTTTCAGTTTTCCCAAGGTATATTCCCAAGACTGGAAGTGGCCTTGGCTCTGTAGCTCTGTTGTTTACTTGTTTTAGGGAACACAATGCACTCCTCCAGTGAGGCAGTTGGCAGTTTACATCCCGCCCATCAGCATAACAAGGCTCCCAGTTCTCCAGGGCCTGTCTTGCCTTTCTGGTTTTTACACATTTTGTGGATGTCCCTTTTGACCGGTGGGAAGTGATACTTCTTTGTAGTGCAGATTTGCATTGCCCGCTTGCTTGCTTGGCCAAAAAGGGCGTATGCGTTTTCTCCTGAATATATTCAGGAGAAAACGCATACGCCCTTTTTGGCCAAGTGCACCATTGTCCAAGTTGTGCCCCTCTTCCTGTGCTTTACAGGCGATTCCAACGTACCTCTTGAAATCTGTTTCCTGCTATTTTGCCTCGCTTTCAAGTCCGCCTCGTTCACTTCCATCAACAGATTTTTGGACGATAGTTGTCCTTTATCACTCTGCCAGTTTGTGAATTGCTGTGCCCCTGAGCTCCATTTCTCAACTCGTTTTTTGTGAGCTGAACGCAAGTCCAAAATTTTGGATCATGTCCTATACTGGTTCCCGGTGGGTGGCTGAGACTTTGGTTAATTCTTCTTCCTGCCGGGAAATTAGAGTGACATGTGCCCGTCCAAATGCCTAACAGCTACTCTCTCATGGGTTCTCCCTCGTCCCTTCCATCCTCTGCCAAATTGGGAACCTGTGCAAACCAGGAGGTTAAAGGGCCTGTCTCTCCAAGTTGGGAGATTGATAGTAAGGCAGTTGGAAAGTCAAACTGGAGCACCAGGAGAGGGACTATTCGTTGAGTTTTAGAAACCTTTCGTATTCACAGTGTGTCCATTCTCTAGGTTTCCTGTACATGTTATAGCTGTAGTAATATTCCCTTGAACCTGGAGAGTTGGGACCCATGGAATGGGGGCCATGCATTATTGCTTGAAAGGGTCTGCATTCGCTCACCCAATCTCACCAATCCTCTCAGTCCCAAGTGTCCAGCCTTATGCCACATCCAGCTGTCATTGTAGATAGGGTCTTTCCAGGTTTCCTCAGACACCCTGAAGGAATTGTAAAGAATTTCCCTGTTTTTTGGTTTTGCTTTTGAAATTCCTTTTTATAGTGGGTTTGAGCTGATTCTCGCTGCCATGTTTATGCCACTCTAGACACACTTGATTCCCTTATGGAGACATATCAATACATAGGTTTTAAGATTCTTACTAGTCAGATATATTCCTCTGTGGGAAATATGGGGTTTTGAGTCTCTTTCACTGAGGAAGGTGTAGGTCTTGTCTATTCCAAAGTTGGTTTTTGAAACGGTCCCTGAGCTTATATCAAACTCTGGTTTTATGCATCACCCCACCTCTCCTTCCCCTTTATGCAGGCATAAGAGTGTTTTCTAAATGTGAGACTCTGTTCTCTTTCCTAACTCAGTTCACGTGTAGCCATGTTTACAGGATCTTCCTAAGTGATATCTTATGATAAGTTTCTTTTTCTGTGTGACTTATTTCACTTAGAATCATCGTACCTGAATCCACTCACTTTGCTGCTACTGGTCTTATGACATTGATTTCATGGCTGAGGGATATTCCATCGTACGTAAGTACCACAATGTTTTGAACCATTTTTATATTACCTGGGATATTTAAGGTGTACCCAAGTTGAGGTTCTTGTAGTCAGTGCAGCCCTAAATTTGGAGGTGGCTCTTTCTTATTGATTTTCAGTTTTCCCCAGGTATATTCCCTAGACTGGAAGTGGCCTTGGCTCTGTAGCTCTGTTGTTTACTTGTTTTAGGGAACACAATGCACTCCTCCAGTGAGGCAGTTGGCAATTTACATCCCGCCCATCAGCAGAACAAGGCTCCCAGTTCTCCAGGGCCTGTCTTGCCTTTCTGGTTTTTACACATTTTGTGGATGTCCCTTTTGACCGGTGGGAAGTGATACTTCTTTGTAGTTCAGATTTGCATTGCCCGCTTGCTTGCTTGGCCAAAAAGGGCGTATGCGTTTTCTCCTGAATATATTCAGGAGAAAACGCATACGCCCTTTTTGGCCAAGTGCACCATTGTCCAAGTTGTGCCCCTCTTCCTGTGCTTTACAGGCGATTCCAAGGTACCTCTTGAAATCTGTTTCCTGCTATTTTGCCTCGCTTTCAAGTCCGCCTCGTTGACTTCCCTCAACAGATTTTTGGACGATAGTTGTCCTTTATCACTCTGCCAGTTTGTGAATTGCTGTGCCCCTGAGCTCCATTTCTCAACTCGTTTTTTGTGAGCTGAACGCAAGTCCAAAATTTTGGATCATGTCCTATACTGGTTCCCGGTGGGTGGCTGAGACTTTGGTTAATTCTTCTTCCTGCCGGGAAATTAGAGTGACATGTGCCCGTCCAAATGCCTAACAGCTACTCTCTCATGGGTTCTCTCTCGTCCCTTCCATCCTCTGCCAAATTGGGAACCTGTGCAAACCAGGAGGTTAAAGGGCCTGTCTCTCCAAGTTGGGAGATTGATAGTAAGGCAGTTGGAAAGTCAAACTGGAGCACCAGGAGAGGGACTATTCGTTGAGTTTTAGAAACCTTTCGTATTCACAGTGTGTCCATTCTCTAGGTTTCCTGTACATGTTATAGCTGTAGTAATATTCCCTTGAACATGGAGAGTTGGGACCCATGGAATGGGGGCCATGCATTATTGCTTGAAAGGGTCTGCATTCGCTCACCCAATCTCACCAATCCTCTCAGTCCCAAGTGTCCAGCCTTATGCCACCTCCAGCTGTCATTGTAGATAGGGTCTTTCCAGGTTTCCTCAGACACCCTGAAGGAATTGTAAAGAATTTCCCTGTTTTTTGGTTTTGCTTTTGAAATTCCTTTTTATAGTGGGTTTGAGCTGATTCTCGCTGCCATGTTTATGCCACTCTAGACACACATGATTCCCTTATGGAGACATATCAATACATAGGTTTTAAGATTCTTACTAGTCAGATATATTCCTCTGTGGGAAATATGGGGTTTTGAGTCTCTTTCACTGAGGAAGGTGTAGGTCTTGTCTATTCCAAAGTTGGTTTCTGAAACGGTCCCTGTGCTTATATCAAACTCTGGTTTTATGCATCACCCCACCTCTCCTTCCCCTTTATGCAGGCATAAGAGTGTTTTCTAAATGTGAGACTCTGTTCTCTTTCCTAACTCAGTTCACGTGTAGCCATGTTTACAGGATCTTCCTAAGTGATATCTTATGATAAGTTTCTTTTTCTGTGTGACTTATTTCACTTAGAATCATCGTACCTGAATCCACTCACTTTGCTGCTACTGGTCTTATGACATTGATTTCATCGCTGAGGGATATTCCATCGTACGTAAGTACCACAAAGTTTTGAACCATTTTTATATTTCCTGGGATATTTAAGGTGTACCCAAGTTGAGGTTCTTGTAGTCAGTGCAGCCCTAAATTTGGAGGTGGCTCTTTCTTATTGATTTTCAGTTTTCCCAAGGTATATTCCCTAGACTGGAAGTGGCCTTGGCTCTGTAGCTCTGTTGTTTACTTGTTTTAGGGAACACAATGCACTCCTCCAGTGAGGCAGTTGGCAGTTTACATCCCGCCCATCAGCATAACAAGGCTCCCAGTTCTCCAGGGCCTGTCTTGCCTTTCTGGTTTTTACACATTTTGTGGATGTCCCTTTTGACCGGTGGGAAGTGATACTTCTTTGTAGTGCAGATTTGCATTGCCCGCTTGCTTGCTTGGCCAAAAAGGGCGTATGCGTTTTCTCCTGAATATATTCAGGAGAAAACGCATACGCCCTTTTTGGCCAAGTGCACCATTGTCCAAGTTGTGCCCCTCTTCCTGTGCTTTACAGGCGATTCCAACGTACCTCTTGAAATCTGTTTCCTGCTATTTTGCCTCGCTTTCAAGTCCGCCTCGTTCACTTCCATCAACAGATTTTTGGACGATAGTTGTCCTTTATCACTCTGCCAGTTTGTGAATTGCTGTGCCCCTGAGCTCCATTTCTCAACTCGTTTTTTGTGAGCTGAACGCAAGTCCAAAATTTTGGATCATGTCCTATACTGGTTCCCGGTGGGTGGCTGAGACTTTGGTTAATTCTTCTTCCTGCCGGGAAATTAGAGTGACATGTGCCCGTCCAAATGCCTAACAGCTACTCTCTCATGGGTTCTCCCTCGTCCCTTCCATCCTCTGCCAAATTGGGAACCTGTGCAAACCAGGAGGTTAAAGGGCCTGTCTCTCCAAGTTGGGAGATTGATAGTAAGGCAGTTGGAAAGTCAAACTGGAGCACCAGGAGAGGGACTATTCGTTGAGTTTTAGAAACCTTTCGTATTCACAGTGTGTCCATTCTCTAGGTTTCCTGTACATGTTATAGCTGTAGTAATATTCCCTTGAACCTGGAGAGTTGGGACCCATGGAATGGGGGCCATGCATTATTGCTTGAAAGGGTCTGCATTCGCTCACCCAATCTCACCAATCCTCTCAGTCCCAAGTGTCCAGCCTTATGCCACATCCAGCTGTCATTGTAGATAGGGTCTTTCCAGGTTTCCTCAGACACCCTGAAGGAATTGTAAAGAATTTCCCTGTTTTTTGGTTTTGCTTTTGAAATTCCTTTTTATAGTGGGTTTGAGCTGATTCTCGCTGCCATGTTTATGCCACTCTAGACACACTTGATTCCCTTATGGAGACATATCAATACATAGGTTTTAAGATTCTTACTAGTCAGATATATTCCTCTGTGGGAAATATGGGGTTTTGAGTCTCTTTCACTGAGGAAGGTGTAGGTCTTGTCTATTCCAAAGTTGGTTTTTGAAACGGTCCCTGAGCTTATATCAAACTCTGGTTTTATGCATCACCCCACCTCTCCTTCCCCTTTATGCAGGCATAAGAGTGTTTTCTAAATGTGAGACTCTGTTCTCTTTCCTAACTCAGTTCACGTGTAGCCATGTTTACAGGATCTTCCTAAGTGATATCTTATGATAAGTTTCTTTTTCTGTGTGACTTATTTCACTTAGAATCATCGTACCTGAATCCACTCACTTTGCTGCTACTGGTCTTATGACATTGATTTCATGGCTGAGGGATATTCCATCGTACGTAAGTACCACAATGTTTTGAACCATTTTTATATTACCTGGGATATTTAAGGTGTACCCAAGTTGAGGTTCTTGTAGTCAGTGCAGCCCTAAATTTGGAGGTGGCTCTTTCTTATTGATTTTCAGTTTTCCCCAGGTATATTCCCTAGACTGGAAGTGGCCTTGGCTCTGTAGCTCTGTTGTTTACTTGTTTTAGGGAACACAATGCACTCCTCCAGTGAGGCAGTTGGCAATTTACATCCCGCCCATCAGCAGAACAAGGCTCCCAGTTCTCCAGGGCCTGTCTTGCCTTTCTGGTTTTTACACATTTTGTGGATGTCCCTTTTGACCGGTGGGAAGTGATACTTCTTTGTAGTGCAGATTTGCATTGCCCGCTTGCTTGCTTGGCCAAAAAGGGCGTATGCGTTTTCTCCTGAATATATTCAGGAGAAAACGCATACGCCCTTTTTGGCCAAGTGCACCATTGTCCAAGTTGTGCCCCTCTTCCTGTGCTTTACAGGCGATTCCAAGGTACCTCTTGAAATCTGTTTCCTGCTATTTTGCCTCGCTTTCAAGTCCGCCTCGTTGACTTCCCTCAACAGATTTTTGGACGATAGTTGTCCTTTATCACTCTGCCAGTTTGTGAATTGCTGTGCCCCTGAGCTCCATTTCTCAACTCGTTTTTTGTGAGCTGAACGCAAGTCCAAAATTTTGGATCATGTCCTATACTGGTTCCCGGTGGGTGGCTGAGACTTTGGTTAATTCTTCTTCCTGCCGGGAAATTAGAGTGACATGTGCCCGTCCAAATGCCTAACAGCTACTCTCTCATGGGTTCTCTCTCGTCCCTTCCATCCTCTGCCAAATTGGGAACCTGTGCAAACCAGGAGGTTAAAGGGCCTGTCTCTCCAAGTTGGGAGATTGATAGTAAGGCAGTTGGAAAGTCAAACTGGAGCACCAGGAGAGGGACTATTCGTTGAGTTTTAGAAACCTTTCGTATTCACAGTGTGTCCATTCTCTAGGTTTCCTGTACATGTTATAGCTGTAGTAATATTCCCTTGAACATGGAGAGTTGGGACCCATGGAATGGGGGCCATGCATTATTGCTTGAAAGGGTCTGCATTCGCTCACCCAATCTCACCAATCCTCTCAGTCCCAAGTGTCCAGCCTTATGCCACATCCAGCTGTCATTGTAGATAGGGTCTTTCCAGGTTTCCTCAGACACCCTGAAGGAATTGTAAAGAATTTCCCTGTTTTTTGGTTTTGCTTTTGAAATTCCTTTTTATAGTGGGTTTGAGCTGATTCTCGCTGCCATGTTTATGCCACTCTAGACACACTTGATTCCCTTATGGAGACATATCAATACATAGGTTTTAAGATTCTTACTAGTCAGATATATTCCTCTGTGGGAAATATGGGGTTTTGAGTCTCTTTCACTGAGGAAGGTGTAGGTCTTGTCTATTCCAAAGTTGGTTTCTGAAACGGTCCCTGTGCTTATATCAAACTCTGGTTTTATGCATCACCCCACCTCTCCTTCCCCTTTATGCAGGCATAAGAGTGTTTTCTAAATGTGAGACTCTGTTCTCTTTCCTAACTCAGTTCACGTGTAGCCTTGTTTACAGGATCTTCCTAAGTGATATCTTATGATAAGTTTCTTTTTCTGTGTGACTTATTTCACTTAGAATCATCGTACCTGAATCCACTCACTTTGCTGCTACTGGTCTTATGACATTGATTTCATCGCTGAGGGATATTCCATCGTACGTAAGTACCACAAAGTTTTGAACCATTTTTATATTTCCTGGGATATTTAAGGTGTACCCAAGTTGAGGTTCTTGTAGTCAGTGCAGCCCTAAATTTGGAGGTGGCTCTTTCTTATTGATTTTCAGTTTTCCCAAGGTATATTCCCTAGACTGGAAGTGGCCTTGGCTCTGTAGCTCTGTTGTTTACTTGTTTTAGGGAACACAATGCACTCCTCCAGTGAGGCAGTTGGCAGTTTACATCCCGCCCATCAGCATAACAAGGCTCCCAGTTCTCCAGGGCCTGTCTTGCCTTTCTGGTTTTTACACATTTTGTGGATGTCCCTTTTGACCGGTGGGAAGTGATACTTCTTTGTAGTGCAGATTTGCATTGCCCGCTTGCTTGCTTGGCCAAAAAGGGCGTATGCGTTTTCTCCTGAATATATTCAGGAGAAAACGCATACGCCCTTTTTGGCCAAGTGCACCATTGTCCAAGTTGTGCCCCTCTTCCTGTGCTTTACAGGCGATTCCAACGTACCTCTTGAAATCTGTTTCCTGCTATTTTGCCTCGCTTTCAAGTCCGCCTCGTTCACTTCCATCAACAGATTTTTGGACGATAGTTGTCCTTTATCACTCTGCCAGTTTGTGAATTGCTGTGCCCCTGAGCTCCATTTCTCAACTCGTTTTTTGTGAGCTGAACGCAAGTCCAAAATTTTGGATCATGTCCTATACTGGTTCCCGGTGGGTGGCTGAGACTTTGGTTAATTCTTCTTCCTGCCGGGAAATTAGAGTGACATGTGCCCGTCCAAATGCCTAACAGCTACTCTCTCATGGGTTCTCCCTCGTCCCTTCCATCCTCTGCCAAATTGGGAACCTGTGCAAACCAGGAGGTTAAAGGGCCTGTCTCTCCAAGTTGGGAGATTGATAGTAAGGCAGTTGGAAAGTCAAACTGGAGCACCAGGAGAGGGACTATTCGTTGAGTTTTAGAAACCTTTCGTATTCACAGTGTGTCCATTCTCTAGGTTTCCTGTACATGTTATAGCTGTAGTAATATTCCCTTGAACCTGGAGAGTTGGGACCCATGGAATGGGGGCCATGCATTATTGCTTGAAAGGGTCTGCATTCGCTCACCCAATCTCACCAATCCTCTCAGTCCCAAGTGTCCAGCCTTATGCCACATCCAGCTGTCATTGTAGATAGGGTCTTTCCAGGTTTCCTCAGACACCCTGAAGGAATTGTAAAGAATTTCCCTGTTTTTTGGTTTTGCTTTTGAAATTCCTTTTTATAGTGGGTTTGAGCTGATTCTCGCTGCCATGTTTATGCCACTCTAGACACACTTGATTCCCTTATGGAGACATATCAATACATAGGTTTTAAGATTCTTACTAGTCAGATATATTCCTCTGTGGGAAATATGGGGTTTTGAGTCTCTTTCACTGAGGAAGGTGTAGGTCTTGTCTATTCCAAAGTTGGTTTTTGAAACGGTCCCTGAGCTTATATCAAACTCTGGTTTTATGCATCACCCCACCTCTCCTTCCCCTTTATGCAGGCATAAGAGTGTTTTCTAAATGTGAGACTCTGTTCTCTTTCCTAACTCAGTTCACGTGTAGCCATGTTTACAGGATCTTCCTAAGTGATATCTTATGATAAGTTTCTTTTTCTGTGTGACTTATTTCACTTAGAATCATCGTACCTGAATCCACTCACTTTGCTGCTACTGGTCTTATGACATTGATTTCATGGCTGAGGGATATTCCATCGTACGTAAGTACCACAATGTTTTGAACCATTTTTATATTACCTGGGATATTTAAGGTGTACCCAAGTTGAGGTTCTTGTAGTCAGTGCAGCCCTAAATTTGGAGGTGGCTCTTTCTTATTGATTTTCAGTTTTCCCAAGGTATATTCCCTAGACTGGAAGTGGCCTTGGCTCTGTAGCTCTGTTGTTTACTTGTTTTAGGGAACACAATGCACTCCTCCAGTGAGGCAGTTGGCAATTTACATCCCGCCCATCAGCAGAACAAGGCTCCCAGTTCTCCAGGGCCTGTCTTGCCTTTCTGGTTTTTACACATTTTGTGGATGTCCCTTTTGACCGGTGGGAAGTGATACTTCTTTGTAGTGCAGATTTGCATTGCCCGCTTGCTTGCTTGGCCAAAAAGGGCGTATGCGTTTTCTCCTGAATATATTCAGGAGAAAACGCATACGCCCTTTTTGGCCAAGTGCACCATTGTCCAAGTTGTGCCCCTCTTCCTGTGCTTTACAGGCGATTCCAAGGTACCTCTTGAAATCTGTTTCCTGCTATTTTGCCTCGCTTTCAAGTCCGCCTCGTTGACTTCCCTCAACAGATTTTTGGACGATAGTTGTCCTTTATCACTCTGCCAGTTTGTGAATTGCTGTGCCCCTGAGCTCCATTTCTCAACTCGTTTTTTGTGAGCTGAACGCAAGTCCAAAATTTTGGATCATGTCCTATACTGGTTCCCGGTGGGTGGCTGAGACTTTGGTTAATTCTTCTTCCTGCCGGGAAATTAGAGTGACATGTGCCCGTCCAAATGCCTAACAGCTACTCTCTCATGGGTTCTCTCTCGTCCCTTCCATCCTCTGCCAAATTGGGAACCTGTGCAAACCAGGAGGTTAAAGGGCCTGTCTCTCCAAGTTGGGAGATTGATAGTAAGGCAGTTGGAAAGTCAAACTGGAGCACCAGGAGAGGGACTATTCGTTGAGTTTTAGAAACCTTTCGTATTCACAGTGTGTCCATTCTCTAGGTTTCCTGTACATGTTATAGCTGTAGTAATATTCCCTTGAACATGGAGAGTTGGGACCCATGGAATGGGGGCCATGCATTATTGCTTGAAAGGGTCTGCATTCGCTCACCCAATCTCACCAATCCTCTCAGTCCCAAGTGTCCAGCCTTATGCCACATCCAGCTGTCATTGTAGATAGGGTCTTTCCAGGTTTCCTCAGACACCCTGAAGGAATTGTAAAGAATTTCCCTGTTTTTTGGTTTTGCTTTTGAAATTCCTTTTTATAGTGGGTTTGAGCTGATTCTCGCTGCCATGTTTATGCCACTCTAGACACACTTGATTCCCTTATGGAGACATATCAATACATAGGTTTTAAGATTCTTACTAGTCAGATATATTCCTCTGCGGGAAATATGGGGTTTTGAGTCTCTTTCACTGAGGAAGGTGTAGGTCTTGTCTATTCCAAAGTTGGTTTCTGAAACGGCCCCTGTGCTTATATCAAACTCTGGTTTTATGCATCACCCCACCTCTCCTTCCCCTTTATGCAGGCATAAGTGTGTTTTCTAAATGTGAGACTCTGTTCTCTTTCCTAACTCAGTTCACGTGTAGCCATGTTTACAGGATCTTCCTAAGTGATATCTTATGATAAGTTTCTTTTTCTATGTGACTTATTTCACTTAGAATCATCGTACCTGAATCCACTCACTTTGCTGCTACTGGTCTTATGACATTGATTTCATGGTTGAGGGATATTCCATCGTGCGTAAGTACCACAATGTTTTGAACCATTTTTATATTTCCTGGGATATTTAAGGTGTACCCAAGTTGAGGTTCTTGTAGTCAGTGCAGCCCTAAATTTGGAGGTGGCTCTTTCTTATTGATTTTCAGTTTTCCCAAGGTATATTCCCTAGACTGGAAGTGGCCTTGGCTCTGTAGCTCTGTTGTTTACTTGTTTTAGGGAACACAATGCACTCCTCCAGTGAGGCAGTGGGCAGTTTACATCCCGCCCATCAGCATAACAAGGCTCCCAGTTCTCCAGGGCCTGTCTTGCCTTTCTGGTTTTTACACATTTTGTGGATGTCCCTTTTGACCGGTGGGAAGTGATATTTCTTTGTAGTGCAGATTTGCATTGCCCGCTTGCTTGCTTGGCCAAAAAGGGCGTATGCGTTTTCTCCTGAATATATTCAGGAGAAAACGCATACGCCCTTTTTGGCCAAGTGCACCATTGTCCAAGTTGTGCCCCTCTTCCTGTGCTTTACAGGCGATTCCAACGTACCTCTTGAAATCTGTTTCCTGCTATTTTACCTCGCTTTCAAGTCCGCCTCGTTCACTTCCCTCAACAGATTTTTGGACGATAGTTGTCCTTTATCACTCTGCCAGTTTGTGAATTGCTGTGCCCCTGAGCTCCATTTCTCAACTCGTTTTTTGTGAGCTGAACGCAAGTCCAAAATTTTGGATCATGTCCTATACTGGTTCCCGGTGGGTGGCTGAGACTTTGGTTAATTCTTCTTCCTGCCGGGAAATTAGAGTGACATGTGCCCGTCCAAATGCCTAACAGCTACTCTCTCATGGGTTCTCCCTCGTCCCTTCCATCCTCTGCCAAATTGGGAACCTGTGCAAACCAGGAGGTTAAAGGGCCTGTCTCTCCAAGTTGGGAGATTGATAGTAAGGCAGTTGGAAAGTCAAACTGGAGCACCAGGAGAGGGACTATTCGTTGAGTTTTAGAAACCTTTCGTATTCACAGTGTGTCCATTCTCTAGGTTTCCTGTACATGTTATAGCTGTAGTAATATTCCCTTGAACCTGGAGAGTTGGGACCCATGGAATGGGGGCCATGCATTATTGCTTGAAAGGGTCTGCATTCGCTCACCCAATCTCACCAATCCTCTCAGTCCCAAGTGTCCAGCCTTATGCCACATCCAGCTGTCATTGTAGATAGGGTCTTTCCAGGTTTCCTCAGACACCCTGAAGGAATTGTAAAGAATTTCCCTGTTTTTTGGTTTTGCTTTTGAAATTCGTTTTTATACTGGGTTTGAGCTGATTCTCGCTGCCATGTTTATGCCACTCTAGACACACTTGATTCCCTTATGGAGACATATCAATACATAGGTTTTAAGATTCTTACTAGTCAGATATATTCCTCTGTGGGAAATATGGGGTTTTGAGTCTCTTTCACTGAGGAAGGTGTAGGTCTTGTCTATTCCAAAGTTGGTTTTTGAAACGGTCCCTGAGCTTATATCAAACTCTGGTTTTATGCATCACCCCACCTCTCCTTCCCCTTTATGCAGGCATAAGAGTGTTTTCTAAATGTGAGACTCTGTTCTCTTTCCTAACTCAGTTCACGTGTAGCCATGTTTACAGGATCTTCCTAAGTGATATCTTATGATAAGTTTCTTTTTCTGTGTGACTTATTTCACTTAGAATCATCGTACCTGAATCCACTCACTTTGCTGCTACTGGTCTTATGACATTGATTTCATGGCTGAGGGATATTCCATCTTACGTAAGTACCACAATGTTTTGAACCATTTTTATATTTCCTGGGATATTTAAGGTGTACCCAAGTTGAGGTTCTTGTAGTCAGTGCAGCCCTAAATTTGGAGGTGGCTCTTTCTTTTTGATTTTCAGTTTTCCCAAGGTATATTCCCTAGACTGGAAGTGGCCTTGGCTCTGTAGCTCTGTTGTTTACTTGTTTTAGGGAACACAATGCACTCCTCCAGTGAGGCAGTTGGCAGTTTACATCCCGCCCAGCAGCATAACAGGGCTCCCTGTTCTCCAGGGCCTGTCTTGCCTTTCTGTTTTTTACACATTTTGTGGATGTCCCTTTTGACCGGTGGGAAGTGATACTTCTTTGTAGTGCAGATTTGCATTGCCCGCTTGCTTGCTTGGCCAAAAAGGGCGTATGCGTTTTCTCCTGAATATATTCAGGAGAAAACGCATACGCCCTTTTTGGCCAAGTGCACCATTGTCCAAGTTGTGCCCCTCTTCCTGTGCTTTACAGGCGATTCCAAGGTACCTCTTGAAATCTGTTTCCTGCTATTTTACCTCGCTTTCAAGTCCGCCTCGTTGACTTCCCTCAACAGATTTTTGGACGATAGTTGTCCTTTATCACTCTGCCAGTTTGTGAATTGCTGTGCCCCTGAGCTCCATTTCTCAACTCGTTTTTTGTGAGCTGAACGCAAGTCCAAAATTTTGGATCATGTCCTATACTGGTTCCCGGTGGGTGGCTGAGACTTTGGTTAATTCTTCTTCCTGCCGGGAAATTAGAGTGACATGTGCCCGTCCAAATGCCTAACAGCTACTCTCTCATGGGTTCTCCCTCGTCCCTTCCATCCTCTGCCAAATTGGGAACCTGTGCAAACCAGGAGGTTAAAGGGCCTGTCTCTCCAAGTTGGGAGATTGATAGTAAGGCAGTTGGAAAGTCAAACTGGAGCACCAGGAGAGGACTATTCGTTGAGTTTTAGAAACCTTTCGTATTCACAGTGTGTCCATTCTCTAGGTTTCCTGTACATGTTATAGCTGTAGTAATATTCCCTTGAACCTGGAGAGTTGGGACCCATGGAATGGGGGCCATGCATTATTGCTTGAAAGGGTCTGCATTTGCTCACCCAATCTCACCAATCCTCTCAGTCCCAAGTGTCCAGCCTTATGCCACATCCAGCTGTCATTGTAGATAGGGTCTTTCCAGGTTTCCTCAGACACCCTGAAGGAATTGTAAAGAATTTCCCTGTTTTTTGGTTTTGCTTTTGAAATTCCTTTTTATAGTGGCTTTGAGCTGATTCTCGCTGCCATGTTTATGCCACTCTAGACACACTTGATTCCCTTATGGAGACATATCAATACATAGGTTTTAAGATTTTTACTAGTCAGATATATTCCTCTGTGGGAAATATGGGGTTTTGAGTCTCTTTCACTGAGGAAGGTGTAGGTCTTGTCTATTCCAAAGTTGGTTTTTGAAACGGTCCCTGAGCTTATATCAAACTCTGGTTTTATGCATCACCCCACCTCTCCTTCCCCTTTATGCAGGCATAAGAGTGTTTTCTAAATGTGAGACTCTGTTCTCTTTCCTAACTCAGTTCACGTATAGCCATGTTTACAGGATCTTCCTAAGTGATATCTTATGATAAGTTTCTTTTTCTGTTTGACTTATTTCACTTAGAATCATCGTACCTGAATCCACTCACTTTGCTGCTACTGGTCTTATGACATTGATTTCATGGTTGAGGGATATTCCATCGTGCGTAAGTACCACAATGTTTTGAACCATTTTTATATTTCCTGGGATATTTAAGGTGTACCCAAGTTGAGGTTCTTGTAGTCAGTGCAGCCCTAAATTTGGAGGTGGCTCTTTCTTATTGATTTTCAGTTTTCCCAAGGTATATTCCCTAGACTGGAAGTGGCCTTGGCTCTGTAGCTCTGTTGTTTACTTGTTTTAGGGAACACAATGCACTCCTCCAGTGAGGCAGTTGGCAGTTTACATCCCGCCCATCAGCATAACAAGGCTCCCAGTTCTCCAGGGCCTGTCTTGCCTTTCTGGTTTTTACACATTTTGTGGATGTCCCTTTTGACCGGTGGGAAGTGATACTTCTTTGTAGTGCAGATTTGCATTGCCCGCTTGCTTGCTTGGCCAAAAAGGGCGTATGCGTTTTCTCCTGAATATATTCAGGAGAAAACGCATACGCCCTTTTTGGCCAAGTGCACCATTGTCCAAGTTGTGCCCCTCTTCCTGTGCTTTACAGGCGATTCCAACGTACCTCTTGAAATCTGTTTCCTGCTATTTTACCTCGCTTTCAAGTCCGCCTCGTTCACTTCCCTCAACAGATTTTTGGACGATAGATGTCCTTTATCACTCTGCCAGTTTGTGAATTGCTGTGCCCCTGAGCTCCATTTCTCAACTCGTTTTTTGTGAGCTGAACGCAAGTCCAAAATTTTGGATCATGTCCTATACTGGTTCCCGGTGGGTGGCTGAGACTTTGGTTAATTCTTCTTCCTGCCGGGAAATTAGAGTGACATGTGCCCGTCCAAATGCCTAACAGCTACTCTCTCATGGGTTCTCCCTCGTCCCTTCCATCCTCTGCCAAATTGGGAACCTGTGCAAACCAGGAGGTTAAAGGGCCTGTCTCTCCAAGTTGGGAGATTGATAGTAAGGCAGTTGGAAAGTCAAACTGGAGCACCAGGAGAGGGACTATTCGTTGAGTTTTAGAAACCTTTCGTATTCACAGTGTGTCCATTCTCTAGGTTTCCTGTACATGTTATAGCTGTAGTAATATTCCCTTGAACCTGGAGAGTTGGGACCCATGGAATGGGGGCCATGCATTATTGCTTGAAAGGGTCTGCATTCGCTCACCCAATCTCACCAATCCTCTCAGTCCCAAGTGTCCAGCCTTATGCCACATCCAGCTGTCATTGTAGATAGGGTCTTTCCAGGTTTCCTCAGACACCCTGAAGGAATTGTAAAGAATTTCCCTGTTTTTTGGTTTTGCTTTTGAAATTCCTTTTTATAGTGGGTTTGAGCTGATTCTCGCTGCCATGTTTATGCCACTCTAGACACACTTGATTCCCTTATGGAGACATATCAATACATAGGTTTTAAGATTCTTACTAGTCAGATATATTCCTCTGTGGGAAATATGGGGTTTTGAGTCTCTTTCACTGAGGAAGGTGTAGGTCTTGTCTATTCCAAAGTTGGTTTTTGAAACGGTCCCTGAGCTTATATCAAACTCTGGTTTTATGCATCACCCCACCTCTCCTTCCCCTTTATGCAGGCATAAGAGTGTTTTCTAAATGTGAGACTCTGTTCTCTTTCCTAACTCAGTTCACGTGTAGCCATGTTTACAGGATCTTCCTAAGTGATATCTTATGATAAGTTTCTTTTTCTGTGTGACTTATTTCACTTAGAATCATCGTACCTGAATCCACTCACTTTGCTGCTACTGGTCTTATGACATTGATTTCATCGCTGAGGGATATTCCATCGTACGTAAGTACCACAATGTTTTGAACCATTTTTATATTACCTGGGATATTTAAGGTGTACCCAAGTTGAGGTTCTTGTAGTCAGTGCAGCCCTAAATTTGGAGGTGGCTCTTTCTTATTGATTTTCAGTTTTCCCAAGGTATATTCCCTAGACTGGAAGTGGCCTTGGCTCTGTAGCTCTGTTGTTTACTTGTTTTAGGGAACACAATGCACTCCTCCAGTGAGGCAGTTGGCAATTTACATCCCGCCCATCAGCAGAACAAGGCTCCCAGTTCTCCAGGGCCTGTCTTGCCTTTCTGGTTTTTACACATTTTGTGGATGTCCCTTTTGACCGGTGGGAAGTGATACTTCTTTGTAGTGCAGATTTGCATTGCCCGCTTGCTTGCTTGGCCAAAAAGGGCGTATGCGTTTTCTCCTGAATATATTCAGGAGAAAACGCATACGCCCTTTTTGGCCAAGTGCACCATTGTCCAAGTTGTGCCCCTCTTCCTGTGCTTTACAGGCGATTCCAAGGTACCTCTTGAAATCTGTTTCCTGCTATTTTGCCTCGCTTTCAAGTCCGCCTCGTTGACTTCCCTCAACAGATTTTTGGACGATAGTTGTCCTTTATCACTCTGCCAGTTTGTGAATTGCTGTGCCCCTGAGCTCCATTTCTCAACTCGTTTTTTGTGAGCTGAACGCAAGTCCAAAATTTTGGATCATGTCCTATACTGGTTCCCGGTGGGTGGCTGAGACTTTGGTTAATTCTTCTTCCTGCCGGGAAATTAGAGTGACATGTGCCCGTCCAAATGCCTAACAGCTACTCTCTCATGGGTTCTCCCTCGTCCCTTCCATCCTCTGCCAAATTGGGAACCTGTGCAAACCAGGAGGTTAAAGGGCCTGTCTCTCCAAGTTGGGAGATTGATAGTAAGGCAGTTGGAAAGTCAAACTGGAGCACCAGGAGAGGGACTATTCGTTGAGTTTTAGAAACCTTTCGTATTCACAGTGTGTCCATTCTCTAGGTTTCCTGTACATGTTATAGCTGTAGTAATATTCCCTTGAACCTGGAGAGTTGGGACCCATGGAATGGGGGCCATGCATTATTGCTTGAAAGGGTCTGCATTTGCTCACCCAATCTCACCAATCCTCTCAGTCCCAAGTGTCCAGCCTTATGCCACATCCAGCTGTCATTGTAGATAGGGTCTTTCCAGGTTTCCTCAGACACCCTGAAGGAATTGTAAAGAATTTCCCTGTTTTTTGGTTTTGCTTTTGAAATTCCTTTTTATAGTGGCTTTGAGCTGATTCTCGCTGCCATGTTTATGCCACTCTAGACACACTTGATTCCCTTATGGAGACATATCAATACATAGGTTTTAAGATTTTTACTAGTCAGATATATTCCTCTGTGGGAAATATGGGGTTTTGAGTCTCTTTCACTGAGGAAGGTGTAGGTCTTGTCTATTCCAAAGTTGGTTTTTGAAACGGTCCCTGAGCTTATATCAAACTCTGGTTTTATGCATCACCCCACCTCTCCTTCCCCTTTATGCAGGCATAAGAGTGTTTTCTAAATGTGAGACTCTGTTCTCTTTCCTAACTCAGTTCACGTATAGCCATGTTTACAGGATCTTCCTAAGTGATATCTTATGATAAGTTTCTTTTTCTGTGTGACTTATTTCACTTAGAATCATCGTACCTGAATCCACTCACTTTGCTGCTACTGGTCTTATGACATTGATTTCATGGTTGAGGGATATTCCATCGTGCGTAAGTACCACAATGTTTTGAACCATTTTTATATTTCCTGGGATATTTAAGGTGTACCCAAGTTGAGGTTCTTGTAGTCAGTGCAGCCCTAAATTTGGAGGTGGCTCTTTCTTATTGATTTTCAGTTTTCCCAAGGTATATTCCCTAGACTGGAAGTGGCCTTGGCTCTGTAGCTCTGTTGTTTACTTGTTTTAGGGAACACAATGCACTCCTCCAGTGAGGCAGTTGGCAGTTTACATCCCGCCCATCAGCATAACAAGGCTCCCAGTTCTCCAGGGCCTGTCTTGCCTTTCTGGTTTTTACACATTTTGTGGATGTCCCTTTTGACCGGTGGGAAGTGATACTTCTTTGTAGTGCAGATTTGCATTGCCCGCTTGCTTGCTTGGCCAAAAAGGGCGTATGCGTTTTCTCCTGAATATATTCAGGAGAAAACGCATACGCCCTTTTTGGCCAAGTGCACCATTGTCCAAGTTGTGCCCCTCTTCCTGTGCTTTACAGGCGATTCCAACGTACCTCTTGAAATCTGTTTCCTGCTATTTTACCTCGCTTTCAAGTCCGCCTCGTTCACTTCCCTCAACAGATTTTTGGACGATAGTTGTCCTTTATCACTCTGCCAGTTTGTGAATTGCTGTGCCCCTGAGCTCCATTTCTCAACTCGTTTTTTGTGAGCTGAACGCAAGTCCAAAATTTTGAATCATGTCCTATACTGGTTCCCGGTGGGTGGCTGAGACTTTGGTTAATTCTTCTTCCTGCCGGGAAATTAGAGTGACATGTGCCCGTCCAAATGCCTAACAGCTACTCTCTCATGGGTTCTCCCTCGTCCCTTCCATCCTCTGCCAAATTGGGAACCTGTGCAAACCAGGAGGTTAAAGGGCCTGTCTCTCCAAGTTGGGAGATTGATAGTAAGGCAGTTGGAAAGTCAAACTGGAGCACCAGGAGAGGGACTATTCGTTGAGTTTTAGAAACCTTTCGTATTCACAGTGTGTCCATTCTCTAGGTTTCCTGTACATGTTATAGCTGTAGTAATATTCCCTTGAACCTGGAGAGTTGGGACCCATGGAATGGGGGCCATGCATTATTGCTTGAATGTGTCTGCATTCGCTCACCCAATCTCACCAATCCTCTCAGTCCCAAGTGTCCAGCCTTATGCCACATCCAGCTGTCATTGTAGATAGGGTCTTTCCAGGTTTCCTCAGACACCCTGAAGGAATTGTAAAGAATTTCCCTGTTTTTTGGTTTTGCTTTTGAAATTCCTTTTTATAGTGGGTTTGAGCTGATTCTCGCTGCCATGTTTATGCCACTCTAGACACACTTGATTCCCTTATGGAGACATATCAATACATAGGTTTTAAGATTCTTACTAGTCAGATATATTCCTCTGTGGGAAATATGGGGTTTTGAGTCTCTTTCACTGAGGAAGGTGTAGGTCTTGTCTATTCCAAAGTTGGTTTTTGAAACGGTCCCTGAGCTTATATCAAACTCTGGTTTTATGCATCACCCCACCTCTCCTTCCCCTTTATGCAGGCATAAGAGTGTTTTCTAAATGTGAGACTCTGTTCTCTTTCCTAACTCAGTTCACGTGTAGCCATGTTTACAGGATCTTCCTAAGTGATATCTTATGATAAGTTTCTTTTTCTGTGTGACTTATTTCACTTAGAATCATCGTACCTGAATCCACTCACTTTGCTGCTACTGGTCTTATGACATTGATTTCATGGCTGAGGGATATTCCATCGTACGTAAGTACCACAATGTTTTGAACCATTTTTATATTACCTGGGATATTTAAGGTGTACCCAAGTTGAGGTTCTTGTAGTCAGTGCAGCCCTAAATTTGGAGGTGGCTCTTTCTTATTGATTTTCAGTTTTCCCAAGGTATATTCCCTAGACTGGAAGTGGCCTTGGCTCTGTAGCTCTGTTGTTTACTTGTTTTAGGGAACACAATGCACTCCTCCAGTGAGGCAGTTGGCAATTTACATCCCGCCCATCAGCAGAACAAGGCTCCCAGTTCTCCAGGGCCTGTCTTGCCTTTCTGGTTTTTACACATTTTGTGGATGTCCCTTTTGACCGGTGGGAAGTGATACTTCTTTGTAGTGCAGATTTGCATTGCCCGCTTGCTTGCTTGGCCAAAAAGGGCGTATGCGTTTTCTCCTGAATATATTCAGGAGAAAACGCATACGCCCTTTTTGGCCAAGTGCACCATTGTCCAAGTTGTGCCCCTCTTCCTGTGCTTTACAGGCGATTCCAAGGTACCTCTTGAAATCTGTTTCCTGCTATTTTGCCTCGCTTTCAAGTCCGCCTCGTTGACTTCCCTCAACAGATTTTTGGACGATAGTTGTCCTTTATCACTCTGCCAGTTTGTGAATTGCTGTGCCCCTGAGCTCCATTTCTCAACTCGTTTTTTGTGAGCTGAACGCAAGTCCAAAATTTTGGATCATGTCCTATACTGGTTCCCGGTGGGTGGCTGAGACTTTGGTTAATTCTTCTTCCTGCCGGGAAATTAGAGTGACATGTGCCCGTCCAAATGCCTAACAGCTACTCTCTCATGGGTTCTCCCTCGTCCCTTCCATCCTCTGCCAAATTGGGAACCTGTGCAAACCAGGAGGTTAAAGGGCCTGTCTCTCCAAGTTGGGAGATTGATAGTAAGGCAGTTGGAAAGTCAAACTGGAGCACCAGGAGAGGGACTATTCGTTGAGTTTTAGAAACCTTTCGTATTCACAGTGTGTCCATTCTCTAGGTTTCCTGTACATGTTATAGCTGTAGTAATATTCCCTTGAACCTGGACAGTTGGGACCCATGGAATGGGGGCCATGCATTATTGCTTGAAAGTGTCTGCATTCGCTCACCCAATCTCACCAATCCTCTCAGTCCCAAGTGTCCAGCCTTATGCCACATCCAGCTGTCATTGTAGATAGGGTCTTTCCAGGTTTCCTCAGACACCCTGAAGGAATTGTAAAGAATTTCCCTGTTTTTTGGTTTTGCTTTTGAAATTCCTTTTTATACTGGGTTTGAGCTGATTCTCGCTGCCATGTTTATGCCACTCTAGACACACTTGATTCCCTTATGGAGACATATCAATACATAGGTTTTAAGATTCTTACTAGTCAGATATATTCCTCTGTGGGAAATATGGGGTTTTGAGTCTCTTTCACTGAAGAAGGTGTAGGTCTTGTCTATTCCAAAGTTGGTTT
The DNA here is from genome assembly GCF_025265405.1 of Mesoplodon densirostris. NCBI lineage: Eukaryota > Metazoa > Chordata > Mammalia > Artiodactyla > Ziphiidae > Mesoplodon > Mesoplodon densirostris. The sequence goes on from NW_026778205.1 coordinate 1,158,659, forward strand.
CTGAAACGGTCCCTGTGCTTATATCAAACTCTGGTTTTATGCATCACCCCACCTCTCCTTCCCCTTTATGCAGGCATAAGAGTGTTTTCTAAATGTGAGACTCTGTTCTCTTTCCTAACTCAGTTCACGTGTAGCCATGTTTACAGGATCTTCCTAAGTGATATATTATGATAAGTTTCTTTTTCTGTGTGACTTATTTCACTTAGAATCATCGTACCTGAATCCACTCACTTTGCTGCTACTGGTCTTATGACATTGATTTCATGGCTGAGGGATATTCCATCGTACGTAAGTACCACAGTGTTTTGAACCATTTTTATATTTCCTGGGATATTTAAGGTGTACCCAAGTTGAGGTTCTTGTAGTCAGTGCAGCCCTAAATTTGGAGGTGGCTCTTTCTTATTGATTTTCAGTTTTCCCAAGGTATATTCCCTAGACTGGAAGTGGCCTTGGCTCTGTAGCTCTGTTGTTTACTTGTTTTAGGGAACACAATGCACTCCTCCAGTGAGGCAGTTGGCAATTTACATCCCGCCCATCAGCAGAACAAGGCTCCCAGTTCTCCAGGGCCTGTCTTGCCTTTCTGGTTTTTACACATTTTGTGGATGTCCCTTTTGACCGGTGGGAAGTGATACTTCTTTGTAGTGCAGATTTGCATTGCCCGCTTGCTTGCTTGGCCAAAAAGGGCGTATGCGTTTTCTCCTGAATATATTCAGGAGAAAACGCATACGCCCTTTTTGGCCAAGTGCACCATTGTCCAAGTTGTGCCCCTCTTCCTGTGCTTTACTGGCGATTCCAAGGTACCTCTTGAAATCTGTTTCCTGCTATTTTGCCTCGCTTTCAAGTCCGCCTCGTTGACTTCCCTCAACAGATTTTTGGACGATAGTTGTCCTTTATCACTCTGCCAGTTTGTGAATTGCTCTGCCCCTGAGCTCCATTTCTCAACTCGTTTTTTGTGAGCTGAACGCAAGTCCAAAATTTTGGATCATGTCCTATACTGGTTCCCGGTGGGTGGCTGAGACTTTGGTTAATTCTTCTTCCTGCCGGGAAATTAGAGTGACATGTGCCCGTCCAAATGCCTAACAGCTACTCTCTCATGGGTTCTCTCTCGTCCCTTCCATCCTCTGCCAAATTGGGAATCTGTGCAAACCAGGAGGTTAAAGGGCCTGTCTCTCCAAGTTGGGAGATTGATAGTAAGGCAGTTGGAAAGTCAAACTGGAGCACCAGGAGAGGGACTATTCGTTGAGTTTTAGAAACCTTTCGTATTCACAGTGTGTCCATTCTCTAGGTTTCCTGTACATGTTATAGCTGTAGTAATATTCCCTTGAACATGGAGAGTTGGGACCCATGGAATGGGGGCCATGCATTATTGCTTGAAAGGGTCTGCATTCGCTCACCCAATCTCACCAATCCTCTCAGTCCCAAGTGTCCAGCCTTATGCCACATCCAGCTGTCATTGTAGATAGGGTCTTTCCAGGTTTCCTCAGACACCCTGAAGGAATTGTAAAGAATTTCCCTGTTTTTTGGTTTTGCTTTTGAAATTCCTTTTTATACTGGGTTTGAGCTGATTCTCGCTGCCATGTTTATGCCACTCTAGACACACTTGATTCCCTTATGGAGACATATCAATACATAGGTTTTAAGATTCTTACTAGTCAGATATATTCCTCTGTGGGAAATATGGGGTTTTGAGTCTCTTTCACTGAGGAAGGTGTAGGTCTTGTCTATTCCAAAGTTGGTTTCTGAAACGGTCCCTGTGCTTATATCAAACTCTGGTTTTATGCATCACCCCACCTCTCCTTCCCCTTTATGCAGGCATAAGAGTGTTTTCTAAATGTGAGACTCTGTTCTCTTTCCTAACTCAGTTCACGTGTAGCCATGTTTACAGGATCTTCCTAAGTGATATCTTATGATAAGTTTCTTTTTCTGTGTGACTTATTTCACTTAGAATCATCGTACCTGAATCCACTCACTTTGCTGCTACTGGTCTTATGACATTGATTTCATGGCTGAGGGATATTCCATCGTACGTAAGTACCACAGTGTTTTGAACCATTTTTATATTTCCTGGGATATTTAAGCTGTACCCAAGTTGAGGTTCTTGTAGTCAGTGCAGCCCTAAATTTGGAGGTGGCTCTTTCTTATTGATTTTCAGTTTTCCCAAGGTATATTCCCTAGACTGGAAGTGGCCTTGGCTCTGTAGCTCTGTTGTTTACTTGTTTTAGGGAACACAATGCACTCCTCCAGTGAGGCAGTTGGCAGTTTACATCCCGCCCATCAGCAGAACAAGGCTCCCAGTTCTCCAGGGCCTGTCTTGCCTTTCTGGTTTTTACACATTTTGTGGATGTCCCTTTTGACCGGTGGGAAGTGATACTTCTTTGTAGTGCAGATTTGCATTGCCCGCTTGCTTGCTTGGCCAAAAAGGGCGTATGCGTTTTCTCCTGAATATATTCAGGAGAAAACGCATACGCCCTTTTTGGCCAAGTGCACCATTGTCCAAGTTGTGCCCCTCTTCCTGTGCTTTACAGGCGATTCCAACGTACCTCTTGAAATCTGTTTCCTGCTATTTTGCCTCACTTTCAAGTCCGCCTCGTTGACTTCCCTCAACAGATTTTTGGACGATAGTTGTCCTTTATCACTCTGCCAGTTTGTGAATTGCTGTGCCCCTGAGCTCCATTTCTCAACTCGTTTTTTGTGAGCTGAACGCAAGTCCAAAATTTTGGATCATGTCCTATACTGGTTCCCGGTGGGTGGCTGAGACTTTGGTTAATTCTTCTTCCTGCCGGGAAATTAGAGTGACATGTGCCCGTCCAAATGCCTAACAGCTACTCTCTCATGGGTTCTCTCTCGTCCCTTCCATCCTCTGCCAAATTGGGAACCTGTCCATCCAGGAGGTTAAAGGGCCTGTCTCTCCAAGTTGGGAGATTGATAGTAAGGCAGTTGGAAAGTCAAACTGGAGCACCAGGAGAGGGACTATTCGTTGAGTTTTAGAAACCTTTCGTATTCACAGTGTGTCCATTCTCTAGGTTTCCTGTACATGTTATAGCTGTAGTAATATTCCCTTGAACATGGAGAGTTGGGACCCATGGAATGGGGGCCATGCATTATTGCTTGAAAGGGTCTGCATTCGCTCACCCAATCTCACCAATCCTCTCAGTCCCAAGTGTCCAGCCTTATGCCACATCCAGCTGTCATTGTAGATAGGGTCTTTCCAGGTTTCCTCAGACACCCTGAAGGAATTGTAAAGAATTTCCCTGTTTTTTGGTTTTGCTTTTGAAATTCCTTTTTATAGTGGGTTTGAGCTGATTCTCGCTGCCATGTTTATGCCACTCTAGACACACTTGATTCCCTTATGGAGACATATCAATACATAGGTTTTAAGATTCTTACTAGTCAGATATATTCCTCTGTGGGATATAAGGGGTTTTGAGTCTCTTTCACTGAGGAAGGTGTAGGTCTTGTCTATTCCAAAGTTGGTTTTTGAAACGGTCCCTGAGCTTATATCAAACTCTGGTTTTATGCATCACCCCACCTCTCCTTCCCCTTTATGCAGGCATAAGAGTGTTTTCTAAATGTGAGACTCTGTTCTCTTTCCTAACTCAGTTCACGTGTAGCCATGTTTACAGGATCTTCCTAAGTGATATCTTATGATAAGTTTCTTTTTCTGTGTGACTTATTTCACTTAGAATCATCGTACCTGAATCCACTCACTTTGCTGCTACTGGTCTTATGACATTGATTTCATCGCTGAGGGATATTCCATCGTACGTAAGTACCACAATGTTTTGAACCATTTTTATATTTCCTGGGATATTTAAGGTGTACCCAAGTTGAGGTTCTTGTAGTCAGTGCAGCCCTAAATTTGGAGGTGGCTCTTTCTTATTGATTTTCAGTTTTCCCAAGGTATATTCCCTAGACTGGAAGTGGCCTTGGCTCTGTAGCTCTGTTGTTTACTTGTTTTAGGGAACACAATGCACTCCTCCAGTGAGGCAGTTGGCAGTTTACATCCCGCCCATCAGCATAACAAGGCTCCCAGTTCTCCAGGGCCTGTCTTGCCTTTCTGGTTTTTACACATTTTGTGGATGTCCCTTTTGACCGGTGGGAGGTGATACTTCTTTGTAGTGCAGATTTGCATTGCCCGCTTGCTTGCTTGGCCAAAAAGGGCGTATGCGTTTTCTCCTGAATATATTCAGGAGAAAACGCATACGCCCTTTTTGGCCAAGTGCACCATTGTCCAAGTTGTGCCCCTCTTCCTGTGCTTTACAGGCGATTCCAACGTACCTCTTGAAATCTGTTTCCTGCTATTTTGCCTCGCTTTCAAGTCCGCCTCGTTCACTTCCCTCAACAGATTTTTGGACGATAGTTGTCCTTTATCACTCTGCCAGTTTGTGAATTGCTGTGCCCCTGAGCTCCATTTCTCAACTCGTTTTTTGTGAGCTGAACGCAAGTCCAAAATTTTGGATCATGTCCTATACTGGTTCCCGGTGGGTGGCTGAGACTTTGGTTAATTCTTCTTCCTGCCGGGAAATTAGAGTGACATGTGCCCGTCCAAATGCCTAACAGCTACTCTCTCATGGGTTCTCTCTCGTCCCTTCCATCCTCTGCCAAATTGGGAACCTGTGCAAACCAGGAGGTTAAAGGGCCTGTCTCTCCAAGTTGGGAGATTGATAGTAAGGCAGTTGGAAAGTCAAACTGGAGCACCAGGAGAGGGACTATTCGTTGAGTTTTAGAAACCTTTCGTATTCACAGTGTGTCCATTCTCTAGGTTTCCTGTACATGTTATAGCTGTAGTAATATTCCCTTGAACCTGGAGAGTTGGGACCCATGGAATGGGGGCCATGCATTATTGCTTGAAAGGGTCTGCATTCGCTCACCCAATCTCACCAATCCTCTCAGTCCCAAGTGTCCAGCCTTATGCCACATCCAGCTGTCATTGTAGATAGGGTCTTTCCAGGTTTCCTCAGACACCCTGAAGGAATTGTAAAGAATTTCCCTGTTTTTTGGTTTTGCTTTTGTAATTCCTTTTTATAGTGGGTTTGAGCTGATTCTCGCTGCCATGTTTATGCCACTCTAGACACACTTGATTCCCTTATGGAGACATATCAATACATAGGTTTTAAGATTCTTACTAGTCAGATATATTCCTCTGTGGGAAATATGGGGTTTTGAGTCTCTTTCACTGAGGAAGGTGTAGGTCTTGTCTATTCCAAAGTTGGTTTTTGAAACGGTCCCTGTGCTTATATCAAACTCTGGTTTTATGCATCACCCCACCTCTCCTTCCCCTTTATGCAGGCATAAGAGTGTTTTCTAAATGTGAGACTCTGTTCTCTTTCCTAACTCAGTTCACGTGTAGCCATGTTTACAGGATCTTCCTAAGTGATATCTTATGATAAGTTTCTTTTTCTGTGTGACTTATTTCACTTAGAATCATCGTACCTGAATCCACTCACTTTGCTGCTACTGGTCTTATGACATTGATTTCATGGCTGAGGGATATTCCATCGTACGTAAGTACCACAATGTTTTGAACCATTTTTATATTTCCTGGGATATTTAAGGTGTACCCAAGTTGAGGTTCTTGTAGTCAGTGCAGCCCTAAATTTGGAGGTGGCTCTTTCTTATTGATTTTCAGTTTTCCCAAGGTATATTCCCTAGACTGGAAGTGGCCTTGGCTCTGTAGCTCTGTTGTTTACTTGTTTTAGGGAACACAATGCACTCCTCCAGTGAGGCAGTTGGCATTTTACATCCCGCCCATCAGCAGAACAAGGCTCCCAGTTCTCCAGGGCCTGTCTTGCCTTTCTGGTTTTTACACATTTTGTGGATGTCCCTTTTGACCGGTGGGAAGTGATACTTCTTTGTAGTGCAGATTTGCATTGCCCGCTTGCTTGCTTGGCCAAAAAGGGCGTATGCGTTTTCTCCTGAATATATTCAGGAGAAAACGCATACGCCCTTTTTGGCCAAGTGCACCATTGTCCAAGTTGTGCCCCTCTTCCTGTGCTTTACAGGCGATTCCAAGGTACCTCTTGAAATCTGTTTCCTGCTATTTTGCCTCGCTTTCAAGTCCGCCTCGTTGACTTCCCTCAACAGATTTTTGGACGATAGTTGTCCTTTATCACTCTGCCAGTTTGTGAATTGCTGTGCCCCTGAGCTCCATTTCTCAACTCGTTTTTTGTGAGCTGAACGCAAGTCCAAAATTTTGGATCATGTCCTATACTGGTTCCCGGTGGGTGGCTGAGACTTTGGTTAATTCTTCTTCCTGCCGGGAAATTAGAGTGACATGTGCCCGTCCAAATGCCTAACAGCTACTCTCTCATGGGTTCTCTCTCGTCCCTTCCATCCTCTGCCAAATTGGGAACCTGTGCAAACCAGGAGGTTAAATGGCCTGTCTCTCCAAGTTGGGAGATTGATAGTAAGGCAGTTGGAAAGTCAAACTGGAGCACCAGGAGAGGGACTATTCGTTGAGTTTTAGAAACCTTTCGTATTCACAGTGTGTCCATTCTCTAGGTTTCCTGTACATGTTATAGCTGTAGTAATATTCCCTTGAACATGGAGAGTTGGGACCCATGGAATGGGGGCCATGCATTATTGCTTGAAAGGGTCTGCATTCGCTCACCCAATCTCACCAATCCTCTCAGTCCCAAGTGTCCAGCCTTATGCCACATCCAGCTGTCATTGTAGATAGGGTCTTTCCAGGTTTCCTCAGACACCCTGAAGGAATTGTAAAGAATTTCCCTGTTTTTTGGTTTTGCTTTTGAAATTCCTTTTTATAGTGGCTTTGAGCTGATTCTCGCTGCCATGTTTATGCCACTCTAGACACACTTGATTCCCTTATGGAGACATATCAATACATAGGTTTTAAGATTCTTACTAGTCAGATATATTCCTCTGTGGGAAATATGGGGTTTTGAGTCTCTTTCACTGAGGAAGGTGTCGGTCTTGTCTATACCAAAGTTGGTTTTTGAAACGGTCCCTGTGCTTATATCAAACTCTGGTTTTATGCATCACCCCACCTCTCCTTCCCCTTTATGCAGGCATAAGAGTGTTTTCTAAATGTGAGACTCTGTTCTCTTTCCTAACTCAGTTCACGTGTAGCCATGTTTACAGGATCTTCCTAAGTGATATCTTATGATAAGTTTCTTTTTCTGTGTGACTTATTTCACTTAGAATCATCGTACCTGAATCCACTCACTTTGCTGCTACTGGTCTTCTGACATTGATTTCATGGCTGAGGGATATTCCATCGTACGTAAGTACCACAATGTTTTGAACCATTTTTATATTTCCTGGGATATTTAAGGTGTACCCAAGTTGAGGTTCTTGTAGTCAGTGCAGCCCTAAATTTTGAGGTGGCTCTTTCTTATTGATTTTCAGTCTTCCCAAGGTATATTCCCTAGACTGAAAGTGGCCTTGGCTCTGTAGCTCTGTTGTTTACTTGTTTTAGGGAACACAATGCACTCCTCCAGTGAGGCAGTTGGCAGTTTACATCCCGCCCATCAGCATAACAAGGCTCCCAGTTCTCCAGGGCCTGTCTTGCCTTTCTGGTTTTTACACATTTTGTGGATGTCCCTTTTGACCGGTGGGAAGTGATACTTCTTTGTAGTGCAGATTTGCATTGCCCGCTTGCTTGCTTGGCCAAAAAGGGCGTATGCGTTTTCTCCTGAATATATTCAGGAGAAAACGCATACGCCCTTTTTGGCCAAGTGCACCATTGTCCAAGTTGTGCCCCTCTTCCTGTGCTTTACAGGCGATTCCAACGTACCTCTTGAAATCTGTTTCCTGCTATTTTGCCTCACTTTCAAGTCCGCCTCGTTGACTTCCCTCAACAGATTTTTGGACGATAGTTGTCCTTTATCACTCTGCCAGTTTGTGAATTGCTGTGCCCCTGAGCTCCATTTCTCAACTCGTTTTTTGTGAGCTGAACGCAAGTCCAAAATTTTGGATCATGTCCTATACTGGTTCCCGGTGGGTGGCTGAGACTTTGGTTAATTCTTCTTCCTGCCGGGAAATTAGAGTGACATGTGCCCGTCCAAATGCCTAACAGCTACTCTCTCATGGGTTCTCCCTCGTCCCTTCCATCCTCTGCCAAATTGGGAACCTGTGCAAACCAGGAGGTTAAAGGGCCTGTCTCTCCAAGTTGGGAGATTGATAGTAAGGCAGTTGGAAAGTCAAACTGGAGCACCAGGAGAGGGACTATTCGTTGAGTTTTAGAAACCTTTCGTATTCACAGTGTGTCCATTCTCTAGGTTTCCTGTACATGTTATAGCTGTAGTAATATTCCCTTGAACCTGGAGAGTTGGGACCCATGGAATGGGGGCCATGCATTATTGCTTGAAAGGGTCTGCATTTGCTCACCCAATCTCACCAATCCTCTCAGTCCGAAGTGTCCAGCCTTATGCAACATCCAGCTGTCATTGTAGATAGGGTCTTTCCAGGTTTCCTCAGACACCCTGAAGGAATTGTAAAGAATTTCCCTGTTTTTTGGTTTTGCTTTTGAAATTCCTTTTTATAGTGGCTTTGAGCTGATTCTCGCTGCCATGTTTATGCCACTCTAGACACACTTGATTCCCTTATGGAGACATATCAATACATAGGTTTTAAGATTCTTACTAGTCAGATATATTCCTCTGTGGGAAATATGGGGTTTTGAGTCTCTTTCACTGAGGAAGGTGTCGGTCTTGTCTATACCAAAGTTGGTTTTTGAAACGGTCCCTGTGCTTATATCAAACTCTGGTTTTATGCATCACCCCACCTCTCCTTCCCCTTTATGCAGGCATAAGAGTGTTTTCTAAATGTGAGACTCTGTTCTCTTTCCTAACTCAGTTCACGTGTAGCCATGTTTACAGGATCTTCCTAAGTGATATCTTATGATAAGTTTCTTTTTCTGTGTGACTTATTTCACTTAGAATCATCGTACCTGAATCCACTCACTTTGCTGCTACTGGTCTTATGACATTGATTTCATGGCTGAGGGATATTCCATCGTATGTAAGTACCACAATGTTTTGAACCATTTTTATATTTCCTGGGATATATAAGGTGTACCCAAGTTGAGGTTCTTGTAGTCAGTGCAGCCCTAAATTTGGAGGTGGCTCTTTCTTATTGATTTTCAGTTTTCCCAAGGTATATTCCCTAGACTGGAAGTGGCCTTGGCTCTGTAGCTCTGTTGTTTACTTGTTTTAGGGAACACAATGCACTCCTCCAGTGAGGCAGTTGGCAGTTTACATCCCGCCCATCAGCATAACAGGGCTCCCTGTTCTCCAGGGACTGTCTTGCCTTTCTGTTTTTTACACATTTTGTGGATGTCCCCTTTGACCGGTGGGAAGTGATACTTCTTTGTAGTGCAGATTTGCATTGCCCGCTTGCTTGCTTGGCCAAAAAGGGCGTATGCGTTTTCTCCTGAATATATTCAGGAGAAAACGCATACGCCCTTTTTGGCCAAGTGCACCATTGTCCAAGTTGTGCCCCTCTTCCTGTGCTTTACAGGCGATTCCAACGTACCTCTTGAAATCTGTTTCCTGCTATTTTGCCTAACTTTCAAGTCCGCCTCGTTCACTTCCCTCAACAGATTTTTGGACGATAGTTGTCCTTTATCACTCTGCCAGTTTGTGAATTGCTGTGCCCCTGAGCTCCATTTCTCAACTCGTTTTTTGTGAGCTGAACGCAAGTCCAAAATTTTGGATCATGTCCTATACTGGTTCCCGGTGGGTGGCTGAGACTTTGGTTAATTCTTCTTCCTGCCGGGAAATTAGAGTGACATGTGCCCGTCCAAATGCCTAACAGCTACTCTCTCATGGGTTCTCCCTCGTCCCTTCCATCCTCTGCCAAATTGGGAACCTGTGCAAACCAGGAGGTTAAAGGGCCTGTCTCTCCAAGTTGGGAGATTGATAGTAAGGCAGTTGGAAAGTCAAACTGGAGCACCAGGAGAGGGACTATTCGTTGAGTTTTAGAAACCTTTCGTATTCACAGTGTGTCCATTCTCTAGGTTTCCTGTACATGTTATAGCTGTAGTAATATTCCCTTGAACCTGGAGAGTTGGGACCCATGGAATGGGGGCCATGCATTATTGCTTGAAAGGGTCTGCATTTGCTCACCCAATCTCACCAATCCTCTCAGTCCCAAGTGTCCAGCCTTATGCCACATCCAGCTGTCATTGTAGATAGGGTCTTTCCAGGTTTCCTCAGACACCCTGAAGGAATTGTAAAGAATTTCCCTGTTTTTTGGTTTTGCTTTTGAAATTCCTTTTTATAGTGGGTTTGAGCTGATTCTCCCTGCCATGTTTATGCCACTCTAGACACACTTGATTCCCTTATGGAGACATATCAATACATAGGTTTTAAGATTCTTACTAGTCAGATATATTCCTCTGTGGGAAATATGGGGTTTTGAGTCTCTTTCACTGAGGAAGGTGTAGGTCTTGTCTATTCCAAAGTTGGTTTTTGAAACGGTCCCTGAGCTTATATCAAACTCTGGTTTTATGCATCACCCCACCTCTCCTTCCCCTTTATGCAGGCATAAGAGTGTTTTCTAAATGTGAGACTCTGTTCTCTTTCCTAACTCAGTTCACGTATAGCCATGTTTACAGGATCTTCCTAAGTGATATCTTATGATAAGTTTCTTTTTCTGTGTGACTTATTTCACTTAGAATCATCGTACCTGAATCCACTCACTTTGCTGCTACTGGTCTTATGACATTGATTTCATGGCTGAGGGATATTCCATCGTGTGTAAGTACCACAATGTTTTGAACCATTTTCATATTTCCTGGGATATTTAAGGTGTACCCAAGTTGAGGTTCTTGTAGTCAGTGCAGCCCTAAATTTGGAGGTGGCTCTTTCTTATTGATTTTCAGTTTTCCCAAGGTATATTCCCTAGACTGGAAGTGGCCTTGGCTCTGTAGCTCTGTTGTTTACTTGTTTTAGGGAACACAATGCACTCCTCCAGTGAGGCAGTTGGCAGTTTACATCCCGCCCATCAGCATAACAAGGCTCCCAGTTCTCCAGGGCCTGTCTTGCCTTTCTGGTTTTTACACATTTTGTGGATGTCCCTTTTGACCGGTGGGAAGTGATACTTCTTTGTAGTGCAGATTTGCATTGCCCGGTTGCTTGCTTGGCCAAAAAGGGCGTATGCGTTTTCTCCTGAATATATTCAGGAGAAAACGCATACGCCCTTTTTGGCCAAGTGCACCATTGTCCAAGTTGTGCCCCTCTTCCTGTGCTTTACAGGCGATTCCAACGTACCTCTTGAAATCTGTTTCCTGCTATTTTGCCTCGCTTTCAAGTCCGCCTCGTTCACTTCCCTCAAGAGATTTTTGGACGATAGTTGTCCTTTATCACTCTGCCAGTTTGTGAATTGCTGTGCCCCTGAGCTCCATTTCTCAACTCGTTTTTTGTGAGCTGAACGCAAGTCCAAAATTTTGGATCATGTCCTATACTGGTTCCCGGTGGGTGGTTGAGACTTTGGTTAATTCTTCTTCCTGCCGGGAAATTAGAGTGACATGTGCCCGTCCAAATGCCTAACAGCTACTCTCTCATGGGTTCTCCCTCGTCCCTTCCATCCTCTGCCAAATTGGGAACCTGTGCAAACCAGGAGGTTAAAGGGCCTGTCTCTCCAAGTTGGGAGATTGATAGTAAGGCAGTTGGAAAGTCAAACTGGAGCACCAGGAGAGGGACTATTCGTTGAGTTTTAGAAACCTTTCGTATTCACAGTGTGTCCATTCTCTAGGTTTCCTGTACATGTTATAGCTGTAGTAATATTCCCTTGAACCTGGAGAGTTGGGACCCATGGAATGGGGGCCATGCATTATTGCTTGAAAGGGTCTGCATTCGCTCACCCAATCTCACCAATCCTCTCAGTCCCAAGTGTCCAGCCTTATGCCACATCCAGCTGTCATTGTAGATAGGGTCTTTCCAGGTTTCCTCAGACACCCTGAAGGAATTGTAAAGAATTCCCTGTTTTTTGGTTTTGCTTTTGAAATTCCTTTTTATAGTGGGTTTGAGCTGATTCTCGCTGCCATGTTTATGCCACTCTAGACACACTTGATTCCCTTATGGAGACATATCAATACATAGGTTTTAAGATTCTTACTAGTCAGATATATTCCTCTGTGGGAAATATGGGGTTTTGTGTCTCTTTCACTGAGGAAGGTGTAGGTCTTGTCTATTCCAAAGTTGGTTTTTGAAACGGTCCCTGAGCTTATATCAAACTCTGGTTTTATGCATCACCCCACCTCTCCTTCCCCTTTATGCAGGCATAAGAGTGTTTTCTAAATGTGAGACCCTGTTCTCTTTCCTAACTCAGTTCACGTGTAGCCATGTTTACAGGATCTTCCTAAGTGATATCTTATGATAAGTTTCTTTTTCTGTGTGACTTATTTCACTTAGAATCATCGTACCTGAATCCACTCACTTTGCTGCTACTGGTCTTATGACATTGATTTCATGGCTGAGGGATATTCCATCGTACGTAAGTACCACAGTGTTTTGAACCATTTTTATATTACCTGGGATATTTAAGGTGTACCCAAGTTGAGGTTCTTGTAGTCAGTGCAGCCCTAAATTTGGAGGTGGCTCTTTCTTATTGATTTTCAGTTTTCCCAAGGTATATTCCCTAGACTGGAAGTGGCCTTGGCTCTGTAGCTCTGTTGTTTACTTGTTTTAGGGAACACAATGCACTCCTCCAGTGAGGCAGTTGGCAATTTACATCCCGCCCATCAGCAGAACAAGGCTCCCAGTTCTCCAGGGCCTGTCTTGCCTTTCTGGTTTTTACACATTTTGTGGATGTCCCTTTTGACCGGTGGGAAGTGATACTTCTTTGTAGTGCAGATTTGCATTGCCCGCTTGCTTGCTTGGCCAAAAAGGGCGTATGCGTTTTCTCCTGAATATATTCAGGAGAAAACGCATACGCCCTTTTTGGCCAAGTGCACCATTGTCCAAGTTGTGCCCCTCTTCCTGTGCTTTACAGGCGATTCCAAGGTACCTCTTGAAATCTGTTTCCTGCTATTTTGCCTCGCTTTCAAGTCCGCCTCGTTCACTTCCCTCAACAGATTTTTGGACGATAGTTGTCCTTTATCACTCTGCCAGTTTGTGAATTGCTGTGCCCCTGAGCTCCATTTCTCAACTCGTTTTTTTGTGAGCTGAACGCAAGTCGAAAATTTTGGATCATGTCCTATACTGGTTCCCGGTGGGTGGCTGAGACTTTGGTTAATTCTTCTTCCTGCCGGGAAATTAGAGTGACATGTGCCCGTCCAAATGCTAAACAGCTACTCTCTCATGGGTTCTCTCTCGTCCCTTCCATCCTCTGCCAAATTGGGAACCTGTGCAAACCAGGAGGTTAAAGGGCCTGTCTCTCCAAGTTGGGAGATTGATAGTAAGGCAGTTGGAAAGTCAAACTGGAGCACCAGGAGAGGGACTATTCGTTGAGTTTTAGAAACCTTTCGTATTCACAGTGTGTCCATTCTCTAGGTTTCCTGTACATGTTATAGCTGTAGTAATATTCCCTTGAACATGGAGAGTTGGGACCCATGGAATGGGGGCCATGCATTATTGCTTGAAAGGGTCTGCATTCGCTCACCCAATCTCACCAATCCTCTCAGTCCCAAGTGTCCAGCCTTATGCCACATCCAGCTGTCATTGTAGATAGGGTCTTTCCAGGTTTCCTCAGACACCCTGAAGGAATTGTAAAGAATTTCCCTGTTTTTTGGTTTTGCTTTTGAAATTCCTTTTTATACTGGGTTTGAGCTGATTCTCGCTGCCATGTTTATGCCACTCTAGACACACTTGATTCCCTTATGGAGACATATCAATACATAGGTTTTAAGATTCTTACTAGTCAGATATATTCCTCTGTGGGAAATATGGGGTTTTGAGTTTCTTTCACTGAGGAAGGTGTAGGTCTTGTCTATTCCAAAGTTGGTTTCTGAAACGGTCCCTGTGCTTATATCAAACTCTGGTTTTATGCATCACCCCACCTCTCCTTCCCCTTTATGCAGGCATAAGAGTGTTTTCTAAATGTGAGACTCTGTTCTCTTTCCTAACTCAGTTCACGTGTAGCCATGTTTACAGGATCTTCCTAAGTGATATCTTATGATAAGTTTCTTTTTCTGTGTGACTTATTTCACTTAGAATCATCGTACCTGAATCCACTCACTTTGCTGCTACTGGTCTTATGACATTGATTTCATGGCTGAGGGATATTCCATCGTACGTAAGTACCACAATGTTTTGAACCATTTTTATATTTCCTGGGATATTTAAGGTGTACCCAAGTTGAGGTTCTTGTAGTCAGTGCAGCCCTAAATTTGGAGGTGGCTCTTTCTTATTGATTTTCAGTTTTCCCAAGGTATATTCCCTAGACTGGAAGTGGCCTTGGCTCTGTAGCTCTGTTGTTTACTTGTTTTAGGGAACACAATGCACTCCTCCAGTGAGGCAGTTGGCAGTTTACATCCCGCCCATCAGCAAAACAAGGCTCCCAGTTCTCCAGGGCCTGTCTTGCCTTTCTGGTTTTTACACATTTTGTGGATGTCCCTTTTGACCGGTGGGAAGTGATACTTCTTTGTAGTGCAGATTTGCATTGCCCGCTTGCTTGCTTGGCCAAAAAGGGCGTATGCGTTTTCTCCTGAATATATTCAGGAGAAAACGCATACGCCCTTTTTGGCCAAGTGCACCATTGTCCAAGTTGTGCCCCTCTTCCTGTGCTTTACAGGCGATTCCAAGGTACCTCTTGAAATCTGCTTCCTGCTATTTTGCCTCGCTTTCAAGTCCGCCTCGTTGACTTCCCTCAACAGATTTTTGGACGATAGTTGTCCTTTATCACTCTGCCAGTTTGTGAATTGCTGTGCCCCTGAGCTCCATTTCTCAACTCGTTTTTTGTGAGCTGAACGCAAGTCCAAAATTTTGGATCATGTCCTATACTGGTTCCCGGTGGGTGGCTGAGACTTTGGTTAATTCTTCTTCCTGCTGGGAAATTAGAGTGACATGTGCCCGTCCAAATGCTAAACAGCTACTCTCTCATGGGTTCTCTCTCGTCCCTTCCATCCTCTGCCAAATTGGGAACCTGTGCAAACCAGGAGGTTAAAGGGCCTGTCTCTCCAAGTTGGGAGATTGATAGTAAGGCAGTTGGAAAGTCAAACTGGAGCACCAGGAGAGGGACTATTCGTTGAGTTTTAGAAACCTTTCGTATTCACAGTGTGTCCATTCTCTAGGTTTCCTGTACATGTTATAGCTGTAGTAATATTCCCTTGAACATGGAGAGTTGGGACCCATGGAATGGGGGCCATGCATTATTGCTTGAAAGGGTCTGCATTCGCTCACCCAATCTCACCAATCCTCTCAGTCCCAAGTGTCCAGCCTTATGCCACATCCAGCTGTCATTGTAGATAGGGTCTTTCCAGGTTTCCTCAGACACCCTGAAGGAATTGTAAAGAATTTCCCTGTTTTTTGGTTTTGCTTTTGAAATTCCTTTTTATACTGGGTTTGAGCTGATTCTCGCTGCCATGTTTATGCCACTCTAGACACACTTGATTCCCTTATGGAGACATATCAATACATAGGTTTTAAGATTCTTACTAGTCAGATATATTCCTCTGTGGGAAATATGGGGTTTTGAGTTTCTTTCACTGAGGAAGGTGTAGGTCTTGTCTATTCCAAAGTTGGTTTCTGAAACGGTCCCTGTGCTTATATCAAACTCTGGTTTTATGCATCACCCCACCTCTCCTTCCCCTTTATGCAGGCATAAGAGTGTTTTCTAAATGTGAGACTCTGTTCTCTTTCCTAACTCAGTTCACGTGTAGCCATGTTTACAGGATCTTCCTAAGTGATATCTTATGATAAGTTTCTTTTTCTGTGTGACTTATTTCACTTAGAATCATCGTACCTGAATCCACTCACTTTGCTGCTACTGGTCTTATGACATTGATTTCATGGCTGAGGGATATTCCATCGTACGTAAGTACCACAATGTTTTGAACCATTTTTATATTTCCTGGGATATTTAAGTTGTACCCAAGTTGAGGTTCTTGTAGTCAGTGCAGCCCTAAATTTGGAGGTGGCTCTTTCTTATTGATTTTCAGTTTTCCCAAGGTATATTCCCTAGACTGGAAGTGGCCTTGGCTCTGTAGCTCTGTTGTTTACTTGTTTTAGGGAACACAATGCACTCCTCCAGTGAGGCAGTTGGCAGTTTACATCCCGCCCATCAGCAAAACAAGGCTCCCAGTTCTCCAGGGCCTGTCTTGCCTTTCTGGTTTTTACACATTTTGTGGATGTCCCTTTTGACCGGTGGGAAGTGATACTTCTTTGTAGTGCAGATTTGCATTGCCCGCTTGCTTGCTTGGCCAAAAAGGGCGTATGCGTTTTCTCCTGAATATATTCAGGAGAAAACGCATACGCCCTTTTTGGCCAAGTGCACCATTGTCCAAGTTGTGCCCCTCTTCCTGTGCTTTACAGGCGATTCCAAGGTACCTCTTGAAATCTGCTTCCTGCTATTTTGCCTCGCTTTCAAGTCCGCCTCGTTGACTTCCCTCAACAGATTTTTGGACGATAGTTGTCCTTTATCACTCTGCCAGTTTGTGAATTGCTGTGCCCCTGAGCTCCATTTCTCAACTCGTTTTTTGTGAGCTGAACGCAAGTCCAAAATTTTGGATCATGTCCTATACTGGTTCCCGGTGGGTGGCTGAGACTTTGGTTAATTCTTCTTCCTGCTGGGAAATTAGAGTGACATGTGCCCGTCCAAATGCCTAACAGCTACTCTCTCATGGGTTCTCTCTCGTCCCTTCCATCCTCTGCCAAATTGGGAACCTGTGCAAACCAGGAGGTTAAAGGGCCTGTCTCTCCAAGTTGGGAGATTGATAGTAAGGCAGTTGGAAAGTCAAACTGGAGCACCAGGAGAGGGACTATTCGTTGAGTTTTAGAAACCTTTCGTATTCACAGTGTGTCCATTCTCTAGGTTTCCTGTACATGTTATAGCTGTAGTAATATTCCCTTGAACATGGAGAGTTGGGACCCATGGAATGGGGGCCATGCATTATTGCTTGAAAGGGTCTGCATTCGCTCACCCAATCTCACCAATCCTCTCAGTCCCAAGTGTCCAGCCTTATGCCACATCCAGCTGTCATTGTAGATAGGGTCTTTCCAGGTTTCCTCAGACACCCTGAAGGAATTGTAAAGAATTTCCCTGTTTTTTGGGTTTGCTTTTGAAATTCCTTTTTATACTGGGTTTGAGCTGATTCTCGCTGCCATGTTTATGCCACTCTAAACACACTTGATTCCCTTATGGAGACATATCAATACATAGGTTTTAAGATTCTTACTAGTCAGATATATTCCTCTGTGGGAAATATGGGGTTTTGAGTCTCTTTCACTGAGGAAGGTGTAGGTCTTGTCTATTCCAAAGTTGGTTTCTGAAACGGTCCCTGTGCTTATATCAAACTCTGGTTTTATGCATCACCCCACCTCTCCTTCCCCTTTATGCAGGCATAAGAGTGTTTTCTAAATGTGAGACTCTGTTCTCTTTCCTAACTCAGTTCACGTGTAGCCATGTTTACAGGATCTTCCTAAGTGATATCTTATGATAAGTTTCTTTTTCTGTGTGACTTATTTCACTTAGAATCATCGTACCTGAATCCACTCACTTTGCTGCTACTGGTCTTATGACATTGATTTAATGGCTGAGGGATATTCCATCGTACGTAGGTACCACAATGTTTTGAACCATTTTTATATTTCCTGGGATATTTAAGGTGTACCCAAGTTGAGGTTCTTGTAGTCAGTGCAGCCCTAAATTTGGAGGTGGCTCTTTCTTATTGATTTTCAGTCTTCCCAAGGTATATTCCCTAGACTGGAAGTGGCCTTGGCTCTGTAGCTCTGTTGTTTACTTGTTTTAGGGAACACAATGCACTCCTCCAGTGAGGCAGTTGGCAGTTTACATCCCACCCATCAGCATAACAAGGCTCCCAGTTCTCCAGGGCCTGTCTTGCTTTTCTGGTTTTTACACATTTTGTGGATGTCCCTTTTGACCGGTGGGAAGTGATACTTCTTTGTAGTGCAGATTTGCATTGCCCGCTTGCTTGCTTGGCCAAAAAGGGCGTATGCGTTTTATCCTGAATATATTCAGGAGAAAACGCATACGCCCTTTTTGGCCAAGTGCACCATTGTCCAAGTTGTGCCCCTCTTCCTGTGCTTTACAGGCGATTCCAAGGTACCTCTTGAAATCTGTTTCCTGCTATTTTGCCTCGCTTTCAAGTCCGCCTCGTTGACTTCCCTCAACAGATTTTTGGACGATAGTTGTCCTTTATCACTCTGCCAGTTTGTGAATTGCTGTGCCCCTGAGCTCCATTTCTCAACTCGTTTTTTGTGAGCTGAACGCATGTCCAAAATTTTGGATCATGTCCTATACTGGTTCCCGGTGGGTGGCTGAGACTTTGGTTAATTCTTCTTCCTGCCGGGAAATTAGAGTGACATGTGCCCGTCCAAATGCCTAACAGCTACTCTCTCATGGGTTCTCCCTCGTCCCTTCCATCCTCTGCCAAATTGGGAACCTGTGCAAACCAGGAGGTTAAAGGGCCTGTCTCTCCAAGTTGGGAGATTGATAGTAAGGCAGTTGGAAAGTCAAACTGGAGCACCAGGAGAGGGACTATTCGTTGAGTTTTAGAAACCTTTCGTATTCACAGTGTGTCCATTCTCTAGGTTTCCTGTACATGTTATAGCTGTAGTAATATTCCCTTGAACCTGGAGAGTTGGGACCCATGGAATGGGGGCCATGCATTATTGCTTGAAAGGGTCTGCATTTGCTCACCCAATCTCACCAATCCTCTCAGTCCCAAGTGTCCAGCCTTATGCCACATCCAGCTGTCATTGTAGATAGGGTCTTTCCAGGTTTCCTCAGACACCCTGAAGGAATTGTAAAGAATTTCCCTGTTTTTTGGTTTTGCTTTTGAAATTCCTTTTTATAGTGGCTTTGAGCTGATTCTCGCTGCCATGTTTATGCCACTCTAGACACACTTGATTCCCTTATGGAGACATATCAATACATAGGTTTTAAGATTCTTACTAGTCAGATATATTCCTCTGTGGGAAATATGGGGTTTTGAGTCTCTTTCACTGAGGAAGGTGTCGGTCTTGTCTATACCAAAGTTGGTTTTTGAAACGGTCCCTGTGCTTATATCAAACTCTGGTTTTATGCATCACCCCACCTCTCCTTCCCCTTTATGCAGGCATAAGAGTGTTTTCTAAATGTGAGACTCTGTTCTCTTTCCTAACTCAGTTCACGTGTAGCCATGTTTACAGGATCTTCCTAAGTGATATCTTATGATAAGTTTCTTTTTCTGTGTGACTTATTTCACTTAGAATCATCGTACCTGAATCCACTCACTTTGCTGCTACTGGTCTTATGACATTGATTTCATGGCTGAGGGATATTCCATCGTACGTAAGTACCACAATGTTTTGAACCGTTTTTATATTTCCTGGGATATTTAAGGTGTACCCAAGTTGAGGTTCTTGTAGTCAGTGCAGCCCTAAATTTGGAGGTGGCTCTTTCTTATTGATTTTCAGTTTTCCCAAGGTATATTCCCTAGACTGGAAGTGGCCTTGGCTCTGTAGCTCTGTTGTTTACTTGTTTTAGGGAACACAATGCACTCCTCCAGTGAGGCAGTTGGCAATTTACATCCCGCCCATCAGCATAACAAGGCTCCCAGTTCTCCAGGGCCTGTCTTGCCTTTCTGGTTTTTACACATTTTGTGGATGTCCCTTTTGACCGGTGGGAAGTGATACTTCTTTGTAGTGCAGATTTGCATTGCCCGCTTGCTTGCTTGGCCAAAAAGGGCGTATGCGTTTTATCCTGAATATATTCAGGAGAAAACGCATACGCCCTTTTTGGCCAAGTGCACCATTGTCCAAGTTGTGCCCCTCTTCCTGTGCTTTACAGGCGATTCCAAGGTACCTCTTGAAATCTGTTTCCTGCTATTTTGCCTCGCTTTCAAGTCCGCCTCGTTGACTTCCCTCAACAGATTTTTGGACGATAGTTGTCCTTTATCACTCTGCCAGTTTGTGAAATGCTGTGCCCCTGAGCTCCATTTCTCAACTCGTTTTTTGTGAGCTGAACGCAAGTCCAAAATTTTGGATCATGTCCTATACTGGTTCCCGGTGGGTGGCTGAGACTTTGGTTAATTCTTCTTCCTGCCGGGAAATTAGAGTGACATGTTCCCGTCCAAATGCCTAACAGCTACTCTCTCATGGGTTCTCTCTCGTCCCTTCCATCCTCTGCCAAATTGGGAACCTGTGCAAACCAGGAGGTTAAAGGGCCTGTCTCTCCAAGTTGGGAGATTGATAGTAAGGCAGTTGGAAAGTCAAACTGGAGCACCAGGAGAGGGACTATTCGTTGAGTTTTAGAAACCTTTCGTATTCACAGTGTGTCCATTCTCTAGGTTTCCTGTACATGTTATAGCTGTAGTAATATTCCCTTGAACATGGAGAGTTGGGACCCATGGAATGGGGGCCATGCATTATTGCATGAAAGGGTCTGCATTCGCTCACCCAATCTCACCAATCCTCTCAGTCCCAAGTGTCCAGCCTTATGCCACATCCAGCTGTCATTGTAGATAGGGTCTTTCCAGGTTTCCTCAGACACCCTAAAGGAATTGTAAAGAATTTCCCTGTTTTTTGGTTTTGCTTTTGAAATTCCTTTTTATAGTGGGTTTGAGCTGATTCTCGCTGCCATGTTTATGCCACTCTAGACACACTTGATTCCCTTATGGAGACATATCAATACATAGGTTTTAAGATTCTTACTAGTCAGATATATTCCTCTGTGGGAAATATGGGGTTTTGAGTCTCTTTCACTGAGGAAGGTGTAGGTCTTGTCTATTCCAAAGTTGGTTTTTGAAACGGTCCCTGTGCTTATATCAAACTCTGGTTTTATGCATCACCCCACCTCTCCTTCCCCTTTATGCAGGCATAAGAGTGTTTTCTAAATGTGAGACTCTGTTCTCTTTCCTAACTCAGTTCACGTGTAGCCATGTTTACAGGATCTTCATAAGTGATATCTTATGATAAGTTTCTTTTTCTGTGTGACTTATTTCACTTAGAATCATCGTACCTGAATCCACTCACTTTGCTGCTACTGGTCTTATGACATTGATTTCATCGCTGAGGGATATTCCATCGTACGTAAGTACCACAATGTTTTGAACCATTTTTATATTTCCTGGGATATTTAAGGTGTACCCAAGTTGAGGTTCTTGTAGTCAGTGCAGCCCTAAATTTGGAGGTGTCTCTTTCTTATTGATTTTCAGTTTTCCCAGGGTATATTCCCTAGACTGGAAGTGGCCTTGGCTCTGTAGCTCTGTTGTTTACTTGTTATAGGGAACACAATGCACTCCTCCAGTGAGGCAGTTGGCAGTTTACATCCCGCCCATCAGCATAACAAGGCTCCCAGTTCTCCAGAGCCTGTCTTGCCTTTCTGGTGTTTACATATTTTGTGGATGTCCCTTTTGACCGGTGGGAAGTGATACTTCTTTGTAGTGCAGATTTGCATTGCCCGCTTGCTTGCTTGGCCAAAAAGGGCGTATGCGTTTTCTCCTGAATATATTCAGGAGAAAACGCATACGCCCTTTTTGGCCAAGTGCACCATTGTCCAAGTTGTGCCCCTCTTCCTGTGCTTTACAGGCGATTCCAACGTACCTCTTGAAATCTGTTTCCTGCTATTTTGCCTCACTTTCAAGTCCGCCTCGTTGACTTCCCTCAACAGATTTTTGGACGATAGTTGTCCTTTATCACTCTGCCAGTTTGTGAATTGCTGTGCCCCTGAGCTCCATTTCTCAACTCGTTTTTTGTGAGCTGAACGCAAGTCCAAAATTTTGGATCATGTCCTATACTGGTTCCCGGTGGGTGGCTGAGACTTTGGTTAATTCTTCTTCCTGCCGGGAAATTAGAGTGACATGTGCCCGTCCAAATGCCTAACAGCTACTCTCTCATGGGTTCTCCCTCGTCCCTTCCATCCTCTGCCAAATTGGGAACCTGTGCAAACCAGGAGGTTAAAGGGCCTGTCTCTCCAAGTTGGGAGATTGATAGTAAGGCAGTTGGAAAATCAAACTGGAGCACCAGGAGAGGGACTATTCGTTGAGTTTTAGAAACCTTTCGTATTCACAGTGTGTCCATTCTCTAGGTTTCCTGTACATGTTATAGCTGTAGTAATATTCCCTTGAACCTGGAGAGTTGGGACCCATGGAATGGGGGCCATGCATTATTGCTTGAAAGGGTCTGCATTCGCTCACCCAATCTCACCAATCCTCTCAGTCCCAAGTGTCCAGCCTTATGCCACATCCAGCTGTCATTGTAGATAGGGTCTTTCCAGGTTTCCTCAGACACCCTGAAGGAATTGTAAAGAATTTCCCTGTTTTTTGGTTTTGCTTTTGAAATTCCTTTTTATACTGGGTTTGAGCTGATTCTCGCTGCCATGTTTATGCCACTCTAGACACACTTGATTCCCTTATGGAGACATATCAATACATAGGTTTTAAGATTCTTACTAGTCAGATATATTCCTCTGTCGGAAATATGGGGTTTTGAGTCTCTTTCACTGAGGAAGGTGTAGGTCTTGTCTATTCCAAAGTTGGTTTTTGAAACGGTCCCTGTGCTTATATCAAACTCTGGTTTTATGCATCACCACACCTCTCCTTCCCCTTTATGCAGGCATAAGAGTGTTTTCTAAATGTGAGACTCTGTTCTCTTTCCTAACTCAGTTCACGTGTAGCCATGTTTACAGGATCTTCATAAGTGATATCTTATGATAAGTTTCTTTTTCTGTGTGACTTATTTCACTTAGAATCATCGTACCTGAATCCACTCACTTTGCTGCTACTGGTCTTATGACATTGATTTCATGGCTGAGGGATATTCCATCGTACGTAAGTACCACAATGTTTTGAACCATTTTTATATTTCCTGGGATATTTAAGGTGTACCCAAGTTGAGGTTCTTGTAGTCAGTGCAGCCCTAAATTTGGAGGTGTCTCTTTCTTATTGATTTTCAGTTTTCCCAGGGTATATTCCCTAGACTGGAAGTGGCCTTGGCTCTGTAGCTCTGTTGTTTACTTGTTATAGGGAACACAATGCACTCCTCCAGTGAGGCAGTTGGCAGTTTACATCCCGCCCATCAGCATAACAAGGCTCCCAGTTCTCCAGAGCCTGTCTTGCCTTTCTGGTGTTTACATATTTTGTGGATGTCCCTTTTGACCGGTGGGAAGTGATACTTCTTTGTAGTGCAGATTTGCATTGCCCGCTTGCTTGCTTGGCCAAAAAGGGCGTATGCGTTTTCTCCTGAATATATTCAGGAGAAAACGCATACGCCCTTTTTGGCCAAGTGCACCATTGTCCAAGTTGTGCCCCTCTTCCTGTGCTTTACAGGCGATTCCAACGTACCTCTTGAAATCTGTTTCCTGCTATTTTGCCTCACTTTCAAGTCCGCCTCGTTGACTTCCCTCAACAGATTTTTGGACGATAGTTGTCCTTTATCACTCTGCCAGTTTGTGAATTGCTGTGCCCCTGAGCTCCATTTCTCAACTCGTTTTTTGTGAGCTGAACGCAAGTCCAAAATTTTGGATCATGTCCTATACTGGTTCCCGGTGGGTGGCTGAGACTTTGGTTAATTCTTCTTCCTGCCGGGAAATTAGAGTGACATGTGCCCGTCCAAATGCCTAACAGCTACTCTCTCATGGGTTCTCCCTCGTCCCTTCCATCCTCTGCCAAATTGGGAACCTGTGCAAACCAGGAGGTTAAAGGGCCTGTCTCTCCAAGTTGGGAGATTGATAGTAAGGCAGTTGGAAAATCAAACTGGAGCACCAGGAGAGGGACTATTCGTTGAGTTTTAGAAACCTTTCGTATTCACAGTGTGTCCATTCTCTAGGTTTCCTGTACATGTTATAGCTGTAGTAATATTCCCTTGAACCTGGAGAGTTGGGACCCATGGAATGGGGGCCATGCATTATTGCTTGAAAGGGTCTGCATTCGCTCACCCAATCTCACCAATCCTCTCAGTCCCAAGTGTCCAGCCTTATGCCACATCCAGCTGTCATTGTAGATAGGGTCTTTCCAGGTTTCCTCAGACACCCTGAAGGAATTGTAAAGAATTTCCCTGTTTTTTGGTTTTGCTTTTGAAATTCCTTTTTATACTGGGTTTGAGCTGATTCTCGCTGCCATGTTTATGCCACTCTAGACACACTTGATTCCCTTATGGAGACATATCAATACATAGGTTTTAAGATTCTTACTAGTCAGATATATTCCTCTGTGGGAAATATGGGGTTTTGAGTTTCTTTCACTGAGGAAGGTGTAGGTCTTGTCTATTCCAAAGTTGGTTTCTGAAACGGTCCCTGTGCTTATATCAAACTCTGGTTTTATGCATCACCCCACCTCTCCTTCCCCTTTATGCAGGCATAAGAGTGTTTTCTAAATGTGAGACTCTGTTCTCTTTCCTAACTCAGTTCACGTGTAGCCATGTTTACAGGATCTTCCTAAGTGATATCTTATGATAAGTTTCTTTTTCTGTGTGACTTATTTCACTTAGAATCATCGTACCTGAATCCACTCACTTTGCTGCTACTGGTCTTATGACATTGATTTCATGGCTGAGGGATATTCCATCGTACGTAAGTACCACAATGTTTTGAACCATTTTTATATTTCCTGGGATATTTAAGGTGTACCCAAGTTGAGGTTCTTGTAGTCAGTGCAGCCCTAAATTTGGAGGTGGCTCTTTCTTATTGATTTTCAGTTTTCCCAAGGTATATTCCCTAGACTGGAAGTGGCCTTGGCTCTGTAGCTCTGTTGTTTACTTGTTTTAGGGAACACAATGCACTCCTCCAGTGAGGCAGTTGGCAGTTTACATCCCGCCCATCAGCATAACAAGGCTCCCAGTTCTCCAGGGCCTGTCTTGCCTTTCTGGTTTTTACACATTTTGTGGATGTCCCTTTTGACCGGTGGGAAGTGATACTTCTTTGTAGTGCAGATTTGCATTGCCCGCTTGCTTGCTTGGCCAAAAAGGGCGTATGCGTTTTCTCCTGAATATATTCAGGAGAAAACGCATACACCCTTTTTGGCCAAGTGCACCATTGTCCAAGTTGTGCCCCTCTTCCTGTGCTTTACAGGCGATTCCAAGGTACCTCTTGAAATCTGCTTCCTGCTATTTTGCCTCGCTTTCAAGTCCGCCTCGTTGACTTCCCTCAACAGATTTTTGGACGATAGTTGTCCTTTATCACTCTGCCAGTTTGTGAATTGCTG
Source organism: Mesoplodon densirostris (assembly GCF_025265405.1). Taxonomy (NCBI): domain Eukaryota; kingdom Metazoa; phylum Chordata; class Mammalia; order Artiodactyla; family Ziphiidae; genus Mesoplodon; species Mesoplodon densirostris. The sequence continues at coordinate 1,183,923 of NW_026778205.1, forward strand.
TGCCCCTGAGCTCCATTTCTCAACTCGTTTTTTGTGAGCTGAACGCAAGTCCAAAATTTTGGATCATGTCCTATACTGGTTCCCGGTGGGTGGCTGAGACTTTGGTTAATTCTTCTTCCTGCTGGGAAATTAGAGTGACATGTGCCCGTCCAAATGCCTAACAGCTACTCTCTCATGGGTTCTCTCTCGTCCCTTCCATCCTCTGCCAAATTGGGAACCTGTGCAAACCAGGAGGTTAAAGGGCCTGTCTCTCCAAGTTGGGAGATTGATAGTAAGGCAGTTGGAAAGTCAAACTGGAGCACCAGGAGAGGGACTATTCGTTGAGTTTTAGAAACCTTTCGTATTCACAGTGTGTCCATTCTCTAGGTTTCCTGTACATGTTATAGCTGTAGTAATATTCCCTTGAACATGGAGAGTTGGGACCCATGGAATGGGGGCCATCCATTATTGCTTGAAAGGGTCTGCATTCGCTCACCCAATCTCACCAATCCTCTCAGTCCCAAGTGTCCAGCCTTATGCCACATCCAGCTGTCATTGTAGATAGGGTCTTTCCAGGTTTCCTCAGACACCCTGAAGGAATTGTAAAGAATTTCCCTGTTTTTTGGGTTTGCTTTTGAAATTCCTTTTTATACTGGGTTTGAGCTGATTCTCGCTGCCATGTTTATGCCACTCTAAACACACTTGATTCCCTTATGGAGACATATCAATACATAGGTTTTAAGATTCTTACTAGTCAGATATATTCCTCTGTGGGAAATATGGGGTTTTGAGTCTCTTTCACTGAGGAAGGTGTAGGTCTTGTCTATTCCAAAGTTGGTTTCTGAAACGGTCCCTGTGCTTATATCAAACTCTGGTTTTATGCATCACCCCACCTCTCCTTCCCCTTTATGCAGGCATAAGAGTGTTTTCTAAATGTGAGACTCTGTTCTCTTTCCTAACTCAGTTCACGTGTAGCCATGTTTACAGGATCTTCCTAAGTGATATCTTATGATAAGTTTCTTTTTCTGTGTGACTTATTTCACTTAGAATCATCGTACCTGAATCCACTCACTTTGCTGCTACTGGTCTTATGACATTGATTTAATGGCTGAGGGATATTCCATCGTACGTAGGTACCACAATGTTTTGAACCATTTTTATATTTCCTGGGATATTTAAGGTGTACCCAAGTTGAGGTTCTTGTAGTCAGTGCAGCCCTAAATTTGGAGGTGGCTCTTTCTTATTGATTTTCAGTCTTCCCAATGTATATTCCCTAGACTGGAAGTGGCCTTGGCTCTGTAGCTCTGTTGTTTACTTGTTTTAGGGAACACAATGCACTCCTCCAGTGAGGCAGTTGGCAGTTTACATCCCACCCATCAGCATAACAAGGCTCCCAGTTCTCCAGGGCCTGTCTTGCCTTTCTGGTTTTTACACATTTTGTGGATGTCCCTTTTGACCGGTGGGAAGTGATACTTCTTTGTAGTGCAGATTTGCATTGCCCGCTTGCTTGCTTGGCCAAAAAGGGCGTATGCGTTTTCTCCTGAATATATTCAGGAGAAAACGCATACGCCCTTTTTGGCCAAGTGCACCATTGTCCAAGTTGTGCCCCTCTTCCTGTGCTTTACAGGCGATTCCAAGGTACCTCTTGAAATCTGCTTCCTGCTATTTTGCCTCGCTTTCAAGTCCGCCTCGTTGACTTCCCTCAACAGATTTTTGGACGATAGTTGTCCTTTATCACTCTGCCAGTTTGTGAATTGCTGTGCCCCTGAGCTCCATTTCTCAACTCGTTTTTTGTGAGCTGAACGCAAGTCCAAAATTTTGGATCATGTCCTATACTGGTTCCCGGTGGGTGGCTGAGACTTTGGTTAATTCTTCTTCCTGCTGGGAAATTAGAGTGACATGTGCCCGTCCAAATGCCTAACAGCTACTCTCTCATGGGTTCTCCCTCGTCCCTTCCATCCTCTGCCAAATTGGGAACCTGTGCAAACCAGGAGGTTAAAGGGCCTGTCTCTCCAAGTTGGGAGATTGATAGTAAGGCAGTTGGAAAGTCAAACTGGAGCACCAGGAGAGGGACTATTCGTTGAGTTTTAGAAACCTTTCGTATTCACAGTGTGTCCATTCTCTAGGTTTCCTGTACATGTTATAGCTGTAGTAATATTCCCTTGAAAATGGAGAGTTGGGACCCATGGAATGGGGGCCATCCATTATTGCTTGAAAGGGTCTGCATTCGCTCACCCAATCTCACCAATCCTCTCAGTCCCAAGTGTCCAGCCTTATGCCACATCCAGCTGTCATTGTAGATAGGGTCTTTCCAGGTTTCCTCAGACACCCTGAAGGAATTGTAAAGAATTTCCCTGTTTTTTGGGTTTGCTTTTGAAATTCCTTTTTATACTGGGTTTGAGCTGATTCTCGCTGCCATGTTTATGCCACTCTAAACACACTTGATTCCCTTATGGAGACATATCAATACATAGGTTTTAAGATTCTTACTAGTCAGATATATTCCTCTGTGGGAAATATGGGGTTTTGAGTCTCTTTCACTGAGGAAGGTGTAGGTCTTGTCTATTCCAAAGTTGGTTTCTGAAACGGTCCCTGTGCTTATATCAAACTCTGGTTTTATGCATCACCCCACCTCTCCTTCCCCTTTATGCAGGCATAAGAGTGTTTTCTAAATGTGAGACTCTGTTCTCTTTCCTAACTCAGTTCACGTGTAGCCATGTTTACAGGATCTTCCTAAGTGATATCTTATGATAAGTTTCTTTTTCTGTGTGACTTATTTCACTTAGAATCATCGTACCTGAATCCACTCACTTTGCTGCTACTGGTCTTATGACATTGATTTAATGGCTGAGGGATATTCCATCGTACGTAGGTACCACAATGTTTTGAACCATTTTTATATTTCCTGGGATATTTAAGGTGTACCCAAGTTGAGGTTCTTGTAGTCAGTGCAGCCCTAAATTTGGAGGTGGCTCTTTCTTATTGATTTTCAGTCTTCCCAATGTATATTCCCTAGACTGGAAGTGGCCTTGGCTCTGTAGCTCTGTTGTTTACTTGTTTTAGGGAACACAATGCACTCCTCCAGTGAGGCAGTTGGCAGTTTACATCCCACCCATCAGCATAACAAGGCTCCCAGTTCTCCAGGGCCTGTCTTGCCTTTCTGGTTTTTACACATTTTGTGGATGTCCCTTTTGACCGGTGGGAAGTGATACTTCTTTGTAGTGCAGATTTGCATTGCCCGCTTGCTTGCTTGGCCAAAAAGGGCGTATGCGTTTTCTCCTGAATATATTCAGGAGAAAACGCATACGCCCTTTTTGGCCAAGTGCACCATTGTCCAAGTTGTGCCCCTCTTCCTGTGCTTTACAGGCGATTCCAAGGTACCTCTTGAAATCTGCTTCCTGCTATTTTGCCTCGCTTTCAAGTCCGCCTCGTTGACTTCCCTCAACAGATTTTTGGACGATAGTTGTCCTTTATCACTCTGCCAGTTTGTGAATTGCTGTGCCCCTGAGCTCCATTTCTCAACTCGTTTTTTGTGAGCTGAACGCAAGTCCAAAATTTTGGATCATGTCCTATACTGGTTCCCGGTGGGTGGCTGAGACTTTGGTTAATTCTTCTTCCTGCTGGGAAATTAGAGTGACATGTGCCCGTCCAAATGCCTAACAGCTACTCTCTCATGGGTTCTCCCTCGTCCCTTCCATCCTCTGCCAAATTGGGAACCTGTGCAAACCAGGAGGTTAAAGGGCCTGTCTCTCCAAGTTGGGAGATTGATAGTAAGGCAGTTGGAAAGTCAAACTGGAGCACCAGGAGAGGGACTATTCGTTGAGTTTTAGAAACCTTTCGTATTCACAGTGTGTCCATTCTCTAGGTTTCCTGTACATGTTATAGCTGTAGTAATATTCCCTTGAACATGGAGAGTTGGGACCCATGGAATGGGGGCCATCCATTATTGCTTGAAAGGGTCTGCATTCGCTCACCCAATCTCACCAATCCTCTCAGTCCCAAGTGTCCAGCCTTATGCCACATCCAGCTGTCATTGTAGATAGGGTCTTTCCAGGTTTCCTCAGACACCCTGAAGGAATTGTAAAGAATTTCCCTGTTTTTTGGGTTTGCTTTTGAAATTCCTTTTTATACTGGGTTTGAGCTGATTCTCGCTGCCATGTTTATGCCACTCTAAACACACTTGATTCCCTTATGGAGACATATCAATACATAGGTTTTAAGATTCTTACTAGTCAGATATATTCCTCTGTGGGAAATATGGGGTTTTGAGTCTCTTTCACTGAGGAAGGTGTAGGTCTTGTCTATTCCAAAGTTGGTTTCTGAAACGGTCCCTGTGCTTATATCAAACTCTGGTTTTATGCATCACCCCACCTCTCCTTCCCCTTTATGCAGGCATAAGAGTGTTTTCTAAATGTGAGACTCTGTTCTCTTTCCTAACTCAGTTCACGTGTAGCCATGTTTACAGGATCTTCATAAGTGATATCTTATGATAAGTTTCTTTTTCTGTGTGACATATTTCACTTAGAATCATCGTACCTGAATCCACTCACTTTGCTGCTACTGGTCTTATGACATTGATTTCATCGCTGAGGGATATTCCATCGTACGTAAGTACCACAATGTTTTGAACCATTTTTATATTTCCTGGGATATTTAAGGTGTACCCAAGTTGAGGTTCTTGTAGTCAGTGCAGCCCTAAATTTGGAGGTGGCTCTTTCTTATTGATTTTCAGTTTTCCCAGGGTATATTCCCTAGACTGGAAGTGGCCTTGGCTCTGTAGCTCTGTTGTTTACTTGTTATAGGGAACACAATGCACTCCTCCAGTGAGGCAGTTGGCAGTTTACATCCCGCCCATCAGCATAACAAGGCTCCCAGTTCTCCAGGGCCTGTCTTGCCTTTCTGGTGTTTACATATTTTGTGGATGTCCCTTTTGACCGGTGGGAAGTGATACTTCTTTGTAGTGCAGATTTGCATTGCCCGCTTGCTTGCTTGGCCAAGAAGGGCGTATGCGTTTTCTCCTGAATATAATCAGGAGAAAACGCATACGCCCTTTTTGGCCAAGTGCACCATTGTCCAAGTTGTGCCCCTCTTCCTGTGCTTTACAGGCGATTCCAACGTACCTCTTGAAATCTGTTTCCTGCTATTTTGCCTCACTTTCAAGTCCGCCTCGATGACTTCCCTCAACAGATTTTTGGACGATAGTTGTCCTTTATCACTCTGCCAGTTTGTGAATTGCTGTGCCCCTGAGCTCCATTTCTCAACTCGTTTTTTGTGAGCTGAACGCAAGTCCAAAATTTTGGATCATGTCCTATACTGGTTCCCGGTGGGTGGCTGAGACTTTGGTTAATTCTTCTTCCTGCCGGGAAATTAGAGTGACATGTGCCCGTCCAAATGCCTAACAGCTACTCTCTCATGGGTTCTCCCTCGTCCCTTCCATCCTCTGCCAAATTGGGAACCTGTGCAAACCAGGAGGTTAAAGGGCCTGTCTCTCCAAGTTGGGAGATTGATAGTAAGGCAGTTGGAAAATCAAACTGGAGCACCAGGAGAGGGACTATTCGTTGAGTTTTAGAAACCTTTCGTATTCACAGTGTGTCCATTCTCTAGGTTTCCTGTACATGTTATAGCTGTAGTAATATTCCCTTGAAACTGGAGAGTTGGGACCCATGGAATGGGGGCCATGCATTATTGCTTGAAAGGGTCTGCATTCGCTCACCCAATCTCACCAATCCTCTCAGTCCCAAGTGTCCAGCCTTATGCCACATCCAGCTGTCATTGTAGATAGGGTCTTTCCAGGTTTCCTCAGACACCCTGAAGGAATTGTAAAGAATTTCCCTGTTTTTTGGTTTTGCTTTTGAAATTCCTTTTTATAGTGGGTTTGAGCTGATTCTCGCTGCCATGTTTATGCCACTCTAGACACACTTGATTCCCTTATGGAGACATATCAATACATAGGTTTTAAGATTCTTACAAGTCAGATATATTCCTCTGTGGGAAATATGGGGTTTTGAGTCTCTTTCACTGAGGAAGGTGTAGGTCTTGTCTATTCCAAAGTTGGTTTTTGAAACGGTCCCTGAGCTTATATCAAACTCTGGTTTTATGCATCACCCCACCTCTCCTTCCCCTTTATGCAGGCATAAGAGTGTTTTCTAAATGTGAGACTCAGTTCTCTTTCCTAACTCAGTTCACGTGTAGCCATGTTTACAAGATCTTCCTAAGTGATATCTTATGATAAGTTTCTTTTTCTGTGTGACTTATTTCACTTAGAATCATCGTACCTGAATCCACTCACTTTGCTGCTACTGGTCTTATGACATTGATATCATGGCTGAGGGATATTCCATCGTACGTAAGTACCACAATGTCTTGAACCATTTTTATATTTCCTGGGATATTTAAGGTGTACCCAAGTTGAGGTTCTTGTAGTCAGTGCAGCCCTAAATTTGGTGGTGGCTCTTTCTTATTGATTTTCAGTTTTCCCAAGGTATATTCCCTAGACTGGAAGTGGCCTTGGCTCTGTAGCTCTGTTGTTTACTTGTTTTAGGGAACACAATGCACACCTCCAGTGAGGCAGTTGGCAATTTACATCCCGCCCATCAGCATAACAAGGCTCCCAGTTCTCCAGGGCCTGTCTTGCCTTTCTGGTTTTTACACATTTTGTGGATGTCCCTTTTGACCGGTGGGAAGTGATACTTCTTTGTAGTGCAGATTTGCATTGCCCGCTTGCTTGCTTGGCCAAAAAGGGCGTATGCGTTTTCTCCTGAATATATTCAGGAGAAAACGCATACGCCCTTTTTGGCCAAGTGCACCATTGTCCAAGTTGTGCCCCTCTTCCTGTGCTTTACAGGCGATTCCAACGTACCTCTTGAAATCTGTTTCCTGCTATTTTGCCTCGCTTTCAAGTCCGCCTCGTTGACTTCCCTCAACAGATTTTTGGACGATAGTTGTCCTTTATCACTCTGCCAGTTTGTGAATTGCTGTGCCCCTGAGCTCCATTTCTCAACTCGTTTTTTGTGAGCTGAACGCAAGTCCAAAATTTTGGATCATGTCCTATACTGTTTCCCGGTGGGTGGCTGAGACTTTGGTTAATTCTTCTTCCTGCCGGGAAATTAGAGTGACATGTGCCCGTCCAAATGCCTAACAGCTACTCTCTGATGGGTTCTCCCTCGTCCCTTCCATCCTCTGCCAAATTGGGAACCTGTGCAAACCAGGAGGTTAAAGGGCCTGTCTCTCCAAGTTGGGAGATTGATAGTAAGGCAGTTGGAAAGTCAAACTGGAGCACCAGGATAGGGACTATTCGTTGAGTTTTAGAAACCTTTCGTATTCACAGTGTGTCCATTCTCTAGGTTTCCTGTACATGTTATAGCTGTAGTAATATTCCCTTGAAACTGGAGAGTTGGGACCCATGGAATGGGGGCCATGCATTATTGCTTGAAAGGGTCTGCATTCGCTCACCCAATCTCACCAATCCTCTCAGTCCCAAGTGTCCAGCCTTATGCCACATCCAGCTGTCATTGTAGATAGGGTCTTTCCAGGTTTCCTCAGACACCCTGAAGGAATTGTAAAGAATTTCCCTGTTTTTTGGTTTTGCTTTTGAAATTCCTTTTTATAGTGGGTTTGAGCTGATTCTCGCTGCCATGTTTATGCCACTCTAGACACACTTGATTCCCTTATGGAGACATATCAATACATAGGTTTTAAGATTCTTACTAGTCAGATATATTCCTCTGTGGGAAATATGGGGTTTTGAGTCTCTTTCACTGAGGAAGGTGTCGGTCTTGTCTATACCAAAGTTGGTTTTTGAAACGGTCCCTGTGCTTATATCAAACTCTGGTTTTATGCATCACCCCACCTCTCCTTCCCCTTTATGCAGGCATAAGAGTGTTTTCTAAATGTGAGACTCTGTTCTCTTTCCTAACTCAGTTCACGTGTAGCCATGTTTACAGGATCTTCCTAAGTGATATCTTATGATAAGTTTCTTTTTCTGTGTGACTTATTTCACTTAGAATCATCGTACCTGAATCCACTCACTTTGCTGCTACTGGTCTTATGACATTGATTTCATGGCTGAGGGATATTCCATCGTACGTAAGTACCACAATGTTTTGAACCATTTTTATATTTCCTGGGATATTTAAGGTGTACCCAAGTTGAGGTTCTTGTAGTCAGTGCAGCCCTAAATTTGGAGGTGGCTCTTTCTTATTGATTTTCAGTTTTCCCAAGGTATATTCCCTAGACTGGAAGTGGCCTTGGCTCTGTAGCTCTGTTGTTTACTTGTTTTAGGGAACACAATGCACTCCTCCAGTGAGGCAGTTGGCAGTTTACATCCCGCCCATCAGCATAACAAGGCTCCCAGTTCTCCAGGGCCTGTCTTGCCTTTCTGGTTTTTACACATTTTGTGGTTGTTCCTTTTGACCGGTGGGAAGTGATACTTCTTTGTAGTGCAGATTTGCATTGCCCGCTTGCTTGCTTGGCCAAAAAGGGCGTATGCGTTTTCTCCTGAATATATTCAGGAGAAAACGCATACGCCCTTTTTGGCCAAGTGCACCATTGTCCAAGTTGTGCCCCTCTTCCTGTGCTTTACAGGCGATTCCAACGTACCTCTTGAAATCTGTTTCCTGCTATTTTGCCTCACTTTCAAGTCCGCCTCGTTGACTTCCCTCAACAGATTTTTGGACGATAGTTGTCCTTTATCACTCTGCCAGTTTGTGAATTGCTGTGCCCCTGAGCTCCATTTCTCAACTCGTTTTTTGTGAGCTGAACGCAAGTCCAAAATTTTGGATCATGTCCTATACTGGTTCCCGGTGGGTGGCTGAGACTTTGGTTAATTCTTCTTCCTGCCGGGAAATTAGAGTGACATGTGCCCGTCCAAATGCCTAACAGCTACTCTCTCATGGGTTCTCCCTCGTCCCTTCCATCCTCTGCCAAATTGGGAACCTGTGCAAACCAGGAGGTTAAAGGGCCTGTCTCTCCAAGTTGGGAGATTGATAGTAAGGCAGTTGGAAAGTCAAACTGGAGCACCAGGAGAGGGACTATTCGTTGAGTTTTAGAAACCTTTCGTATTCACAGTGTGTCCATTCTCTAGGTTTCCTGTACATGTTATAGCTGTAGTAATATTCCCTTGAACCTGGAGAGTTGGGACCCATGGAATGGGGGCCATGCATTATTGCTTGAAAGGGTCTGCATTTGCTCACCCAATCTCACCAATCCTCTCAGTCCCAAGTGTCCAGCCTTATGCCACATCCAGCTGTCATTGTAGATAGGGTCTTTCCAGGTTTCCTCAGACACCCTGAAGGAATTGTAAAGAATTTCCCTGTTTTTTGGTTTTGCTTTTGAAATTCCTTTTTATAGTGGGTTTGAGCTGATTCTCGCTGCCATGTTTATGCCACTCTAGACACACTTGATTCCCTTATGGAGACATATCAATACATAGGTTTTAAGATTCTTACTAGTCAGATATATTCCTCTGTGGGAAATATGGGGTTTTGAGTCTCTTTCACTGAGGAAGGTGTCGGTCTTGTCTATACCAAAGTTGGTTTTTGAAACGGTCCCTGTGCTTATATCAAACTCTGGTTTTATGCATCACCCCACCTCTCCTTCCCCTTTATGCAGGCATAAGAGTGTTTTCTAAATGTGAGACTCTGTTCTCTTTCCTAACTCAGTTCACGTGTAGCCATGTTTACAGGATCTTCCTAAGTGATATCTTATGATAAGTTTCTTTTTCTGTGTGACTTATTTCACTTAGAATCATCGTACCTGAATCCACTCACTTTGCTGCTACTGGTCTTATGACATTGATTTCATGGCTGAGGGATATTCCATCGTACGTAAGTACCACAATGTTTTGAACCATTTTTATATTTCCTGGGATATTTAAGGTGTACCCAAGTTGAGGTTCTTGTAGTCAGTGCAGCCCTAAATTTGGAGGTGGCTCTTTCTTATTGATTTTCAGTTTTCCCAAGGTATATTCCCTAGACTGGAAGTGGCCTTGGCTCTGTAGCTCTGTTGTTTACTTGTTTTAGGGAACACAATGCACTCCTCCAGTGAGGCAGTTGGCAGTTTACATCCCGCCCATCAGCATAACAAGGCTCCCAGTTCTCCAGGGCCTGTCTTGCCTTTCTGTTTTTTACACATTTTGTGGATGTCCCTTTTGACCGGTGGGAAGTGATACTTCTTTGTAGTGCAGATTTGCATTGCCCGCTTGCTTGCTTGGCCAAAAAGGGCGTATGCGTTTTCTCCTGAATATATTCAGGAGAAAACGCATACGCCCTTTTTGGCCAAGTGCACCATTGTCCAAGTTGTGCCCCTCTTCCTGTGCTTTACAGGCGATTCCAACGTACCTCTTGAAATCTGTTTCCTGCTATTTTGCCTCACTTTCAAGTCCGCCTCGTTGACTTCCCTCAACAGATTTTTGGACGATAGTTGTCCTTTATCACTCTGCCAGTTTGTGAATTGCTGTGCCCCTGAGCTCCATTTCTCAACTCGTTTTTTGTGAGCTGAACGCAAGTCCAAAATTTTGGATCATGTCCTATACTGGTTCCCGGTGGGTGGCTGAGACTTTGGTTAATTCTTCTTCCTGCCGGGAAATTAGAGTGACATGTGCCCGTCCAAATGCCTAACAGCTACTCTCTCATGGGTTCTCTCTCGTCCCTTCCATCCTCTGCCAAATTGGGAACCTGTGCAAACCAGGAGGTTAAAGGGCCTGTCTCTCCAAGTTGGGAGATTGATAGTAAGGCAGTTGGAAAGTCAAACTGGAGCACCAGGAGAGGGACTATTCGTTGAGTTTTAGAAACCTTTCGTATTCACAGTGTGTCCATTCTCTAGGTTTCCTGTACATGTTATAGCTGTAGTAATATTCCCTTGAACATGGAGAGTTGGGACCCATGGAATGGGGACCATGCATTATTGCTTGAAAGGGTCTGCATTCGCTCACCCAATCTCACCAATCCTCTCAGTCCCAAGTGTCCAGCCTTATGCCACATCCAGCTGTCATTGTAGATAGGGTCTTTCCAGGTTTCCTCAGACACCCTGAAGGAATTGTAAAGAATTTCCCTGTTTTTTGGTTTTGCTTTTGAAATTCCTTTTTATAGTGGGTTTGAGCTGATTCTCGCTGCCATGTTTATGCCACTCTAGACACACTTGATTCCCTTATGGAGACATATCAATACATAGGTTTTAAGATTCTTACTAGTCAGATATATTCCTCTGTGGGAAATATGGGGTTTTGAGTCTCTTTCACTGAGGAAGGTGTCGGTCTTGTCTATACCAAAGTTGGTTTTTGAAACGGTCCCTGTGCTTATATCAAACTCTGGTTTTATGCATCACCCCACCTCTCCTTCCCCTTTATGCAGGCATAAGAGTGTTTTCTAAATGTGAGACTCTGTTCTCTTTCCTAACTCAGTTCACGTGTAGCCATGTTTACAGGATCTTCCTAAGTGATATCTTATGATAAGTTTCTTTTTCTGTGTGACTTATTTCACTTAGAATCATCGTACCTGAATCCACTCACTTTGCTGCTACTGGTCTTATGACATTGATTTCATGGCTGAGGGATATTCCATCGTACGTAAGTACCACAATGTTTTGAACCATTTTTATATTTCCTGGGATATTTAAGGTGTACCCAAGTTGAGGTTCTTGTAGTCAGTGCAGCCCTAAATTTGGAGGTGGCTCTTTCTTATTGATTTTCAGTTTTCCCAAGGTATATTCCCTAGACTGGAAGTGGCCTTGGCTCTGTAGCTCTGTTGTTTACTTGTTTTAGGGAACACAATGCACTCCTCCAGTGAGGCAGTTGGCAGTTTACATCCCGCCCATCAGCATAACAAGGCTCCCAGTTCTCCAGGGCCTGTCTTGCCTTTCTGTTTTTTACACATTTTGTGGATGTCCCTTTTGACCGGTGGGAAGTGATACTTCTTTGTAGTGCAGATTTGCATTGCCCGCTTGCTTGCTTGGCCAAAAAGGGCGTATGCGTTTTCTCCTGAATATATTCAGGAGAAAACGCATACGCCCTTTTTGGCCAAGTGCACCATTGTCCAAGTTGTGCCCCTCTTCCTGTGCTTTACAGGCGATTCCAACGTACCTCTTGAAATCTGTTTCCTGCTATTTTGCCTCACTTTAAAGTCCGCCTCGTTGACTTCCCTCAACAGATTTTTGGACGATAGTTGTCCTTTATCACTCTGCCAGTTTGTGAATTGCTGTGCCCCTGAGCTCCATTTCTCAACTCGTTTTTTGTGAGCTGAACGCAAGTCCAAAATTTTGGATCATGTCCTATACTGGTTCCCGGTGGGTGGCTGAGACTTTGGTTAATTCTTCTTCCTGCCGGGAAATTAGAGTGACATGTGCCCGTCCAAATGCCTAACAGCTACTCTCTCATGGGTTCTCCCTCGTCCCTTCCATCCTCTGCCAAATTGGGAACCTGTGCAAACCAGGAGGTTAAAGGGCCTGTCTCTCCAAGTTGGGAGATTGATAGTAAGGCAGTTGGAAAGTCAAACTGGAGCACCAGGAGAGGGACTATTCGTTGAGTTTTAGAAACCTTTCGTATTCACAGTGTGTCCATTCTCTAGGTTTCCTGTACATGTTATAGCTGTAGTAATATTCCCTTGAACCTGGAGAGTTGGGACCCATGGAATGGGGGCCATGCATTATTGCTTGAAAGGGTCTGCATTTGCTCACCCAATCTCACCAATCCTCTCAGTCCCAAGTGTCCAGCCTTATGCCACATCCAGCTGTCATTGTAGATAGGGTCTTTCCAGGTTTCCTCAGACACCCTGAAGGAATTGTAAAGAATTTCCCTGTTTTTTGGTTTTGCTTTTGAAATTCCTTTTTATAGTGGGTTTGAGCTGATTCTCGCTGCCATGTTTATGCCACTCTAGACACACTTGATTCCCTTATGGAGACATATCAATACATAGGATTTAAGATTCTTACTAGTCAGATATATTCCTCTGTGGGAAATATGGGGTTTTGAGTCTCTTTCACTGAGGAAGGTGTAGGTCTTGTCTATTCCAAAGTTGGTTTTTGAAACGGTCCCTGAGCTTATATCAAACTCTGGTTTTATGCATCACCCCACCTCTCCTTCCCCTTTATGCAGGCATAAGAGTGTTTTCTAAATGTGAGACTCTGTTCTCTTTCCTAACTCAGTTCACGTGTAGCCATGTTTACAGGATCTTCCTAAGTGATATCTTATGATAAGTTTCTTTTTCTGTGTGACTTATTTCACTTAGAATCATCGTACCTGAATCCACTCACTTTGCTGCTACTGGTCTTATGACATTGATATCATGGCTGAGGGATATTCCATCGTACGTAAGTACCACAATGTTTTGAACCATTTTTATATTTCCTGGGATATTTAAGGTGTACCCAAGTTGAGGTTCTTGTAGTCAGTGCAGCCCTAAATTTGGAGGTGGCTCTTTCTTATTGATTTTCAGTTTTCCCAAGGTATATTCCCTAGACTGGAAGTGGCCTTGGCTCTGTAGCTCTGTTGTTTACTTGTTTTAGGGAACACAATGCACTCCTCCAGTGAGGCAGTTGGCAGTTTACATCCCGCCCATCAGCAGAACAAGGCTCCCAGTTCTCCAGGGCCTGTCTTGCCTTTCTGGTTTTTACACATTTTGTGGATGTCCCTTTTGACCGGTGGGAAGTGATACTTCTTTGTAGTGCAGATTTGCATTGCCCGCTTGCTTGCTTGGCCAAAAAGGGCGTATGCGTTTTCTCCTGAATATATTCAGGAGAAAACGCATACGCCCTTTTTGGCCAAGTGCACCATTGTCCAAGTTGTGCCCCTCTTCCTGTGCTTTACAGGCGATTCCAAGGTACCTCTTGAAATCTGTTTCCTGCTATTTTGCCTCGCTTTCAAGTCCGCCTCGTTGACTTCCCTCAACAGATTTTTGGACGATAGTTGTCCTTTTTCACTCTGCCAGTTTGTGAATTGCTGTGCCCCTGAGCTCCATTTCTCAACTCGTTTTTTGTGAGCTGAACGCAAGTCCAAAATTTTGGATCATGTCCTCTACTGTTTCCCGGTGGGTGGCTGAGACTTTGGTTAATTCTTCTTCCTGCCGGGAAATTAGAGTGACATGTGCCCGTCCAAATGGCTAACAGCTACTCTCTCATGGGTTCTCTCTCGTCCCTTCCATCCTCTGCCAAATTGGGAACCTGTGCAAAACAGGAGGTTAAAGGGCCTGTCTCTCCAAGTTGGGAGATTGATAGTAAGGCAGTTGGAAAGTCAAACTGGAGCACCAGGAGAGGGACTATTCGTTGAGTTTTAGAAACCTTTCGTATTCACAGTGTGTCCATTCTCTAGGTTTCCTGTACATGTTATAGCTGTAGTAATATTCCCTTGAACATGGAGAGTTGGGACCCATGGAATGAGGACCATGCATTATTGCTTGAAAGGGTCTGCATTCGCTCACCCAATCTCACCAATCCTCTCAGTCCCAAGTGTCCAGGCTTATGCCACATCCAGCTGTCATTGTAGATAGGGTCTTTCCAGGTTTCCTCAGACACCCTGAAGGAATTGTAAAGAATTTCCCTGTTTTTTGGTTTTGCTTTTGAAATTCCTTTTTATAGTGGCTTTGAGCTGATTCTCGCTGCCATGTTTATGCCACTCTAGACACACTTGATTCCCTTATGGAGACATATCAATACATAGGTTTTAAGATTCTTACTAGTCAGATATATTCCTCTGTGGGAAATATGGGGTTTTGAGTCTCTTTCACTGAGGAAGGTGTCGGTCTTGTCTATACCAAAGTTGGTTTTTGAAACGGTCCCTGTGCTTATATCAAACTCTGGTTTTATGCATCACCCCACCTCTCCTTCCCCTTTATGCAGGCATAAGAGTGTTTTCTAAATGTGAGACTCTGTTCTCTTTCCTAACTCAGTTCACGTGTAGCCATGTTTACAGGATCTTCCTAAGTGATATCTTATGATAAGTTTCTTTTTCTGTGTGACTTATTTCACTTAGAATCATCGTACCTGAATCCACTCACTTTGCTGCTACTGGTCTTATGACATTGATTTCATGGCTGAGGGATATTCCATCGTACGTAAGTACCACAATGTTTTGAACCATTTTTATATTTCCTGGGATATTTAAGGTGTACCCAAGTTGAGGTTCTTGTAGTCAGTGCAGCCCTAAATTTGGAGGTGGCTCTTTCTTATTGATTTTCAGTTTTCCCAAGGTATATTCCCTAGACTGGAAGTGGCCTTGGCTCTGTAGCTCTGTTGTTTACTTGTTTTAGGGAACACAATGCACTCCTCCAGTGAGGCAGTTGGCAATTTACATCCCGCCCATCAGCATAACAAGGCTCCCAGTTCTCCAGGGCCTGTCTTGCCTTTCTGGTTTTTACACATTTTGTGGATGTCCCTTTTTACCGGTGGGAAGTGATACTTCTTTGTAGTGCAGATTTGCATTGCCCGCTTGCTTGCTTGGCCAAAAAGGGCGTATGTGTTTTCTCCTGAATATATTCAGGAGAAAACGCATACGCCCTTTTTGGCCAAGTGCACCATTGTCCAAGTTGTGCCCCTCTTCCTGTGCTTTACAGGCGATTCCAAGGTACCTCTTGAAATCTGTTTCCTGCTATTTTGCCTCGCTTTCAAGTCGGCATCGTTGACTTCCCTCAACAGATTTTTGGACGATAGTTGTCCTTTATCACTCTGCCAGTTTGTGAATTGCTGTGCCCCTGAGCTCCATTTCTCAACTCGTTTTTTGTGAGCTGAACGCAAGTCCAAAATTTTGGATCATGTCCTATACTGGTTCCCGGTGGGTGGCTGAGACTTTGGTTAATTCTTCTTCCTGCCGGGAAATTAGAGTGACATGTGCCCGTCCAAATGCCTAACAGCTACTCTCTCATGGGTTCTCTCTCGTCCCTTCCATCCTCTGCCAAATTGGGAACCTGTGCAAACCAGGAGGTTAAAGGGCCTGTCTCTCCAAGTTGGGAGATTGATAGTAAGGCAGTTGGAAAGTCAAACTGGAGCACCAGGAGAGGGACTATTCGTTGAGTTTTAGAAACCTTTCGTATTCACAGTGTGTCCATTCTCTAGGTTTCCTGTACATGTTATAGCTGTAGTAATATTCCCTTGAACCTGGAGAGTTGGGACCCATGGAATGGGGACCATGCATTATTGCTTGAAAGGGTCTGCATTCGCTCACCCAATCTCACCAATCCTCTCAGTCCCAAGTGTCCAGCCTTATGCCACATCCAGCTGTCATTGTAGATAGGGTCTTTCCAGGTTTCCTCAGACACCCTGAAGGAATTGTAAAGAATTTCCCTGTTTTTTGGTTTTGCTTTTGAAATTCCTTTTTATAGTGGCTTTGAGCTGATTCTCGCTGCCATGTTTATGCCACTCTAGACACACTTGATTCCCTTATGGAGACATATCAATACATAGGTTTTAAGATTCTTACTAGTCAGATATATTCCTCTGTGGGAAATATGGGGTTTTGAGTCTCTTTCACTGAGGAAGGTGTCGGTCTTGTCTATACCAAAGTTGGTTTTTGAAACGGTCCCTGTGCTTATATCAAACTCTGGTTTTATGCATCACCCCACCTCTCCTTCCCCTTTATGCAGGCATAAGAGTGTTTTCTAAATGTGAGACTCTGTTCTCTTTCCTAACTCAGTTCACGTGTAGCCATGTTTACAGGATCTTCCTAAGTGATATCTTATGATAAGTTTCTTTTTCTGTGTGACTTATTTCACTTAGAATCATCGTACCTGAATCCACTCACTTTGCTGCTACTGGTCTTATGACATTGATTTCATGGCTGAGGGATATTCCATCGTACGTAAGTACCACAATGTTTTGAACCATTTTTATATTTCCTGGGATATTTAAGGTGTACCCAAGTTGAGGTTCTTGTAGTCAGTGCAGCCCTAAATTTGGAGGTGGCTCTTTCTTATTGATTTTCAGTTTTCCCAAGGTATATTCCCTAGACTGGAAGTGGCCTTGGCTCTGTAGCTCTGTTGTTTACTTGTTTTAGGGAACACAATGCACTCCTCCAGTGAGGCAGTTGGCAGTTTACATCCCGCCCATCAGCATAACAAGGCTCCCAGTTCTCCAGGGCCTGTCTTGCCTTTCTGTTTTTTACACATTTTGTGGATGTCCCTTTTGACCGGTGGGAAGTGATACTTCTTTGTAGTGCAGATTTGCATTGCCCGCTTGCTTGCTTGGCCAAAAAGGGCGTATGCGTTTTCTCCTGAATATATTCAGGAGAAAACGCATACGCCCTTTTTGGCCAAGTGCACCATTGTCCAAGTTGTGCCCCTCTTCCTGTGCTTTACAGGCGATTCCAACGTACCTCTTGAAATCTGTTTCCTGCTATTTTGCCTCGCTTTCAAGTCCGCCTCGTTGACTTCCCTCAACAGATTTTTGGACGATAGTTGTCCTTTATCACTCTGCCAGTTTGTGAATTGCTGTGCCCCTGAGCTCCATTTCTCAACTCGTTTTTTGTGAGCTGAACGCAAGTCCAAAATTTTGGATCATGTCCTCTACTGTTTCCCGGTGGGTGGCTGAGACTTTGGTTAATTCTTCTTCCTGCCGGGAAATTAGAGTGACATGTGCCCGTCCAAATGCCTAACAGCTACTCTCTCATGGGTTCTCTCTCGTCCCTTCCATCCTCTGCCAAATTGGGAACCTGTGCAAACCAGGAGGTTAAAGGGCCTGTCTCTCCAAGTTGGGAGATTGATAGTAAGGCAGTTGGAAAGTCAAACTGGAGCACCAGGAGAGGGACTATTCGTTGAGTTTTAGAAACCTTTCGTATTCACAGTGTGTCCATTCTCTAGGTTTCCTGTACATGTTATAGCTGTAGTAATATTCCCTTGAACATGGAGAGTTGGGACCCATGGAATGGGGACCATGCATTATTGCTTGAAAGGGTCTGCATTCGCTCACCCAATCTCACCAATCCTCTCAGTCCCAAGTGTCCAGCCTTATGCCACATCCAGCTGTCATTGTAGATAGGGTCTTTCCAGGTTTCCTCAGACACCCTGAAGGAATTGTAAAGAATTTCCCTGTTTTTTGGTTTTGCTTTTGAAATTCCTTTTTATAGTGGCTTTGAGCTGATTCTCGCTGCCATGTTTATGCCACTCTAGACACACTTGATTCCCTTATGGAGACATATCAATACATAGGTTTTAAGATTCTTACTAGTCAGATATATTCCTCTGTGGGAAATATGGGGTTTTGAGTCTCTTTCACTGAGGAAGGTGTCGGTCTTGTCTATACCAAAGTTGGTTTTTGAAACGGTCCCTGTGCTTATATCAAACTCTGGTTTTATGCATCACCCCACCTCTCCTTCCCCTTTATGCAGGCATAAGAGTGTTTTCTAAATGTGAGACTCTGTTCTCTTTCCTAACTCAGTTCACGTGTAGCCATGTTTACAGGATCTTCCTAAGTGATATCTTATGATAAGTTTCTTTTTCTGTGTGACTTATTTCACTTAGAATCATCGTACCTGAATCCACTCACTTTGCTGCTACTGGTCTTATGACATTGATTTCATGGCTGAGGGATATTCCATCGTACGTAAGTACCACAATGTTTTGAACCATTTTTATATTTCCTGGGATATTTAAGGTGTACCCAAGTTGAGGTTCTTGTGGTCAGTGCAGCCCTAAATTTGGAGGTGGCTCTTTCTTATTGATTTTCAGTTTTCCCAAGGTATATTCCTTAGACTGGAAGTGGCCTTGGCTCTGTAGCTCTGTTGTTTACTTGTTTTAGGGAACACAATGCACTCCTCAAGTGAGGCAGTTGGCAGTTTACATCCCGCCCATCAGCATAACAAGGCTCCCAGTTCTCCAGGGCCTGTCTTGCCTTTCTGTTTTTTACACATTTTGTGGATGTCCCTTTTGACCGGTGGGAAGTGATACTTCTTTGTAGTGCAGATTTGCATTGCCCACTTGCTTGCTTGGCCAAAAAGGGCGTATGCGTTTTCTCCTGAATATATTCAGGAGAAAACGCATACGCCCTTTTTGGCCAAGTGCACCATTGTCCAAGTTGTGCCCCTCTTCCTGTGCTTTACAGGCGATTCCAACGTACCTCTTGAAATCTGTTTCCTGCTATTTTGCCTCACTTTCAAGTCCGCCTCGTTGACTTCCCTCAACAGATTTTTGGACGATAGTTGTCCTTTATCACTCTGCCAGTTTGTGAATTGCTGTGCCCCTGAGCTCCATTTCTCAACTCGTTTTTTGTGAGCTGAACGCAAGTCCAAAATTTTGGATCATGTCCTATACTGGTTCCCGGTGGGTGGCTGAGACTTTGGTTAATTCTTCTTCCTGCCGGGAAATTAGAGTGACATGTGCCCGTCCAAATGCCTAACAGCTACTCTCTCATGGGTTCTCCCTCGTCCCTTCCATCCTCTGCCAAATTGGGAACCTGTGCAAACCAGGAGGTTAAAGGGCCTGTCTCTCCAAGTTGGGAGATTGATAGTAAGGCAGTTGGAAAGTCAAACTGGAGCACCAGGAGAGGGACTATTCGTTGAGTTTTAGAAACCTTTCGTATTCACAGTGTGTCCATTCTCTAGGTTTCCTGTACATGTTATAGCTGTAGTAATATTCCCTTGAACCTGGAGAGTTGGGACCCATGGAATGGGGGCCATGCATTATTGCTTGAAAGGGTCTGCATTTGCTCACCCAATCTCACCAATCCTCTCAGTCCCAAGTGTCCAGGCTTATGCCACATCCAGCTGTCATTGTAGATAGGGTCTTTCCAGGTTTCCTCAGACACCCTGAAGGAATTGTAAAGAATTTCCCTGTTTTTTGGTTTTGCTTTTGAAATTCCTTTTTATAGTGGGTTTGAGCTGATTCTCGCTGCCATGTTTATGCCACTCTAGACACACTTGATTCCCTTATGGAGACATATCAATACATAGGTTTTAAGATTCTTACTAGTCAGATATATTCCTCTGTGGGAAATATGGGGTTTTGAGTCTCTTTCACTGAGGAAGGTGTCGGTCTTGTCTATACCAAAGTTGGTTTTTGAAACGGTCCCTGTGCTTATATCAAACTCTGGTTTTATGCATCACCCCACCTCTCCTTCCCCTTTATGCAGGCATAAGAGTGTTTTCTAAATGTGAGACTCTGTTCTCTTTCCTAACTCAGTTCACGTGTAGCCATGTTTACAGGATCTTCCTAAGTGATATCTTATGATAAGTTTCTTTTTCTGTGTGACTTTTTTCACTTAGAATCATCGTACCTGAATCCACTCACTTTGCTGCTACTGGTCTTATGACATTGATTTCATCTCTGAGGGATATTCCATCGTACGTAAGTACCACAATGTTTTGAACCATTTTTATATTTCCTGGGATATTTAAGGTGTACCCAAGTTGAGGTTCTTGTAGTCAGTGCAGCCCTAAATTTGGAGGTGGCTCTTTCTTATTGATTTTCAGTTTTCCCAAGGTATATTCCCTAGACTGGAAGTGGCCTTGGCTCTGTAGCTCTGTTGTTTACTTGTTTTAGGTAACACAATGCACTCCTCCAGTGAGGCAGTTGGCAGTTTACATCCCGCCCATCAGCATAACAAGGCTCCCAGTTCTCCAGGGCCTGTCTTGCCTTTCTGTTTTTTACACATTTTGTGGATGTCCCTTTTGACCGGTGGGAAGTGATACTTCTTTGTAGTGCAGATTTGCATTGCCCGCTTGCTTGCTTGGCCAAAAACGGCGTATGCGTTTTCTCCTGAATATATTCAGGAGAAAACGCATACGCCCTTTTTGGCCAAGTGCACCATTGTCCAAGTTGTGCCCCTCTTCCTGTGCTTTACAGGCGATTCCAACGTACCTCTTGAAATCTGTTTCCTGCTATTTTGCCTCACTTTCAAGTCCGCCTCGTTGACTTCCCTCAACAGATTTTTGGACGATAGTTGTCCTTTATCACTCTGCCAGTTTGTGAATTGCTGTGCCCCTGAGCTCCATTTCTCAACTCGTTTTTTGTGAGCTGAACGCAAGTCCAAAATTTTGGATCATGTCCTATACTGGTTCCCGGTGGGTGGCTGAGACTTTGGTTAATTCTTCTTCCTGCCGGGAAATTAGAGTGACATGTGCCCGTCCAAATGCCTAACAGCTACTCTCTCATGGGTTCTCTCTCGTCCCTTCCATCCTCTGCCAAATTGGGAACCTGTGCAAACCAGGAGGTTAAAGGGCCTGTCTCTCCAAGTTGGGAGATTGATAGTAAGGCAGTTGGAAAGTCAAACTGGAGCACCAGGAGAGGGACTATTCGTTGAGTTTTAGAAACCTTTCGTATTCACAGTGTGTCCATTCTCTAGGTTTCCTGTACATGTTATAGCTGTAGTAATATTCCCTTGAACATGGAGAGTTGGGACCCATGGAATGGGGACCATGCATTATTGCTTGAAAGGGTCTGCATTCACTCACCCAATCTCACCAATCCTCTCAGTCCCAAGTGTCCAGCCTTATGCCACATCCAGCTGTCATTGTAGATAGGGTCTTTCCAGGTTTCCTCAGACACCCTGAAGGAATTGTAAAGAATTTCCCTGTTTTTTGGTTTTGCTTTTGAAATTCCTTTTTATAGTGGGTTTGAGCTGATTCTCGCTGCCATGTTTATGCCACTCTAGACACACTTGATTCCCTTATGGAGACATATCAATACATAGGTTTTAAGATTCTTACTAGTCAGATATATTCCTCTGTGGGAAATATGGGGTTTTGAGTCTCTTTCACTGAGGAAGGTGTCGGTCTTGTCTATACCAAAGTTGGTTTTTGAAACGGTCCCTGTGCTTATATCAAACTCTGGTTTTATGCATCACCCCACCTCTCCTTCCCCTTTATGCAGGCATAAGAGTGTTTTCTAAATGTGAGACTCTGTTCTCTTTCCTAACTCAGTTCACGTGTAGCCATGTTTACAGGATCTTCCTAAGTGATATCTTATGATAAGTTTCTTTTTCTGTGTGACTTATTTCACTTAGAATCATCGTACCTGAATCCACTCACTTTGCTGCTACTGGTCTTATGACATTGATTTCATGGCTGAGGGATATTCCATCGTACGTAAGTACCACAATGTTTTGAACCATTTTTATATTTCCTGGGATATTTAAGGTGTACCCAAGTTGAGGTTCTTGTAGTCAGTGCAGCCCTAAATTTGGAGGTGGCTCTTTCTTATTGATTTTCAGTTTTCCCAAGGTATATTCCCTAGACTGGAAGTGGCCTTGGCTCTGTAGCTCTGTTGTTTACTTGTTTTAGGGAACACAATGCACTCCTCCAGTGAGGCAGTTGGCAGTTTACATCCCGCCCATCAGCATAACAAGGCTCCCAGTTCTCCAGGGCCTGTCTTGCCTTTCTGTTTTTTACACATTTTGTGGATGTCCCTTTTGACCGGAGGGAAGTGATACTTCTTTGTAGTGCAGATTTGCATTGCCCGCTTGCTTGCTTGGCCAAAAAGGGCGTATGCGTTTTCTCCTGAATATATTCAGGAGAAAACGCATACGCCCTTTTTGGCCAAGTGCACCATTGTCCAAGTTGTGCCCCTCTTCCTGTGCTTTACAGGCGATTCCAACGTACCTCTTGAAATCTGTTTCCTGCTATTTTGCCTCACTTTCAAGTCCGCCTCGTTGACTTCCCTCAACAGATTTTTGGACGATAGTTGTCCTTTATCACTCTGCCAGTTTGTGAATTGCTGTGCCCCTGAGCTCCATTTCTCAACTCGTTTTTTGTGAGCTGAACGCAAGTCCAAAATTTTGGATCATGTCCTATACTGGTTCCCGGTGGGTGGCTGAGACTTTGGTTAATTCTTCTTCCTGCCGGGAAATTAGAGTGACATGTGCCCGTCCAAATGCCTAACAGCTACTCTCTCATGGGTTCTCCCTCGTCCCTTCCATCCTCTGCCAAATTGGGAACCTGTGCAAACCAGGAGGTTAAAGGGCCTGTCTCTCCAAGTTGGGAGATTGATAGTAAGGCAGTTGGAAAGTCAAACTGGAGCACCAGGAGAGGGACTATTCGTTGAGTTTTAGAAACCTTTCGTATTCACAGTGTGTCCATTCTCTAGGTTTCCTGTACATGTTATAGCTGTAGTAATATTCCCTTGAACCTGGAGAGTTGGGACCCATGGAATGGGGGCCATGCATTATTGCTTGAAAGGGTCTGCATTTGCTCACCCAATCTCACCAATCCTCTCAGTCCCAAGTGTCCAGCCTTATGCCACATCCAGCTGTCATTGTAGATAGGGTCTTTCCAGGTTTCCTCAGACACCCTGAAGGAATTGTAAAGAATTTCCCTGTTTTTTGGTTTTGCTTTTGAAATTCCTTTTTATAGTGGGTTTGAGCTGATTCTCGCTGCCATGTTTATGCCACTCTAGACACACTTGATTCCCTTATGGAGACATATCAATACATAGGATTTAAGATTCTTACTAGTCAGATATATTCCTCTGTGGGAAATATGGGGTTTTGAGTCTCTTTCACTGAGGAAGGTGTAGGTCTTGTCTATTCCAAAGTTGGTTTTTGAAACGGTCCCTGAGCTTATATCAAACTCTGGTTTTATGCATCACCCCACCTCTCCTTCCCCTTTATGCAGGCATAAGAGTGTTTTCTAAATGTGAGACTCTGTTCTCTTTCCTAACTCAGTTCACGTGTAGCCATGTTTACAGGATCTTCCTAAGTGATATCTTATGATAAGTTTCTTTTTCTGTGTGACTTATTTCACTTAGAATCATCGTACCTGAATCCACTCACTTTGCTGCTACTGGTCTTATGACATTGATATCATGGCTGAGGGATATTCCATCGTACGTAAGTACCACAATGTTTTGAACCATTTTTATATTTCCTGGGATATTTAAGGTGTACCCAAGTTGAGGTTCTTGTAGTCAGTGCAGCCCTAAATTTGGAGGTGGCTCTTTCTTATTGATTTTCAGTTTTCCCAAGGTATATTCCCTAGACTGGAAGTGGCCTTGGCTCTGTAGCTCTGTTGTTTACTTGTTTTAGGGAACACAATGCACTCCTCCAGTGAGGCAGTTGGCAGTTTACATCCCGCCCATCAGCAGAACAAGGCTCCCAGTTCTCCAGGGCCTGTCTTGCCTTTCTGGTTTTTACACATTTTGTGGATGTCCCTTTTGACCGGTGGGAAGTGATACTTCTTTGTAGTGCAGATTTGCATTGCCCGCTTGCTTGCTTGGCCAAAAAGGGCGTATGCGTTTTCTCCTGAATATATTCAGGAGAAAACGCATACGCCCTTTTTGGCCAAGTGCACCATTGTCCAAGTTGTGCCCCTCTTCCTGTGCTTTACAGGCGATTCCAAGGTACCTCTTGAAATCTGTTTCCTGCTATTTTGCCTCGCTTTCAAGTCCGCCTCGTTGACTTCCCTCAACAGATTTTTGGACGATAGTTGTCCTTTATCACTCTGCCAGTTTGTGAATTGCTGTGCCCCTGAGCTCCATTTCTCAACTCGTTTTTTGTGAGCTGAACGCAAGTCCAAAATTTTGGATCATGTCCTATACTGGTTCCCGGTGGGTGGCTGAGACTTTGGTTAATTCTTCTTCCTGCCGGGAAATTAGAGTGACATGTGCCCGTCCAAATGGCTAACAGCTACTCTCTCATGGGTTCTCTCTCGTCCCTTCCATCCTCTGCCAAATTGGGAACCTGTGCAAAACAGGAGGTTAAAGGGCCTGTCTCTCCAAGTTGGGAGATTGATAGTAAGGCAGTTGGAAAGTCAAACTGGAGCACCAGGAGAGGGACTATTCGTTGAGTTTTAGAAACCTTTCGTATTCACAGTGTGTCCATTCTCTAGGTTTCCTGTACATGTTATAGCTGTAGTAATATTCCCTTGAACATGGAGAGTTGGGACCCATGGAATGAGGACCATGCATTATTGCTTGAAAGGGTCTGCATTCGCTCACCCAATCTCACCAATCCTCTCAGTCCCAAGTGTCCAGGCTTATGCCACATCCAGCTGTCATTGTAGATAGGGTCTTTCCAGGTTTCCTCAGACACCCTGAAGGAATTGTAAAGAATTTCCCTGTTTTTTGGTTTTGCTTTTGAAATTCCTTTTTATAGTGGCTTTGAGCTGATTCTCGCTGCCATGTTTATGCCACTCTAGACACACTTGATTCCCTTATGGAGACATATCAATACATAGGTTTTAAGATTCTTACTAGTCAGATATATTCCTCTGTGGGAAATATGGGGTTTTGAGTCTCTTTCACTGAGGAAGGTGTCGGTCTTGTCTATACCAAAGTTGGTTTTTGAAACGGTCCCTGTGCTTATATCAAACTCTGGTTTTATGCATCACCCCACCTCTCCTTCCCCTTTATGCAGGCATAAGAGTGTTTTCTAAATGTGAGACTCTGTTCTCTTTCCTAACTCAGTTCACGTGTAGCCATGTTTACAGGATCTTCCTAAGTGATATCTTATGATAAGTTTCTTTTTCTGTGTGACTTATTTCACTTAGAATCATCGTACCTGAATCCACTCACTTTGCTGCTACTGGTCTTATGACATTGATTTCATGGCTGAGGGATATTCCATCGTACGTAAGTACCACAATGTTTTGAACCATTTTTATATTTCCTGGGATATTTAAGGTGTACCCAAGTTGAGGTTCTTGTAGTCAGTGCAGCCCTAAATTTGGAGGTGGCTCTTTCTTATTGATTTTCAGTTTTCCCAAGGTATATTCCCTAGACTGGAAGTGGCCTTGGCTCTGTAGCTCTGTTGTTTACTTGTTTTAGGGAACACAATGCACTCCTCCAGTGAGGCAGTTGGCAATTTACATCCCGCCCATCAGCATAACAAGGCTCCCAGTTCTCCAGGGCCTGTCTTGCCTTTCTGGTTTTTACACATTTTGTGGATGTCCCTTTTTACCGGTGGGAAGTGATACTTCTTTGTAGTGCAGATTTGCATTGCCCGCTTGCTTGCTTGGCCAAAAAGGGCGTATGTGTTTTCTCCTGAATATATTCAGGAGAAAACGCATACGCCCTTTTTGGCCAAGTGCACCATTGTCCAAGTTGTGCCCCTCTTCCTGTGCTTTACAGGCGATTCCAAGGTACCTCTTGAAATCTGTTTCCTGCTATTTTGCCTCGCTTTCAAGTCGGCATCGTTGACTTCCCTCAACAGATTTTTGGACGATAGTTGTCCTTTATCACTCTGCCAGTTTGTGAATTGCTGTGCCCCTGAGCTCCATTTCTCAACTCGTTTTTTGTGAGCTGAACGCAAGTCCAAAATTTTGGATCATGTCCTATACTGGTTCCCGGTGGGTGGCTGAGACTTTGGTTAATTCTTCTTCCTGCCGGGAAATTAGAGTGACATGTGCCCGTCCAAATGCCTAACAGCTACTCTCTCATGGGTTCTCTCTCGTCCCTTCCATCCTCTGCCAAATTGGGAACCTGTGCAAACCAGGAGGTTAAAGGGCCTGTCTCTCCAAGTTGGGAGATTGATAGTAAGGCAGTTGGAAAGTCAAACTGGAGCACCAGGAGAGGGACTATTCGTTGAGTTTTAGAAACCTTTCGTATTCACAGTGTGTCCATTCTCTAGGTTTCCTGTACATGTTATAGCTGTAGTAATATTCCCTTGAACCTGGAGAGTTGGGACCCATGGAATGGGGACCATGCATTATTGCTTGAAAGGGTCTGCATTCGCTCACCCAATCTCACCAATCCTCTCAGTCCCAAGTGTCCAGCCTTATGCCACATCCAGCTGTCATTGTAGATAGGGTCTTTCCAGGTTTCCTCAGACACCCTGAAGGAATTGTAAAGAATTTCCCTGTTTTTTGGTTTTGCTTTTGAAATTCCTTTTTATAGTGGCTTTGAGCTGATTCTCGCTGCCATGTTTATGCCACTCTAGACACACTTGATTCCCTTATGGAGACATATCAATACATAGGTTTTAAGATTCTTACTAGTCAGATATATTCCTCTGTGGGAAATATGGGGTTTTGAGTCTCTTTCACTGAGGAAGGTGTCGGTCTTGTCTATACCAAAGTTGGTTTTTGAAACGGTCCCTGTGCTTATATCAAACTCTGGTTTTATGCATCACCCCACCTCTCCTTCCCCTTTATGCAGGCATAAGAGTGTTTTCTAAATGTGAGACTCTGTTCTCTTTCCTAACTCAGTTCACGTGTAGCCATGTTTACAGGATCTTCCTAAGTGATATCTTATGATAAGTTTCTTTTTCTGTGTGACTTATTTCACTTAGAATCATCGTACCTGAATCCACTCACTTTGCTGCTACTGGTCTTATGACATTGATTTCATGGCTGAGGGATATTCCATCGTACGTAAGTACCACAATGTTTTGAACCATTTTTATATTTCCTGGGATATTTAAGGTGTACCCAAGTTGAGGTTCTTGTAGTCAGTGCAGCCCTAAATTTGGAGGTGGCTCTTTCTTATTGATTTTCAGTTTTCCCAAGGTATATTCCCTAGACTGGAAGTGGCCTTGGCTCTGTAGCTCTGTTGTTTACTTGTTTTAGGGAACACAATGCACTCCTCCAGTGAGGCAGTTGGCAGTTTACATCCCGCCCATCAGCATAACAAGGCTCCCAGTTCTCCAGGGCCTGTCTTGCCTTTCTGTTTTTTACACATTTTGTGGATGTCCCTTTTGACCGGTGGGAAGTGATACTTCTTTGTAGTGCAGATTTGCATTGCCCGCTTGCTTGCTTGGCCAAAAAGGGCGTATGCGTTTTCTCCTGAATATATTCAGGAGAAAACGCATACGCCCTTTTTGGCCAAGTGCACCATTGTCCAAGTTGTGCCCCTCTTCCTGTGCTTTACAGGCGATTCCAACGTACCTCTTGAAATCTGTTTCCTGCTATTTTGCCTCGCTTTCAAGTCCGCCTCGTTGACTTCCCTCAACAGATTTTTGGACGATAGTTGTCCTTTATCACTCTGCCAGTTTGTGAATTGCTGTGCCCCTGAGCTCCATTTCTCAACTCGTTTTTTGTGAGCTGAACGCAAGTCCAAAATTTTGGATCATGTCCTCTACTGTTTCCCGGTGGGTGGCTGAGACTTTGGTTAATTCTTCTTCCTGCCGGGAAATTAGAGTGACATGTGCCCGTCCAAATGCCTAACAGCTACTCTCTCATGGGTTCTCTCTCGTCCCTTCCATCCTCTGCCAAATTGGGAACCTGTGCAAACCAGGAGGTTAAAGGGCCTGTCTCTCCAAGTTGGGAGATTGATAGTAAGGCAGTTGGAAAGTCAAACTGGAGCACCAGGAGAGGGACTATTCGTTGAGTTTTAGAAACCTTTCGTATTCACAGTGTGTCCATTCTCTAGGTTTCCTGTACATGTTATAGCTGTAGTAATATTCCCTTGAACATGGAGAGTTGGGACCCATGGAATGGGGACCATGCATTATTGCTTGAAAGGGTCTGCATTCGCTCACCCAATCTCACCAATCCTCTCAGTCCCAAGTGTCCAGCCTTATGCCACATCCAGCTGTCATTGTAGATAGGGTCTTTCCAGGTTTCCTCAGACACCCTGAAGGAATTGTAAAGAATTTCCCTGTTTTTTGGTTTTGCTTTTGAAATTCCTTTTTATAGTGGCGTTGAGCTGATTCTCGCTGCCATGTTTATGCCACTCTAGACACACTTGATTCCCTTATGGAGACATATCAATACATAGGTTTTAAGATTCTTACTAGTCAGATATATTCCTCTGTGGGAAATATGGGGTTTTGAGTCTCTTTCACTGAGGAAGGTGTCGGTCTTGTCTATACCAAAGTTGGTTTTTGAAACGGTCCCTGTGCTTATATCAAACTCTGGTTTTATGCATCACCCCACCTCTCCTTCCCCTTTATGCAGGCATAAGAGTGTTTTCTAAATGTGAGACTCTGTTCTCTTTCCTAACTCAGTTCACGTGTAGCCATGTTTACAGGATCTTCCTAAGTGATATCTTATGATAAGTTTCTTTTTCTGTGTGACTTATTTCACTTAGAATCATCGTACCTGAATCCACTCACTTTGCTGCTACTGGTCTTATGACATTGATTTCATGGCTGAGGGATATTCCATCGTACGTAAGTACCACAATGTTTTGAACCATTTTTATATTTCCTGGGATATTTAAGGTGTACCCAAGTTGAGGTTCTTGTGGTCAGTGCAGCCCTAAATTTGGAGGTGGCTCTTTCTTATTGATTTTCAGTTTTCCCAAGGTATATTCCTTAGACTGGAAGTGGCCTTGGCTCTGTAGCTCTGTTGTTTACTTGTTTTAGGGAACACAAGGCACTCCTCAAGTGAGGCAGTTGGCAGTTTACATCCCGCCCATCAGCATAACAAGGCTCCCAGTTCTCCAGGGCCTGTCTTGCCTTTCTGTTTTTTACACATTTTGTGGATGTCCCTTTTGACCGGTGGGAAGTGATACTTCTTTGTAGTGCAGATTTGCATTGCCCACTTGCTTGCTTGGCCAAAAAGGGCGTATGCGTTTTCTCCTGAATATATTCAGGAGAAAACGCATACGCCCTTTTTGGCCAAGTGCACCATTGTCCAAGTTGTGCCCCTCTTCCTGTGCTTTACAGGCGATTCCAACGTACCTCTTGAAATCTGTTTCCTGCTATTTTGCCTCACTTTCAAGTCCGCCTCGTTGACTTCCCTCAACAGATTTTTGGACGATAGTTGTCCTTTATCACTCTGCCAGTTTGTGAATTGCTGTGCCCCTGAGCTCCATTTCTCAACTCGTTTTTTGTGAGCTGAACGCAAGTCCAAAATTTTGGATCATGTCCTATACTGGTTCCCGGTGGGTGGCTGAGACTTTGGTTAATTCTTCTTCCTGCCGGGAAATTAGAGTGACATGTGCCCGTCCAAATGCCTAACAGCTACTCTCTCATGGGTTCTCCCTCGTCCCTTCCATCCTCTGCCAAATTGGGAACCTGTGCAAACCAGGAGGTTAAAGGGCCTGTCTCTCCAAGTTGGGAGATTGATAGTAAGGCAGTTGGAAAGTCAAACTGGAGCACCAGGAGAGGGACTATTCGTTGAGTTTTAGAAACCTTTCGTATTCACAGTGTGTCCATTCTCTAGGTGTCCTGTACATGTTATAGCTGTAGTAATATTCCCTTGAACCTGGAGAGTTGGGACCCATGGAATGGGGGCCATGCATTATTGCTTGAAAGGGTCTGCATTTGCTCACCCAATCTCACCAATCCTCTCAGTCCCAAGTGTCCAGGCTTATGCCACATCCAGCTGTCATTGTAGATAGGGTCTTTCCAGGTTTCCTCAGACACCCTGAAGGAATTGTAAAGAATTTCCCTGTTTTTTGGTTTTGCTTTTGAAATTCCTTTTTATAGTGGGTTTGAGCTGATTCTCGCTGCCATGTTTATGCCACTCTAGACACACTTGATTCCCTTATGGAGACATATCAATACATAGGTTTTAAGATTCTTACTAGTCAGATATATTCCTCTGTGGGAAATATGGGGTTTTGAGTCTCTTTCACTGAGGAAGGTGTCGGTCTTGTCTATACCAAAGTTGGTTTTTGAAACGGTCCCTGTGCTTATATCAAACTCTGGTTTTATGCATCACCCCACCTCTCCTTCCCCTTTATGCAGGCATAAGAGTGTTTTCTAAATGTGAGACTCTGTTCTCTTTCCTAACTCAGTTCACGTGTAGCCATGTTTACAGGATCTTCCTAAGTGATATCTTATGATAAGTTTCTTTTTCTGTGTGACTTATTTCACTTAGAATCATCGTACCTGAATCCACTCACTTTGCTGCTACTGGTCTTATGACATTGATTTCATCGCTGAGGGATATTCCATCGTACGTAAGTACCACAATGTTTTGAACCATTTTTATATTTCCTGGGATATTTAAGGTGTACCCAAGTTGAGGTTCTTGTAGTCAGTGCAGCCCTAAATTTGGAGGTGGCTCTTTCTTATTGATTTTCAGTTTTCCCAAGGTATATTCCCTAGACTGGAAGTGGCCTTGGCTCTGTAGCTCTGTTGTTTACTTGTTTTAGGTAACACAATGCACTCCTCCAGTGAGGCAGTTGGCAATTTACATCCCGCCCATCAGCAGAACAAGGCTCCCAGTTCTCCAGGGCCTGTCTTGCCTTTCTGGTTTTTACACATTTTGTGGATGTCCCTTTTGACCGGTGGGAAGTGATACTTCTTTGTAGTGCAGATTTGCATTGCCCGCTTGCTTGCTTGGCCAAAAAGGGCGTATGCGTTTTCTCCTGAATATATTCAGGAGAAAACGCATACGCCCTTTTTGGCCAAGTGCACCATTGTCCAAGTTGTGCCCCTCTTCCTGTGCTTTACAGGCGATTCCAAGGTACCTCTTGAAATCTGTTTCCTGCTATTTTGCCTCGCTTTCAAGTCCGCCTCGTTGACTTCCCTCAACAGATTTTTGGACGATAGTTGTCCTTTATCACTCTGCCAGTTTGTGAATTGCTGTGCCCCTGAGCTCCATTTCTCAACTCGTTTTTTGTGAGCTGAACGCAAGTCCAAAATTTTGGATCATGTCCTATACTGGTTCCCGGTGGGTGGCTGAGACTTTGGTTAATTCTTCTTCCTGCCGGGAAATTAGAGTGACATGTGCCCGTCCAAATGCCTAACAGCTACTCTCTCATGGGTTCTCTCTGGTCCCTTCCATCCTCTGCCAAATTGGGAACCTGTGCAAACCAGGAGGTTAAAGGGCCTGTCTCTCCAAGTTGGGAGATTGATAGTAAGGCAGTTGGAAAGTCAAACTGGAGCACCAGGAGAGGGACTATTCGTTGAGTTTTAGAAACCTTTCGTATTCACAGTGTGTCCATTCTCTAGGTGTCCTGTACATGTTATAGCTGTAGTAATATTCCCTTGAACATGGAGAGTTGGGACCCATGGAATGGGGGCCATGCATTATTGCTTGAAAGGGTCTGCATTCGCTCACCCAATCTCACCAATCCTCTCAGTCCCAAGTGTCCAGCCTTATGCCACATCCAGCTGTCATTGTAGATAGGGTCTTTCCAGGTTTCCTCAGACACCCTGAAGGAATTGTAAAGAATTTCCCTGTTTTTTGGTTTTGCTTTTGAAACTCCTTTTTATAGTGGCTTTGAGCTGATTCTCGCTGCCATGTTTATGCCACTCTAGACACACTTGATTCCCTTATGGAGACATATCAATACATAGGTTTTAAGATTCTTACTAGTCAGATATATTCCTCTGTGGGAAATATGGGGTTTTGAGTCTCTTTCACTGAGGAAGGTGTCGGTCTTGTCTATACCAAAGTTGGTTTTTGAAACGGTCCCTGTGCTTATATCAAACTCTGGTTTTATGCATCACCCCACCTCTCCTTCCCCTTTATGCAGGCATAAGAGTGTTTTCTAAATGTGAGACTCTGTTCTCTTTCCTAACTCAGTTCACGTGTAGCCATGTTTACAGGATCTTCCTAAGTGATATCTTATGATAAGTTTCTTTTTCTGTGTGACTTATTTCACTTAGAATCATCGTACCTGAATCCACTCACTTTGCTGCTACTGGTCTTATGACATTGATTTCATGGCTGAGGGATATTCCATCGTGCGTAAGTACCACAATGTTTTGAACCATTTTTATATTTCCTGGGATATTTAAGGTGTACCCAAGTTGAGGTTCTTGTAGTCAGTGCAGCCCTAAATTTGGAGGTGGCTCTTTCTTATTGATTTTCAGTTTTCCCAAGGTATATTCCCTAGACTGGAAGTGGCCTTGGCTCTGTAGCTCTGTTGTTTACTTGTTTTAGGGAACACAATGCACTCCTCCAGTGAGGCAGTTGGCAATTTACATCCCGCCCATCAGCATAACAAGGCTCCCAGTTCTCCAGGGCCTGTCTTGCCTTTCTGGTTTTTACACATTTTGTGGATGTCCCTTTTGACCGGTGGGAAGTGATACTTCTTTGTAGTGCAGATTTGCATTGCTCGCTTGCTTGCTTGGCCAAAAAGGGCGTATGCATTTTCTCCTGAATATATTCAGGAGAAAACGCATACGCCCTTTTTGGCCAAGTGCACCATTGTCCAAGTTGTGCCCCTCTTCCTGTGCTTTACAGGCGATTCCAAGGTACCTCTTGAAATCTGTTTCCTGCTATTTTGCCTCGCTTTCAAGTCCGCCTCGTTGACTTCCCTCAACAGATTTTTGGACGATAGTTGTCCTTTATCACTCTGCCAGTTTGTGAATTGCTGTGCCCCTGAGCTCCATTTCTCAACTCGTTTTTTGTGAGCTGAACGCAAGTCCAAAATTTTGGATCATGTCCTATACTGGTTCCCAGTGGGTGGCTGAGACTTTGGTTAATTCTTCTTCCTGCCGGGAAATTAGAGTGACATGTGCCCGTCCAAATGCCTAACAGCTACTCTCTCATGGGTTCTCTCTCGTCCCTTCCATCCTCTGCCAAATTGGGAACCTGTGCAAACCAGGAGGTTAAAGGGCCTGTGTCTCCAAGTTGGGAGATTGATAGTAAGGCAGTTGGAACGTCAAACTGGAGCACCAGGAGAGGGACTATTCGTTGAGTTTTAGAAACCTTTCATATTCACAGTGTGTCGATTCTCTAGGTTTCCTGTACATGTTATAGCTGTAGTAATATTCCCTCGAACCTGGAGAGTTGGGACCCATGGAATGGGGGCCATGCATTATTGCTTGAAAGGGTCTGCATTTGCTCACCCAATCTCACCAATCCTCTCAGTCCCAAGTGTCCAGCCTTATGCCACATCCAGCTGTCATTGTAGATAGGGTCTTTCCAGGTTTCCTCAGACACCCTGAAGGAATTGTAAAGAATTTCCCTGTTTTTTGGTTTTGCTTTTGAAATTCCTTTTTATACTGGGTTTGAGCTGATTCTCGCTGCCATGTTTATGCCACTCTAGACACACTTGATTCCCTTATGGAGACATATCAATACATAGGTTTTAAGATTCTTACTAGTCAGATATATTCCTCTGTGGGAAATATGGGGTTTTGAGTCTCTTTCACTGAGGAAGGTGTCGGTCTTGTCAATTCCAAAGTTGGTTTTTGAAACGGTCCCTGTGCTTATATCAAACTCTGGTTTTATGCATCACCCCACCTCTCGTTCCCCTTTATGCAGGCATAAGAGTGTTTTCTAAATGTGAGACTCTGTTCTCTTTCCTAACTCAGTTCACGTGTAGCCATGTTTACAGGATCTTCCTAAGTGATATCTTATGATAAGTTTCTTTTCTGTGTGACTTATTTCACTTAGAATCATCGTACCTGAATCCACTCACTTTGCTGCTACTGGTCTTATGACATTGATTTCATGGCTGAGGGATATTCCATCGTACGTAAGTACCACAATGTTTTGAACCATTTTTATATTTCCTGGGATATTTAAGGTGTACCCAAGTTGAGGTTCTTGTAGTCAGTGCAGCCCTAAATTTGGAGGTGGCTCTTTCTTATTGATTTTCAGTTTTCCCAAGGTATATTCCCTAGACTGGAAGTGGCCTTGGCTCTGTAGCTCTGTTGTTTACTTGTTTTAGGGAACACAATGCACTCCTCCAGTGAGGCAGTTGGCAGTTTACATCCCGCCCATCAGCATAACAAGGCTCCCAGTTCTCCAGGGCCTGTCTTGCCTTTCTGGTTTTTACACATTTTGTGGATGTCCCTTTTGACCGGTGGGAAGTGATACTTTTTTGTAGTGCAGATTTGCATTGCCCGCTTGCTTGCTTGGCCAAAAAGGGCGTATGCGTTTTCTCCTGAATATATTCAGGAGAAAACGCATACGCCCTTTTTGGCCAAGTGCACCATTGTCCAAGTTGTGCCCCTCTTCCTGTGCTTTACAGGCGATTCCAACGTACCTCTTGAAATCTGTTTCCTGCTATTTTGCCTCACTTTCAAGTCCGCCTCGTTGACTTCCCTCAACAGATTTTTGGACGATAGTTGTCCTTTATCACTCTGCCAGTTTGTGAATTGCTGTGCCCCTGAGCTCCATTTCTCAACTCGTTTTTTGTGAGCTGAACGCAAGTCCAAAATTTTGGATCCTGTCCTATACTGGTTCCCGGTGGGTGGCTGAGACTTTGGTTAATTCTTCTTCCTGCCGGGAAATTAGAGTGACATGTGCCCGTCCAAATGCCTAACAGCTACTCTCTCATGGGTTCTCCCTCGTCCCTTCCATCCTCTGCCAAATTGGGAACCTGTGCAAACCAGGAGGTTAAAGGGCCTGTCTCTCCAAGTTGGGAGATTGATAGTAAGGCAGTTGGAAAGTCAAACTGGAGCACCAGGAGAGGGACTATTCGTTGAGTTTTAGAAACCTTTCGTATTCACAGTGTGTCCATTCTCTAGGTTTCCTGTACATGTTATAGCTGTAGTAATATTCCCTTGAACATGGAGAGTTGGGACACATGGAATGGGGGCCATGCATTATTGCTTGAAAGGGTCTGCATTTGCTCACCCAATCTCACCAATCCTCTCAGTCCCAAGTGTCCAGCCTTATGCCACATCCAGCTGTCATTGTAGATAGGGTCTTTCCAGGTTTCCTCAGACACCCTGAAGGAATTGTAAAGAATTTCCCTGTTTTTTGGTTTTGCTTTTGAATTTCCTTTTTATACTGGGTTTGAGCTGATTCTCGCTGCCATGTTTATGCCACTCTAGACACACTTGATTCCCTTATGGAGACATATCAATACATAGGTTTTAAGATTCTTACTAGTCAGATATATTCCTCTGTGGGAAATATGGGGTTTTGAGTCTCTTTCACTGAGGAAGGTGTAGGTCTTGTCTATTCCAAAGTTGGTTTTTGAAACGGTCCCTGTGCTTATATCAAAATCTGGTTTTATGCATCACCCCACCTCTCCTTCCCCTTTATGCAGGCTTAAGAGTGTTTTCTAAATGTGAGACTCTGTTCTCTTTCCTAACTCAGTTCACGTGTAGCCATGTTTACAGGATCTTCCTAAGTGATATCTTATGATAAGTTTCTTTTTCTGTGTGACTTATTTCACTTAGAATCATCGTACCTGAATCCACTCACTTTGCTGCTACTGGTCTTATGACATTGATTTCATG
Source organism: Mesoplodon densirostris (assembly GCF_025265405.1). Taxonomy (NCBI): domain Eukaryota; kingdom Metazoa; phylum Chordata; class Mammalia; order Artiodactyla; family Ziphiidae; genus Mesoplodon; species Mesoplodon densirostris. Next base: position 1,219,788 of record NW_026778205.1, read on the forward strand.
GCTTAGGGATATTCCATCGTACGTAAGTACCACAATGTTTTGAACCATTTTTATATTTCCTGGGATATTTAAGGTGTACCCAAGTTGAGGTTCTTGTAGTCAGTGCAGCCCTAAATTTGGAGGTGGCTCTTTCTTATTGATTTTCAGTTTTCCCAAGGTATATTCCCTAGACTGGAAGTGGCCTTGGCTCTGTAGCTCTGTTGTTTACTTGTTTTAGGGAACACAATGCACTCCTCCAGTGAGGCAGATGGCAATTTACATCCTGCCCATCAGCAGAACAAGGCTCCCAGTTCTCCAGGGCCTGTCTTGCCTTTCTGGTTTTTACACATTTTGTGGATGTCCCTTTTGACCGGTGGGAAGTGATACTTCTTTGTAGTGCAGATTTGCATTGCCCACTTGCTTGCTTGGCCAAAAAGAGCGTATGCGTTTTCTCCTGAATATATTCAGGAGAAAATGCATACGCCCTTTTTGGCCAAGTGCACCATTGTCCAAGTTGTGCCCCTCTTCCTGTGCTTTACAGGCGATTCCAAGGTACCTCTTGAAATCTGTTTCCTGCTATTTTGCCTCGCTTTCAAGTCCGCCTCGTTGACTTCCCTCAACAGATTTTTGGACGATAGTTGTCCTTTATCACTCTGCCAGTTTGTGAATTGCTGTGCCCCTGAGCTCCATTTCTCAACTCGTTTTTTGTGAGCTGAACGCAAGTCCAAAATTTTGGATCATGTCCTATACTGGTTCCCGGTGGGTGGCTGAGAGTTTGGTTAATTCTTCTTCCTGCCGGGAACTTAGAGTGACATGTGCCCGTCCAAATGCCTAACAGCTACTCTCTCATGGGTTCTCTCTCGTCCCTTCCATCCTCTGCCAAATTGGGAACCTGTGCAAACCAGGAGGTTAAAGGGCTTGTCTCTCCAAGTTGGGAGATTGATAGTAAGGCAGTTGGAAAGTCAAACTGGAGCACCAGGAGAGGGACTATTCGTTGAGTTTTAGAAACCTTTCGTATTCACAGTGTGTCCCTTCTCTAGGTTTCCTGTACATATTATAGCTGTAGTAATATTCCCTTGAACATGGAGAGTTGGGACCCATGGAATGGGGGCCATGCATTATTGCTTGAAAGGGTCTGCATTCGCTCACCCAATCTCACCAATCCTCTCAGTCCCAAGTGTCCAGCCTTATGCCACATCCAGCTGTCATTGTAGATAGGGTCTTTCCACGTTTCCTCAGACACCCTGAAGGAATTGTAAAGAATTTCCCTGTTTTTTGGTTTTGCTTTTGAAATTCCTTTTTATAGTGGGTTTGAGCTGATTCTCGCTGCCATGTTTATGCCACTCTAGACACACTTGATTCCCTTATGGAGACATATCAATACATAGGTTTTAAGATTCTTACTAGTCAGATATATTCCTCTGTGGGAAATATGGGGTTTTGAGTCTCTTTCACTGAGGAAGGTGTAGGTCTTGTCTATTCCAAAGTTGGTTTTTGAAACGGTCCCTGTGCTTATATCAAACTCTGGTTTTATGCATCACCCCACCTCTCCTTCCCCTTTATGCAGGCATAAGAGTGTTTTCTAAATGTGAGACTCTGTTCTCTTTCCTAACTCAGTTCACGTGTAGCCATGTTTACAGGATCTTCATAAGTGATATCTTATGATAAGTTTCTTTTTCTGTGTGACTTATTTCACTTAGAATCATCCTACCTGAATCCACTCACTTTGCTGCTACTGGTCTTATGACATTGATTTCATGGCTGAGGGATATTCCATCGTACGTAAGTACCACAATGTTTTAAACCATTTTTATATTTCCTGGGATATTTAAGGTGTACCCAAGTTGAGGTTCTTGTAGTCAGTGCAGCCCTAAATTTGGAAGTGGCTCTTTCTTATTGATTTTCAGTTTTCCCAAGGTATATTCCCTAGACTGGAAGTGGCCTTGGCTCTGTAGCTCTGTTGTTTACTTGTTTTAGGGAACACAATGCACTCCTCCAGTGAGGCAGTTGGCAATTTACATCCCGCCCATCAGCAGAACAAGGCTCCCAGTTCTCCAGGGCCTGTCTTGCCTTTCTGGTTTTTACACATTTTGTGGATGTCCCTTTTGACCGGTGGGAAGTGATACTTCTTTGTAGTGCAGATTTGCATTGCCCGCTTGCTTGCTTGGCCAAAAAGGGCGTATGCGTTTTCTCCTGAATATATTCAGGAGAAAACGCATACGCCCTTTTTGGCCAAGTGCACCATTGTCCAAGTTGTGCCCCTCTTCCTGTGCTTTACAGGCGATTCCAAGGTACCTCTTGAAATCTGTTTCCTGCTATTTTGCCTCGCTTTCATGTCCGCCTCGTTGACTTCCCTCAACAGATTTTTGGACAATAGTTGTCCTTTATCACTCTGCCAGTTTGTGAATTGCTGTGCCCCTGAGCTCCATTTCTCAACTCGTTTTTTGTGAGCTGAACGCAAGTCCAAAATTTTGGATCATGTCCTACACTGGTTCCCGGTGGGTGGCTGAGACTTTGGTTAATTCTTCTTCCTGCCGAGAAATTAGAGTGACATGTGCCCGTCCAAATGCCTAACAGCTACTCTCTCATGGGTTCTCTCTCGTCCCTTCCATCCTCTGCCAAATTGGGAACCTGTGCAAACCAGGAGGTTAAAGGGCCTGTCTCTCCAAGTTGGGAGATTGATAGTAAGGCAGTTGGAAAGTCAAACTGGAGCACCAGGAGAGGGACTATTCGTTGAGTTTTAGAAACCTTTCGTATTCACAGTGTGTCCATTCTCTAGGTTTCCTGTACATGTTATAGCTGTAGTAATATTCCCTTGAACATGGAGAGTTGGGACCCATGGAATGGGGGCCATGCATTATTGCTTGAAAGGGTCTGCATTCGCTCACCCAATCTCACCAATCCTCTCAGTCCCAAGTGTCCAGCCTTATGCCACATCCAGCTGTCATTGTAGATAGGGTCTTTCCAGGTTTCCTCAGACACCCTGAAGGAATTGTAAAGAATTTCCCTGTTTTTTGGTTTTGCTTTTGAAATTCCTTTTTATAGTGGGTTTGAGCTGATTCTCGCTGCCATGTTTATGCCACTCTAGACACACTTGATTCCCTTATGGAGACATATCAATACATAGGTTTTAAGATTCTTACTAGTCAGATATATTCCTCTGTGGGAAATATGGGGTTTTGAGTCTCTTTCACTGAGGAAGGTGTTGGTCTTGTCAATTCCAAAGTTGGTTTTTGAAACGGTCCCTGTGCTTATATCAAACTTTGGTTTTATGCATCACCCCACCTCTCCTTCCCCTTTATGCAGGCATAAGAGTGTTTTCTAAATGTGAGACTCTGTTCTCTTTCCTAACTCAGTTCATGTGTAGCCATGTTTACAGGATCTTCATAAGTGATATCTTATGATAAGTTTCTTTTTCTGTGTGACTTATTTCACTTAGAATCATCGTACCTGAATCCACTCACTTTGTTGCTACTGGTCTTATGACATTGATTTCATGGCTGAGGGATATTCCATCGTACGTAAGTACCACAATGTTTTGAACCATTTTTATATTTCCTGGGATATTTAAGGTGTACCCAAGTTGAGGTTCTTGTAGTCAGTGCAGCCCTAAATTTGGAGGTGGCTCTTTCTTATTGATTTTCAGTTTTCCCAAGGTATATTCCCTAGACTGGAAGTGGCCTTGGCTCTGTAGCTCTGTTGTTTACTTGTTTTAGGGAACACAATGCACTCCTCCAGTGAGGCAGTTGGCAATTTACATCCCGCCCATCAGCATAACAAGGCTCCCAGTTCTCCAGGGCCTGTCTTGCCTTTCTGGTTTTTACACATTTTGTGGATGTCCCTTTTGACCGGTGGGAAGTGATACTTCTTTGTAGTGCAGATTTGCATTGCCCGCTTGCTTGCTTGGCCAAAAAGGGCGTATGCGTTTTCTCCTGAATATATTCAGGAGAAAACGCATACGCCCTTTTTGGCCAAGTGCACCATTGTCCAAGTTGTGCCCCTCTTCCTGTGCTTTACAGGCGATTCCAAGGTACCTCTTGAAATCTGTTTCCTGCTATTTTGCCTCGCTTTCATGTCCGCCTCGTTGACTTCCCTCAACAGATTTTTGGACAATAGTTGTCCTTTATCACTCTGCCAGTTTGTGAATTGCTGTGCCCCTGAGCTCCATTTCTCAACTCGTTTTTTGTGAGCTGAACGCAAGTCCAAAATTTTGGATCATGTCCTACACTGGTTCCCGGTGGGTGGCTGAGACTTTGGTTAATTCTTCTTCCTGCCGAGAAATTAGAGTGACATGTGCCCGTCCAAATGCCTAACAGCTACTCTCTCATGGGTTCTCTCTCGTCCCTTCCATCCTCTGCCAAATTGGGAACCTGTGCAAACCAGGAGGTTAAAGGGCCTGTCTCTCCAAGTTGGGAGATTGATAGTAAGGCAGTTGGAAAGTCAAACTGGAGCACCAGGAGAGGGACTATTCGTTGAGTTTTAGAAACCTTTCGTATTCACAGTGTGTCCATTCTCTAGGTTTCCTGTACATGTTATAGCTGTAGTAATATTCCCTTGAACATGGAGAGTTGGGACCCATGGAATGGGGGCCATGCATTATTGCTTGAAAGGGTCTGCATTCGCTCACCCAATCTCACCAATCCTCTCAGTCCCAAGTGTCCAGCCTTATGCCACATCCAGCTGTCATTGTAGATAGGGTCTTTCCAGGTTTCCTCAGACACCCTGAAGGAATTGTAAAGAATTTCCCTGTTTTTTGGTTTTGCTTTTGAAATTCCTTTTTATAGTGGGTTTGAGCTGATTCTCGCTGCCATGTTTATGCCACTCTAGACACACTTGATTCCCTTATGGAGACATATCAATACATAGGTTTTAAGATTCTTACTAGTCAGATATATTCCTCTGTGGGAAATATGGGGTTTTGAGTCTCTTTCACTGAGGAAGGTGTTGGTCTTGTCAATTCCAAAGTTGGTTTTTGAAACGGTCCCTGTGCTTATATCAAACTCTGGTTTTATGCATCACCCCACCTCTCCTTCCCCTTTATGCAGGCATAAGAGTGTTTTCTAAATGTGAGACTCTGTTCTCTTTCCTAACTCAGTTCATGTGTAGCCATGTTTACAGGATCTTCATAAGTGATATCTTATGATAAGTTTCTTTTTCTGTGTGACTTATTTCACTTAGAATCACCGTACCTGAATCCACTCACTTTGCTGCTACTGGTCTTATGACATTGATTTCATGGCTGAGGGATATTCCATCGTACGTAAGTACCACAATGTTTTGAACCATTTTTATATTTCCTGGGATATTTAAGGTGTACCCAAGTTGAGGTTCTTGTAGTCAGTGCAGCCCTAAATTTGGAGGTGGCTCTTTCTTATTGATTTTCAGTTTTCCCAAGGTATATTCCCTAGACTGGAAGTGGCCTTGGCTCTGTAGCTCTGTTGTTTACTTGTTTTAGGGAACACAATGCACTCCTCCAGTGAGGCAGTTGGCAATTTACATCCCACCCATCAGCATAACAAGGCTCCCAGTTCTCCTGGGCCTGTCTTGCCTTTCTGGTTTTTACACATTTTGTGGATGTCCCTTTTGACTGGTGGGAAATGATACTTCTTTGTAGTGCAGATTTGCATTGCCCGCTTGCTTGCTTGGCCAAAAAGGGCGTATGCGTTTTCTCCTGAATATATTCAGGAGAAAACGCATACGCCCTTTTTGGCCAAGTGCACCATTGTCCAAGTTGTGCCCCTCTTCCTGTGCTTTACAGGCGATTCCAACGTACCTCTTGAAATCTGTTTCCTGCTATTTTGCCTCACTTTCAAGTCCGCCTCGTTGACTTCCCTCAACAGATTTTTGGACGATAGTTGTCCTTTATCACTCTGCCAGTTTGTGAATTGCTGTGCCCCTGAGCTCCATTTCTCAACTCGTTTTTTGTGAGCTGAACGCAAGTCCAAAATTTTGGATCATGTCCTATACTGGTTCCCGGTGGGTGGCTGAGACTTTGGTTAATTCTTCTTCCTGCCGGGAAATTAGAGTGACATGTGCCCGTCCAAATGCCTAACAGCTACTCTCTCATGGGTTCTCCCTCGTCCCTTCCATCCTCTGCCAAATTGGGAACCTGTGCAAACCAGGAGCTTAAAGGGCCTGTCTCTCCATGTTGGGAGATTGATAGTAAGGCAGTTGGAAAATCAAACTGGAGCACCAGGAGAGGGACTATTCGTTGAGTTTTAGAAACCTTTCGTATTCACAGTGTGTCCATTCTCTAGGTTTCCTGTACATGTTATAGCTGTAGTAATATTCCCTTGAACCTGGAGAGTTGGGACCCATGGAATGGGGGCCATGCATTATTGCTTGAAAGGGTCTGCATTTGCTCACCCAATCTCACCAATCCTCTCAGTCCCAAGTGTCCAGCCTTATGCCACATCCAGCTGTCATTGTAGATAGGGTCTTTCCAGGTTTCCTCAGACACCCTGAAGGAATTGTAAAGAATTTCCCTGTTTTTTGGTTTTGCTTTTGAAATTCCTTTTTATAGTGGGTTTGAGCTGATTCTCGCTGCCATGTTTATGCCACTCTAGACACACTTGATTCCCTTACGGAGACATATCAATACATAGGTTTTAAGATTCTTACAAGTCAGATATATTCCTCTGTGGGAAATATGGGGTTTTGAGTCTCTTTCACTGAGGAAGGTGTCGGTCTTGTCAATTCCAAAGTTGGTTTTTGAAACGGTCCCTGTGCTTATATCAAACTCTGGTTTTATGCATCACCCCACCTCTCCTTCCCCTTTATGCAGGCATAAGAGTGTTTTCTAAATGTGAGACTCTGTTCTCTTTCCTAACTCAGTTCACGTGTAGCCATGTTTACAGGATCTTCATAAGTGATATCTTATGATAAGTTTCTTTTTCTGTGTGACTTATTTCACTTAGAATCATCGTACCTGAATCCACTCACTTTGCTGCTACTGGTCTTATGACATTGATTTCATGGCTGAGGGATATTCCATCGTACGTAAGTACCACAATGTTTTGAACCATTTTTATATTTCCTGGGATATTTAAGGTGTACCCAAGTTGAGGTTCTTGTAGTCAGTGCAGCCCTAAATTTGGAGGTGGCTCTTTCTTATTGATTTTCAGTTTTCCCAAGGTATATTCCCTAGACTGGAAGTGGCCTTGGCTCTGTAGCTCTGTTGTTTACTTGTTTTAGGGAACACAATGCACTCCTCCAGTGAGGCAGTTGGCAATTTACATCCCACCCATCAGCATAACAAGGCTCCCAGTTCTCCTGGGCCTGTCTTGCCTTTCTGGTTTTTACACATTTTGTGGATGTCCCTTTTGACTGGTGGGAAATGATACTTCTTTGTAGTGCAGATTTGCATTGCCCGCTTGCTTGCTTGGCCAAAAAGGGCGTATGCGTTTTCTCCTGAATATATTCAGGAGAAAACGCATACGCCCTTTTTGGCCAAGTGCACCATTGTCCAAGTTGTGCCCCTCTTCCTGTGCTTTACAGGCGATTCCAACGTACCTCTTGAAATCTGTTTCCTGCTATTTTGCCTCACTTTCAAGTCCGCCTCGTTGACTTCCCTCAACAGATTTTTGGACGATAGTTGTCCTTTATCACTCTGCCACTTTGTGAATTGCTGTGCCCCTGAGCTCCATTTCTCAACTCGTTTTTTGTGAGCTGAATGCAAGTCCAAAATTTTGGATCATGTCCTATACTGGTTCCCGGTGGGTGGCTGAGACTTTGGTTAATTCTTCTTCCTGCCGGGAAATTAGAGTGACATGTGCCCGTCCAAATGCCTAACAGCTACTCTCTCATGGGTTCTCCCTCGTCCCTTCCATCCTCTGCCAAATTGGGAACCTGTGCAAACCAGGAGGTTAAAGGGCCTGTCTCTCCAAGTTGGGAGATTGATAGTAAGGCAGTTGGAAAATCAAACTGGAGCACCAGGAGAGGGACTATTCGTTGAGTTTTAGAAACCTTTCGTATTCACAGTGTGTCCATTCTCTAGGTTTCCTGTACATGTTATAGCTGTAGTAATATTCCCTTGAACCTGGAGAGTTGGGACCCATGGAATGGGGGCCATGCATTATTGCTTGAAAGGGTCTGCATTTGCTCACCCAATCTCACCAATCCTCTCAGTCCCAAGTGTCCAGCCTTATGCCACATCCAGCTGTCATTGTAGATAGGGTCTTTCCAGGTTTCCTCAGACACCCTGAAGGAATTGTAAAGAATTTCCCTGTTTTTTGGTTTTGCTTTTGAAATTCCTTTTTATAGTGGGTTTGAGCTGATTCTCGCTGCCATGTTTATGCCACTCTAGACACACTTGATTCCCTTACGGAGACATATCAATACATAGGTTTTAAGATTCTTACAAGTCAGATATATTCCTCTGTGGGAAATATGGGGTTTTGAGTCTCTTTCACTGAGGAAGGTGTCGGTCTTGGCAATTCCAAAGTTGGTTTTTGAAACGGTCCCTGTGCTTATATCAAACTCTGGTTTTATGCATCACCCCACCTCTCCTTCCCCTTTATGCAGGCATAAGAGTGTTTTCTAAATGTGAGACTCTGTTCTCTTTCCTAACTCAGTTCACGTGTAGCCATGTTTACAGGATCTTCATAAGTGATATCTTATGATAAGTTTCTTTTTCTGTGTGACTTATTTCACTTAGAAGCATCGTACCTGAATCCACTCACTTTGCTGCTACTGGTCTTATGACATTGATTTCATGGCTGAGGGATATTCCATCGTACGTAAGTACCACAATGTTTTGAACCATTTTTATATTTCCTGGGTTATTTAAGGTGTACCCAAGTTGAGGTTCTTGTAGTCAGTGCAGCCCTAAATTTGGAGGTGGCTCTTTCTTATTGATTTTCAGTTTTCCCAAGGTATATTCCCTAGACTGGAAGTGGCCTTGGCTCTGTAGCTCTGTTGTTTACTTGTTTTAGGGAACACAATGCACTCCTCCAGTGAGGCAGTTGGCAATTTACATCCCACCCATCAGCATAACAAGGCTCCCAGTTCTCCTGGGCCTGTCTTGCCTTTCTGGTTTTTACACATTTTGTGGATGTCCCTTTTGACTGGTGGGAAATGATACTTCTTTGTAGTGCAGATTTGCATTGCCCGCTTGCTTGCTTGGCCAAAAAGGGCGTATGCGTTTTCTCCTGAATATATTCAGGAGAAAACGCATACGCCCTTTTTGGCCAAGTGCACCATTGTCCAAGTTGTGCCCCTCTTCCTGTGCTTTACAGGCGATTCCAAGGTACCTCTTGAAATCTGTTTCCTGCTATTTTGCCTCGCTTTCAAGTCCGCCTCGTTGACTTCCCTCAACAGGTTTTTGGACGATAGTTGTCCTTTATCACTCTGCCAGTTTGTGAATTTTTGTGCCCCTGAGCTCCATTTCTCAACTCGTTTTTTGTGAGCTGAACGCAAGTCCAAAATTTTGGATCATGTCGTATACTGGTTCCCGGTGGGTGGCTGAGACTTTGGTTAATTCTTCTTCCTGCCGGTAACTTAGAGTGACATGTGTCCGTCCAAATGCCTAATAGCTACTCTCTCATGGGTTCTCTCTCGTCCCTTCCATCCTCTGCCAAATTGGGAACCTGTGCAAACCAGGAGGTTAAAGGGCCTGTCTCTCCAAGTTGGGAGATTGATAGTAAGGCAGTTGGAAAGTCAAACTCGAGCACCAGGAGAGGCACTATTCGTTGAGTTTTAGAAACTTTTCGTATTCACAGTGTGTCCATTCTCTAGGTTTCCTGTACACGTTATAGCTGTAGTAATATTCCCTTGAACATGGAGAGTTGGGACCCATGGAATGGGGGCCATGCATTATTGCTTGAAAGGGTCTGCATTCGCTCACCCAATCTCACCAATCCTCTCAGTCCCAAGTGTCCAGCCTTATGCCACATCCAGCTGTCATTGTAGATAGGGTCTTTCCAGGTTTCCTCAGACACCCTGAAGGAATTGTAAAGAATTTCCCTGTTTTTTGGTTTTGCTTTTGAAATTCCTTTTTATAGTGGGTTTGAGCTGATTCTCGCTGCCATGTTTATGCCACTCTAGACACACTTGATTCCCTTATGGAGACATATCAATACATAGGTTTTAAGATTCTTACTAGTCAGATATATTCCTCTGTGGGAAATATGGGGTTTTGAGTCTCTTTCACTGAGGAAGGTGTAGGTCTTGTCTATTCCAGAGTTGGTTTTTGAAACGGTCCCTGTGCTTATATCAAACTCTGGTTTTATGCATCACCCCACCTCTCCTTCCCCTTTATGCAGGCATAAGAGTGTTTTCTAAATGTGAGACTCTGTTCTCTTTCCTAACTCAGTTCACGTGTAGCCATGTTTACAGGATCTTCCTAAGTGATATCTTATGATAAGTTTCTTTTTCTGTGTGACTTATTTCACTTAGAATCATCGTACCTGAATCCACTCACTTTGCTGCTACTGGTCTTATGACATTGATTTCATGGCTGAGGGATATTCCATCGTACGTAAGTACCACAATGTTTTGAACCATTTTTATATTTCCTGGGATATTTAAGGTGTACCCAAGTTGAGGTTCTTGTAGTCAGTGCAGCCCTAAATTTGGAAGTGGCTCTTTCTTATTGATTTTCATTTTTCCCAAGGTATATTCCCTAGACTGGAAGTGGCCTTGGCTCTGTAGCTCTGTTGTTTACTTGTTTTAGGGAACACAATGCACTCCTCCAGTGAGGCAGTTGGCAATTTACATCCCACCCATCAGCATAACAAGGCTTCCAGTTCTCCTGGACCTGTCTTTCCTTTCTGGTTTTTACACATTTTGTGGATGTCCCTTTTGACTGGTGGGAAATGATACTTCTTTGTAGTGCAGATTTGCATTGCCCGCTTGCTTGCTTGGCCAAAAAGGGCGTATGCGTTTTCTCCTGAATATATTCAGGAGAAAACGCATACGCCCTTTTTGGCCAAGTGCACCATTGTCCAAGTTGTGCCCCTCTTCCTGTGCTTTACAGGCGATTCCAACGTACCTCTTGAAATCTGTTTCCTGCTATTTTGCCTCACTTTCAAGTCCGCCTCGTTGACTTCCCTCAACAGATTTTTGGACGATAGTTGTCCTTTATCACTCTGCCAGTTTGTGAATTGCTGTGCCCCTGAGCTCCATTTCTCAACTCGTTTTTTGTGAGCTGAACGCAAGTCCAAAATTTTGGATCATGTCCTATACTGGTTCCCGGTGGGTGGCTGAGACTTTGGTTAATTCTTCTTCCTGCCGGGAAATTAGAGTGACATGTGCCCGTCCAAATGCCTAACAGCTACTCTCTCATGGGTTCTCCCTCGTCCCTTCCATCCTCTGCCAAATTGGGAACCTGTGCAAACCAGGAGGTTAAAGGGCCTGTCTCTCCAAGTTGGGAGATTGATAGTAAGGCAGTTGGAAAATCAAACTGGAGCACCAGGAGAGGGACTATTCGTTGAGTTTTAGAAACCTTTCGTATTCACAGTGTGTCCATTCTCTAGGTTTCCTGTACATGTTATAGCTGTAGTAATATTCCCTTGAACCTGGAGAGTTGGGACCCATGGAATGGGGGCCATGCATTATTGCTTGAAAGGGTCTGCATTTGCTCACCCAATCTCACCAATCCTCTCAGTCCCAAGTGTCCAGCCTTATGCCACATCCAGCTGTCATTGTAGATAGGGTCTTTCCAGGTTTCCTCAGACACCCTGAAGGAATTGTAAAGAATTTCCCTGTTTTTTGGTTTTGCTTTTGAAATTCCTTTTTATAGTGGGTTTGAGCTGATTCTCGCTGCCATGTTTATGCCACTCTAGACACACTTGATTCCCTTACGGAGACATATCAATACATAGGTTTTAAGATTCTTACAAGTCAGATATATTCCTCTGTGGGAAATATGGGGTTTTGAGTCTCTTTCACTGAGGAAGGTGTCGGTCTTGGCAATTCCAAAGTTGGTTTTTGAAACGGTCCCTGTGCTTATATCAAACTCTGGTTTTATGCATCACCCCACCTCTCCTTCCCCTTTATGCAGGCATAAGAGTGTTTTCTAAATGTGAGACTCTGTTCTCTTTCCTAACTCAGTTCACGTGTAGCCATGTTTACAGGATCTTCATAAGTGATATCTTATGATAAGTTTCTTTTTCTGTGTGACTTATTTCACTTAGAATCATCGTACCTGAATCCACTCACTTTGTTGCTACTGGTCTTATGACATTGATTTCATGGCTGAGGGATATTCCATCGTACGTAAGTACCACAATGTTTTGAACCATTTTTATATTTCCTGGGTTATTTAAGGTGTACCCAAGTTGAGGTTCTTGTAGTCAGTGCAGCCCTAAATTTGGAGGTGGCTCTTTCTTATTGATTTTCAGTTTTCCCAAGGTATATTCCCTAGACTGGAAGTGGCCTTGGCTCTGTAGCTCTGTTGTTTACTTGTTTTAGGGAACACAATGCACTCCTCCAGTGAGGCAGTTGGCAATTTACATCCCACCCATCAGCATAACAAGGCTCCCAGTTCTCCTGGGCCTGTCTTGCCTTTCTGGTTTTTACACATTTTGTGGATGTCCCTTTTGACTGGTGGGAAATGATACTTCTTTGTAGTGCAGATTTGCATTGCCCGCTTGCTTGCTTGGCCAAAAAGGGCGTATGCGTTTTCTCCTGAATATATTCAGGAGAAAACGCATACGCCCTTTTTGGCCAAGTGCACCATTGTCCAAGTTGTGCCCCTCTTCCTGTGCTTTACAGGCGATTCCAACGTACCTCTTGAAATCTGTTTCCTGCTATTTTGCCTCACTTTCAAGTCCGCCTCGTTGACTTCCCTCAACAGATTTTTGGACGATAGTTGTCCTTTATCACTCTGCCAGTTTGTGAATTGCTGTGCCCCTGAGCTCCATTTCTCAACTCGTTTTTTGTGAGCTGAACGCAAGTCCAAAATTTTGGATCATGTCCTATACTGGTTCCCGGTGGGTGGCTGAGACTTTGGTTAATTCTTCTTCCTGCCGGGAAATTAGAGTGACATGTGCCCGTCCAAATGCCTAACAGCTACTCTCTCATGGGTTCTCCCTCGTCCCTTCCATCCTCTGCCAAATTGGGAACCTGTGCAAACCAGGAGCTTAAAGGGCCTGTCTCTCCAAGTTGGGAGATTGATAGTAAGGCAGTTGGAAAATCAAACTGGAGCACCAGGAGAGGGACTATTCGTTGAGTTTTAGAAACCTTTCGTATTCACAGTGTGTCCATTCTCTAGGTTTCCTGTACATGTTATAGCTGTAGTAATATTCCCTTGAACCTGGAGAGTTGGGACCCATGGAATGGGGGCCATGCATTATTGCTTGAAAGGGTCTGCATTTGCTCACCCAATCTCACCAATCCTCTCAGTCCCAAGTGTCCAGCCTTATGCCACATCCAGCTGTCATTGTAGATAGGGTCTTTCCAGGTTTCCTCAGACACCCTGAAGGAATTGTAAAGAATTTCCCTGTTTTTTGGTTTTGCTTTTGAAATTCCTTTTTATAGTGGGTTTGAGCTGATTCTCGCTGCCATGTTTATGCCACTCTAGACACACTTGATTCCCTTACGGAGACATATCAATACATAGGTTTTAAGATTCTTACAAGTCAGATATATTCCTCTGTGGGAAATATGGGGTTTTGAGTCTCTTTCACTGAGGAAGGTGTCGGTCTTGTCAATTCCAAAGTTGGTTTTTGAAACGGTCCCTGTGCTTATATCAAACTCTGGTTTTATGCATCACCCCACCTCTCCTTCCCCTTTATGCAGGCATAAGAGTGTTTTCTAAATGTGAGACTCTGTTCTCTTTCCTAACTCAGTTCACGTGTAGCCATGTTTACAGGATCTTCATAAGTGATATCTTATGATAAGTTTCTTTTTCTGTGTGACTTATTTCACTTAGAATCATCGTACCTGAATCCACTCACTTTGCTGCTACTGGTCTTATGACATTGATTTCATGGCTGAGGGATATTCCATCGTACGTAAGTACCACAATGTTTTGAACCATTTTTATATTTCCTGGGATATTTAAGGTGTACCCAAGTTGAGGTTCTTGTAGTCAGTGCAGCCCTAAATTTGGAGGTGGCTCTTTCTTATTGATTTTCAGTTTTCCCAAGGTATATTCCCTAGACTGGAAGTGGCCTTGGCTCTGTAGCTCTGTTGTTTACTTGTTTTAGGGAACACAATGCACTCCTCCAGTGAGGCAGTTGGCAATTTACATCCCACCCATCAGCATAACAAGGCTCCCAGTTCTCCTGGGCCTGTCTTGCCTTTCTGGTTTTTACACATTTTGTGGATGTCCCTTTTGACTGGTGGGAAATGATACTTCTTTGTAGTGCAGATTTGCATTGCCCGCTTGCTTGCTTGGCCAAAAAGGGCGTATGCGTTTTCTCCTGAATATATTCAGGAGAAAACGCATACGCCCTTTTTGGCCAAGTGCACCATTGTCCAAGTTGTGCCCCTCTTCCTGTGCTTTACAGGCGATTCCAACGTACCTCTTGAAATCTGTTTCCTGCTATTTTGCCTCACTTTCAAGTCCGCCTCGTTGACTTCCCTCAACAGATTTTTGGACGATAGTTGTCCTTTATCACTCTGCCACTTTGTGAATTGCTGTGCCCCTGAGCTCCATTTCTCAACTCGTTTTTTGTGAGCTGAATGCAAGTCCAAAATTTTGGATCATGTCCTATACTGGTTCCCGGTGGGTGGCTGAGACTTTGGTTAATTCTTCTTCCTGCCGGGAAATTAGAGTGACATGTGCCCGTCCAAATGCCTAACAGCTACTCTCTCATGGGTTCTCCCTCGTCCCTTCCATCCTCTGCCAAATTGGGAACCTGTGCAAACCAGGAGGTTAAAGGGCCTGTCTCTCCAAGTTGGGAGATTGATAGTAAGGCAGTTGGAAAATCAAACTGGAGCACCAGGAGAGGGACTATTCGTTGAGTTTTAGAAACCTTTCGTATTCACAGTGTGTCCATTCTCTAGGTTTCCTGTACATGTTATAGCTGTAGTAATATTCCCTTGAACCTGGAGAGTTGGGACCCATGGAATGGGGGCCATGCATTATTGCTTGAAAGGGTCTGCATTTGCTCACCCAATCTCACCAATCCTCTCAGTCCCAAGTGTCCAGCCTTATGCCACATCCAGCTGTCATTGTAGATAGGGTCTTTCCAGGTTTCCTCAGACACCCTGAAGGAATTGTAAAGAATTTCCCTGTTTTTTGGTTTTGCTTTTGAAATTCCTTTTTATAGTGGGTTTGAGCTGATTCTCGCTGCCATGTTTATGCCACTCTAGACACACTTGATTCCCTTACGGAGACATATCAATACATAGGTTTTAAGATTCTTACAAGTCAGATATATTCCTCTGTGGGAAATATGGGGTTTTGAGTCTCTTTCACTGAGGAAGGTGTCGGTCTTGGCAATTCCAAAGTTGGTTTTTGAAACGGTCCCTGTGCTTATATCAAACTCTGGTTTTATGCATCACCCCACCTCTCCTTCCCCTTTATGCAGGCATAAGAGTGTTTTCTAAATGTGAGACTCTGTTCTCTTTCCTAACTCAGTTCACGTGTAGCCATGTTTACAGGATCTTCATAAGTGATATCTTATGATAAGTTTCTTTTTCTGTGTGACTTATTTCACTTAGAAGCATCGTACCTGAATCCACTCACTTTGCTGCTACTGGTCTTATGACATTGATTTCATGGCTGAGGGATATTCCATCGTACGTAAGTACCACAATGTTTTGAACCATTTTTATATTTCCTGGGTTATTTAAGGTGTACCCAAGTTGAGGTTCTTGTAGTCAGTGCAGCCCTAAATTTGGAGGTGGCTCTTTCTTATTGATTTTCAGTTTTCCCAAGGTATATTCCCTAGACTGGAAGTGGCCTTGGCTCTGTAGCTCTGTTGTTTACTTGTTTTAGGGAACACAATGCACTCCTCCAGTGAGGCAGTTGGCAATTTACATCCCACCCATCAGCATAACAAGGCTCCCAGTTCTCCTGGGCCTGTCTTGCCTTTCTGGTTTTTACACATTTTGTGGATGTCCCTTTTGACTGGTGGGAAATGATACTTCTTTGTAGTGCAGATTTGCATTGCCCGCTTGCTTGCTTGGCCAAAAAGGGCGTATGCGTTTTCTCCTGAATATATTCAGGAGAAAACGCATACGCCCTTTTTGGCCAAGTGCACCATTGTCCAAGTTGTGCCCCTCTTCCTGTGCTTTACAGGCGATTCCAACGTACCTCTTGAAATCTGTTTCCTGCTATTTTGCCTCACTTTCAAGTCCGCCTCGTTGACTTCCCTCAACAGATTTTTGGACGATAGTTGTCCTTTATCACTCTGCCAGTTTGTGAATTGCTGTGCCCCTGAGCTCCATTTCTCAACTCGTTTTTTGTGAGCTGAACGCAAGTCCAAAATTTTGGATCATGTCCTATACTGTTTCCCGGTGGGTGGCTGAGACTTTGGTTAATTCTTCTTCCTGCCGGGAAATTAGAGTGACATGTGCCCGTCCAAATGCCTAACAGCTACTCTCTCATGGGTTCTCCCTCGTCCCTTCCATCCTCTGCCAAATTGGGAACCTGTGCAAACCAGGAGCTTAAAGGGCCTGTCTCTCCAAGTTGGGAGATTGATAGTAAGGCAGTTGGAAAATCAAACTGGAGCACCAGGAGAGGGACTATTCGTTGAGTTTTAGAAACCTTTCGTATTCACAGTGTGTCCATTCTCTAGGTTTCCTGTACATGTTATAGCTGTAGTAATATTCCCTTGAACCTGGAGAGTTGGGACCCATGGAATGGGGGCCATGCATTATTGCTTGAAAGGGTCTGCATTTGCTCACCCAATCTCACCAATCCTCTCAGTCCCAAGTGTCCAGCCTTATGCCACATCCAGCTGTCATTGTAGATAGGGTCTTTCCAGGTTTCCTCAGACACCCTGAAGGAATTGTAAAGAATTTCCCTGTTTTTTGGTTTTGCTTTTGAAATTCCTTTTTATAGTGGGTTTGAGCTGATTCTCGCTGCCATGTTTATGCCACTCTAGACACACTTGATTCCCTTACGGAGACATATCAATACATAGGTTTTAAGATTCTTACAAGTCAGATATATTCCTCTGTGGGAAATATGGGGTTTTGAGTCTCTTTCACTGAGGAAGGTGTCGGTCTTGTCAATTCCAAAGTTGGTTTTTGAAACGGTCCCTGTGCTTATATCAAACTCTGGTTTTATGCATCACCCCACCTCTCCTTCCCCTTTATGCAGGCATAAGAGTGTTTTCTAAATGTGAGACTCTGTTCTCTTTCCTAACTCAGTTCACGTGTAGCCATGTTTACAGGATCTTCATAAGTGATATCTTATGATAAGTTTCTTTTTCTGTGTGACTTATTTCACTTAGAATCATCGTACCTGAATCCACTCACTTTGCTGCTACTGGTGTTATGACATTGATTTCATGGCTGAGGGATATTCCATCGTACGTAAGTACCACAATGTTTTGAACCATTTTTATATTTCCTGGGATATTTAAGGTGTACCCAAGTTGAGGTTCTTGTAGTCAGTGCAGCCCTAAATTTGGAGGTGGCTCTTTCTTATTGATTTTCAGTTTTCCCAAGGTATATTCCCTAGACTGGAAGTGGCCTTGGCTCTGTAGCTCTGTTGTTTACTTGTTTTAGGGAACACAATGCACTCCTCCAGTGAGGCAGTTGGCAATTTACATCCCACCCATCAGCATAACAAGGCTTCCAGTTCTCCTGGACCTGTCTTTCCTTTCTGGTTTTTACACATTTTGTGGATGTCCCTTTTGACTGGTGGGAAATGATACTTCTTTGTAGTGCAGATTTGCATTGCCCGCTTGCTTGCTTGGCCAAAAAGGGCGTATGCGTTTTCTCCTGAATATATTCAGGAGAAAACGCATACGCCCTTTTTGGCCAAGTGCACCATTGTCCAAGTTGTGCCCCTCTTCCTGTGCTTTACAGGCGATTCCAACGTACCTCTTGAAATCTGTTTCCTGCTATTTTGCCTCACTTTCAAGTCCGCCTCGTTGACTTCCCTCAACAGATTTTTGGACGATAGTTGTCCTTTATCACTCTGCCAGTTTGTGAATTGCTGTGCCCCTGAGCTCCATTTCTCAACTCGTTTTTTGTGAGCTGAACGCAAGTCCAAAATTTTGGATCATGTCCTATACTGGTTCCCGGTGGGTGGCTGAGACTTTGGTTAATTCTTCTTCCTGCCGGGAAATTAGAGTGACATGTGCCCGTCCAAATGCCTAACAGCTACTCTCTCATGGGTTCTCCCTCGTCCCTTCCATCCTCTGCCAAATTGGGAACCTGTGCAAACCAGGAGCTTAAAGGGCCTGTCTCTCCAAGTTGGGAGATTGATAGTAAGGCAGTTGGAAAATCAAACTGGAGCACCAGGAGAGGGACTATTCGTTGAGTTTTAGAAACCTTTCGTATTCACAGTGTGTCCATTCTCTAGGTTTCCTGTACATGTTATAGCTGTAGTAATATTCCCTTGAACCTGGAGAGTTGGGACCCATGGAATGGGGGCCATGCATTATTGCTTGAAAGGGTCTGCATTTGCTCACCCAATCTCACCAATCCTCTCAGTCCCAAGTGTCCAGCCTTATGCCACATCCAGCTGTCATTGTAGATAGGGTCTTTCCAGGTTTCCTCAGACACCCTGAAGGAATTGTAAAGAATTTCCCTGTTTTTTGGTTTTGCTTTTGAAATTCCTTTTTATAGTGGGTTTGAGCTGATTCTCGCTGCCATGTTTATGCCACTCTAGACACACTTGATTCCCTTACGGAGACATATCAATACATAGGTTTTATGATTCTTACAAGTCAGATATATTCCTCTGTGGGAAATATGGGGTTTTGAGTCTCTTTCACTGAGGAAGGTGTCGGTCTTGGCAATTCCAAAGTTGGTTTTTGAAACGGTCCCTGTGCTTATATCAAACTCTGGTTTTATGCATCACCCCACCTCTCCTTCCCCTTTATGCAGGCATAAGAGTGTTTTCTAAATGTGAGACTCTGTTCTCTTTCCTAACTCAGTTCACGTGTAGCCATGTTTACAGGATCTTCATAAGTGATATCTTATGATAAGTTTCTTTTTCTGTGTGACTTATTTCACTTAGAATCATCGTACCTGAATCCACTCACTTTGTTGCTACTGGTCTTATGACATTGATTTCATGGCTGAGGGATATTCCATCGTACGTAAGTACCACAATGTTTTGAACCATTTTTATATTTCCTGGGTTATTTAAGGTGTACCCAAGTTGAGGTTCTTGTAGTCAGTGCAGCCCTAAATTTGGAGGTGGCTCTTTCTTATTGATTTTCAGTTTTCCCAAGGTATATTCCCTAGACTGGAAGTGGCCTTGGCTCTGTAGCTCTGTTGTTTACTTGTTTTAGGGAACACAATGCACTCCTCCAGTGAGGCAGTTGGCAATTTACATCCCACCCATCAGCATAACAAGGCTCCCAGTTCTCCTGGGCCTGTCTTGCCTTTCTGGTTTTTACACATTTTGTGGATGTCCCTTTTGACTGGTGGGAAATGATACTTCTTTGTAGTGCAGATTTGCATTGCCCGCTTGCTTGCTTGGCCAAAAAGGGCGTATGCGTTTTCTCCTGAATATATTCAGGAGAAAACGCATACGCCCTTTTTGGCCAAGTGCACCATTGTCCAAGTTGTGCCCCTCTTCCTGTGCTTTACAGGCGATTCCAACGTACCTCTTGAAATCTGTTTCCTGCTATTTTGCCTCACTTTCAAGTCCGCCTCGTTGACTTCCCTCAACAGATTTTTGGACGATAGTTGTCCTTTATCACTCTGCCAGTTTGTGAATTGCTGTGCCCCTGAGCTCCATTTCTCAACTCGTTTTTTGTGAGCTGAACGCAAGTCCAAAATTTTGGATCATGTCCTATACTGGTTCCCGGTGGGTGGCTGAGACTTTGGTTAATTCTTCTTCCTGCCGGGAAATTAGAGTGACATGTGCCCGTCCAAATGCCTAACAGCTACTCTCTCATGGGTTCTCCCTCGTCCCTTCCATCCTCTGCCAAATTGGGAACCTGTGCAAACCAGGAGCTTAAAGGGCCTGTCTCTCCAAGTTGGGAGATTGATAGTAAGGCAGTTGGAAAATCAAACTGGAGCACCAGGAGAGGGACTATTCGTTGAGTTTTAGAAACCTTTCGTATTCACAGTGTGTCCATTCTCTAGGTTTCCTGTACATGTTATAGCTGTAGTAATATTCCCTTGAACCTGGAGAGTTGGGACCCATGGAATGGGGGCCATGCATTATTGCTTGAAAGGGTCTGCATTTGCTCACCCAATCTCACCAATCCTCTCAGTCCCAAGTGTCCAGCCTTATGCCACATCCAGCTGTCATTGTAGATAGGGTCTTTCCAGGTTTCCTCAGACACCCTGAAGGAATTGTAAAGAATTTCCCTGTTTTTTGGTTTTGCTTTTGAAATTCCTTTTTATAGTGGGTTTGAGCTGATTCTCGCTGCCATGTTTATGCCACTCTAGACACACTTGATTCCCTTACGGAGACATATCAATACATAGGTTTTAAGATTCTTACAAGTCAGATATATTCCTCTGTGGGAAATATGGGGTTTTGAGTCTCTTTTACTGAGGAAGGTGTCGGTCTTGTCAATTCCAAAGTTGGTTTTTGAAACGGTCCCTGTGCTTATATCAAACTCTGGTTTTATGCATCACCCCACCTCTCCTTCCCCTTTATGCAGGCATAAGAGTGTTTTCTAAATGTGAGACTCTGTTCTCTTTCCTAACTCAGTTCACGTGTAGCCATGTTTACAGGATCTTCATAAGTGATATCTTATGATAAGTTTCTTTTTCTGTGTGACTTATTTCACTTAGAATCATCGTACCTGAATCCACTCACTTTGCTGCTACTGGTCTTATGACATTGATTTCATGGCTGAGGGATATTCCATCGTACGTAAGTACCACAATGTTTTGAACCATTTTTATATTTCCTGGGATATTTAAGGTGTACCCAAGTTGAGGTTCTTGTAGTCAGTGCAGCCCTAAATTTGGAGGTGGCTCTTTCTTATTGATTTTCAGTTTTCCCAAGGTATATTCCCTAGACTGGAAGTGGCCTTGGCTCTGTAGCTCTGTTGTTTACTTGTTTTAGGGAACACAATGCACTCCTCCAGTGAGGCAGTTGGCAATTTACATCCCACCCATCAGCATAACAAGGCTCCCAGTTCTCCTGGGCCTGTCTTGCCTTTCTGGTTTTTACACATTTTGTGGATGTCCCTTTTGACTGGTGGGAAATGATACTTCTTTGTAGTGCAGATTTGCATTGCCCGCTTGCTTGCTTGGCCAAAAAGGGCGTATGCGTTTTCTCCTGAATATATTCAGGAGAAAACGCATACGCCCTTTTTGGCCAAGTGCACCATTGTCCAAGTTGTGCCCCTCTTCCTGTGCTTTACAGGCGATTCCAACGTACCTCTTGAAATCTGTTTCCTGCTATTTTGCCTCACTTTCAAGTCCGCCTCGTTGACTTCCCTCAACAGATTTTTGGACGATAGTTGTCCTTTATCACTCTGCCACTTTGTGAATTGCTGTGCCCCTGAGCTCCATTTCTCAACTCGTTTTTTGTGAGCTGAATGCAAGTCCAAAATTTTGGATCATGTCCTATACTGGTTCCCGGTGGGTGGCTGAGACTTTGGTTAATTCTTCTTCCTGCCGGGAAATTAGAGTGACATGTGCCCGTCCAAATGCCTAACAGCTACTCTCTCATGGGTTCTCCCTCGTCCCTTCCATCCTCTGCCAAATTGGGAACCTGTGCAAACCAGGAGGTTAAAGGGCCTGTCTCTCCAAGTTGGGAGATTGATAGTAAGGCAGTTGGAAAATCAAACTGGAGCACCAGGAGAGGGACTATTCGTTGAGTTTTAGAAACCTTTCGTATTCACAGTGTGTCCATTCTCTAGGTTTCCTGTACATGTTATAGCTGTAGTAATATTCCCTTGAACCTGGAGAGTTGGGACCCATGGAATGGGGGCCATGCATTATTGCTTGAAAGGGTCTGCATTTGCTCACCCAATCTCACCAATCCTCTCAGTCCCAAGTGTCCAGCCTTATGCCACATCCAGCTGTCATTGTAGATAGGGTCTTTCCAGGTTTCCTCAGACACCCTGAAGGAATTGTAAAGAATTTCCCTGTTTTTTGGTTTTGCTTTTGAAATTCCTTTTTATAGTGGGTTTGAGCTGATTCTCGCTGCCATGTTTATGCCACTCTAGACACACTTGATTCCCTTACGGAGACATATCAATACATAGGTTTTAAGATTCTTACAAGTCAGATATATTCCTCTGTGGGAAATATGGGGTTTTGAGTCTCTTTCACTGAGGAAGGTGTCGGTCTTGGCAATTCCAAAGTTGGTTTTTGAAACGGTCCCTGTGCTTATATCAAACTCTGGTTTTATGCATCACCCCACCTCTCCTTCCCCTTTATGCAGGCATAAGAGTGTTTTCTAAATGTGAGACTCTGTTCTCTTTCCTAACTCAGTTCACGTGTAGCCATGTTTACAGGATCTTCATAAGTGATATCTTATGATAAGTTTCTTTTTCTGTGTGACTTATTTCACTTAGAAGCATCGTACCTGAATCCACTCACTTTGCTGCTACTGGTCTTATGACATTGATTTCATGGCTGAGGGATATTCCATCGTACGTAAGTACCACAATGTTTTGAACCATTTTTATATTTCCTGGGATATTTAAGGTGTACCCAAGTTGAGGTTCTTGTAGTCAGTGCAGCCCTAAATTTGGAGGTGGCTCTTTCTTATTGATTTTCAGTTTTCCCAAGGTATATTCCCTAGACTGGAAGTGGCCTTGGCTCTGTAGCTCTGTTGTTTACTTGTTTTAGGGAACACAATGCACTCCTCCAGTGAGGCAGTTGGCAGTTTACATCCCGCCCATCAGCATAACAAGGCTCCCAGTTCTCCAGGGCCTGTCTTGCCTTTCTGGTTTTTACACATTTTGTGGATGACCCTTTTGACCGGTGGGAAGTGATACTTCTTTGTAGTGCAGATTTGCATTGCCCGCTTGCTTGCTTGGCCAAAAAGGGCGTATGCGTTTTCTCCTGAATATATTCAGGAGAAAACGCATACGCCCTTTTTGGCCAAGTGCACCATTGTCCAAGTTGTGCCCCTCTTCCTGTGCTTTACAGGCGATTCCAACGTACCTCTTGAAATCTGTTTCCTGCTATTTTGCCTCACTTTCAAGTCCGCCTCGTTGACTTCCCTCAACAGATTTTTGGACGATAGTTGTCCTTTATCACTCTGCCACTTTGTGAATTGCTGTGCCCCTGAGCTCCATTTCTCAACTCGTTTTTTGTGAGCTGAACGCAAGTCCAAAATTTTGGATCATGTCCTATACTGGTTCCCGGTGGGTGGCTGAGACTTTGGTTAATTCTTCTTCCTGCCGGGAAATTAGAGTGACATGTGCCCGTCCAAATGCCTAACAGCTACTCTCTCATGGGTTCTCCCTCGTCCCTTCCATCCTCTGCCAAATTGGGAACCTTTGCAAACCAGGAGGTTAAAGGGCCTGTCTCTCCAAGTTGGGAGATTGATAGTAAGGCAGTTGGAAAGTCAAACTGGAGCACCAGGAGAGGGACTATTCGTTGAGTTTTAGAAACCTTTCGTATTCACAGTGTGTCCATTCTCTAGGTTTCCTGTACATGTTATAGCTGTAGTAATATTCCCTTGAACCTGGAGAGTTGGGACCCATGGAATGGGGGCCATGCATTATTGCTTGAAAGGGTCTGCATTTGCTCACCCAATCTCACCAATCCTCTCAGTCCCAAGTGTCCAGCCTTATGCCACATCCAGCTGTCATTGAAGATAGGGTCTTTCCAGGTTTCC